>NW_026991422.1:15000-315000 GCF_036370855.1 Dromaius novaehollandiae | reverse complement strand
TTCGAACGTGACGTGGGTGTGAGGCGGGTGTTTCGAACGTGACGTGGGCGTGACGTGGGGGCATCGAACGTGACGTGGGCGTGACGTGGGTCATTGGAACGTGACGTGGGAGTGACGCGGGGGCTTCGAACGTGACGTAAGGGTGACATGGGTGCTTAGAACGTGACGTGGGAGTGACGTGGGCGATTCCAACGTGACGTGGGGCTTCGAACGTGACGTGGGCGTAATGTGGGTGATTCGAATGTCACTTGGGCGTGACGTGGGGGCTTCGAACGTCACGTGGGCGTGACGTGGGGGCTTCGATGTTGACGTGGGCGTGACCTGGGTGATTGGAACGTGACGTGGACGTGACGTGGGTGGTTTCAACGTGACGTGAGCGTCACGTGGGGTCCTCGAACGTGACGTGGGCATGACGTCGGTACTTTGAATGTGACGTGGGTGTGACGTGGGTGATTGGAACGTGACGTGGGTGTGACGTGGGGGCTTCGAACGTGACGTGGGGGTGACGTGGGTGTTTCGAACCTGACGTTGGTATTTCGAACGTGACATGGGTGTGACGTGGGTGCTTGGAACGTGATGTGGGCGTCACGTGGGGGCTTCGAACATGACGTGGGTGTGACGTGGGGGCATCGATCGTGACGTGGACGTGACGTCGGTACTTTATACCTGATGGGGGAGTGACGTGGGTCATTCGAATGTGACGTGGGCGTGACGTGGGGGCTTCGAACGAGACGTGGGCGTGACGTGGGTGTTTCGAACGTGACGTGGGCGTGACGTCGATGCTTTGAATGTGACGTGGGTGTGACGTGGGTCATTCGAACGTGATGTACGTGTGACGTGGGGACTTCCAACGTGACGTGGGTGTTTCAAAACTAACGTGGGTGTGACGTAGGGGTATCGAACGTGACGTAGGTGTTTCCAAACTGACGTGGGTGTGACGTCGGTATGTTGAATGTGACGTGGGTGTGACGTGCATGGTTCGAACGTGAGGTGGGTGTTTTAAATGTGAGCTGGGCGTGACGTGGGTCATTCGAACATGACATAGGTGTGACGTGGGGGCTTCGAACGTGACATGGGTGTGACATGGGTGCTTCGAACGTGACGTGGGCGTAACGTGGGGGCTTCGAACCTGACGTGGGTGTGACGTGGGGGCTTCGAATGTGACGTGGGCGTAACGTGGGGGCTTCGAACCTGACGTGGGTGTGACGTGGGGCCTTCGAACGTGACGTGGGCCTGACGTCAGTACATTGAATGTGACGTGGGTGTAACGTGGGGTCATGCGAACGTGACGTGAGCGTGACGTGGGTGATTCCAACGTGACGTGGGGCTTCGAACGTGACGTGGGCGTGACGTGGGCGATTCCAACGTGATGTGGGGCTTCGAACGTGACGTGGGCGTGATGTGGGTGATTCGAATGTCACTTGGGCGTCACGTGGGGGCTTCGATGTTGACGTGGGCGTGACCTGGGTGATTGGAACGTGACGTGGACGTGACGTGGGTGGTTTCAACGTGACGTGAGCGTCACGTGGGGTCCTCGAACGTGACTTGGGCGTCACGTGGGGTCTTCGAAAGTGACGTGGGCATGACGCGGGTGATTCGAAGGTGACGTGGGTGTGACGCGGGGGCTTCGAACGTGACGTGGGTGTGACGTCGGTACTTTGAATGTGACGTGGGTGTGACCTGGGTCATTTGAACGTGACGTGGGAGTGACGTGGGGGCATCGAACGTGACATAAGGGTGACATGGGTGCTTAGAACGTGACGCGGGCGTGATGCGGGTGATTCCAACGTGACGTGGGGCTTCGAATGTGACGTGGGCGTGAGGTGGGTGATTGGAACGTGACGTGGGCGTGATGTCGGTACTTTGAAAGTGACGTGGGTGTGACCTGGGGGCTTCGAAGGTGACGTAAGGGTGACATGTGTGCATAGAACGTGACGTGGGCGTCACGTGGGTGATTCCAACGTGACGTGGGGGCTTCGAACGTGACATGGGCGTGACGTGGGTGATTCGAACGTGACGTGGGCGTGACGTCGGTACTTTGAAAGTGACGTGGGTGTGACCTGGGTGATTGGAACGTGACGTGGGAGTGACGTGAGGGCTTCAAACGTGACGTAAGGGTGACATGGGTGCTTAGAACGTGACGTGGGAGTGACGTGGGTGATTCCAACGTGACGTGGGCATGACATAAGCGCTTCGATCGTGACGTGGGCGTGACGTGTGTGGTTTCGAACGTGACGTGGGTGTCACGTGGGGCATCGAACGTGACGTGGGCGTGACGTGTGTGGTTTCAACGTGACGTGGGCGCCACGGGTAGGCTTCGAACGTGACGTGGGCATGACGTGGGTGATTCGAAGGTGACGTGGGCGTGACGTGGGGGCATGGAACGTGACGTGGGTGTGACGTGGGTGATTCCAACGTGACGTGGGCGTGACGTCGGTACTTTGAAAGTGACGTGGGTGTGACCTGGGTCATTTGAACGTGACGTGGGAGTGACGTGGGGGCTTCGAACGTGACGTAAGGGTGACATGGGAGATTAGAACGTGACGTGGGCGTGACGTCGGTACTTTGAAAGTGACATGGGTGTGACCTGGGTCATTTGAACGTGACGTGGGAGTGACGTGGGGGCTTCAAACGTGACGTAAGGGTGACATGGGAGATTAGAACGTGACGTGGGCGTGACGTGGGTGATTCGAATATGACGTGGGCATGACGTGGGTGATTCGAACGTGACGTGGGCGTGACGTGGGTTCTTCGAACGTGACGTGGGTGTGATATAGGCGATTCGATCATGACGTGGGCGTGACGTGTGTGGTTTCAACGTGACGTGGGTGTGACGTGGGGGCTTCGAACGTGACGTCGGCCTCTCGTGGGGGCTTTGAAAGTGACTTGGGCGTGACGTGGGTGAATCGAAGGTGACGTGGGTGTGACGTGGGTTCTTCGAACGTGACGTGGGCATGACGTGGGTGATTCGAACGTGACGTGGGCGTGACGTGGGTGATTCGAAAGTGACGTGGGCGTGACGTGGGGGCTTCGAAAGTGATGTCGGTGTGACAGGGTGTTTCGGACGTGACGTGGGCGTGACGTGGATGCTTCGAACGTGACGTTGGTGTTTCGAACGTGACGTGGGTGTGACGTGGGTGCTTCGAACGTGACGTGGGCGTGTCATAGGCGCTTCGATCATGACGTGGGCGTGACGTGTGTGGTTTCAACGTGACGTGGGTGTCACGTGGGGCTTCGAACGTGACGTGAGCGCCACGTGGGGGCATCGAAGTTGACGTGGGCGTGACCTCGGTGATTGGAACGTGAAGTGGGTGTGACGTGGGGGCTTCCAACGTGACGTGGGTGTGACGTGGGGGCATCGAACGTGACGTTGGTGTTTCGAACTTGACGTGGGTGTGACGTGGGGGCATCGAACGTGACGTGGGCGTGACGTGGGAGTTTCGAACGTGACGTGGACGTGACGTGGTACTTTGCATTTGACGTGGGTGTGACCTGGGTCAATCGAACGTGACGTGGGTGTGACGTGGGGGCTTCGAATGTGACGTGGGCGTGACGAGGGTGATTCGAATGTGACGTGGGCGTCACGTGGGGGCATCGAACGTGACGTGGGCGTGACCTGGGTGATTGGAACGTGACGTGGGTGTGACGGGGGGGATTCGAACGTGACGTGGGCGTGACGTGGGTGTTTCGAACGTGACGTTGGTATTTCGAACGTGACGTGGGTGTGACGTGGGTGCATCGGACGTGAAGTGGGCATAACGTGGGGGCTACGAACATTACGCGGGTGTGACGTGGATGCTTCGAATGCGACGTTGGTGTTTCGAACGTGACATGGGTGTGACGTGGGTGCTTGGAACGTGACGTGGGCGTCACGTGGGGGCTTCGAACCTGACGTGGGTGTGACGTGGGGGCATCGATCGTGACGTGGACGTGACGTCGGTACTTTATACCTGATGGGGGTGTGACGTGGGTCATTCGAACGTGACGTGGGTGTGACGTGGGGGCATCGATCGTGACGTGGGCATGACGTGGGTGATTCGAACGTGACGTGGGCGTGACGTGGGGGCATCGAACGTGACGTGGGCGTGACGTGGGGGCATCGAACGTGACGTGGGTGTGACGTGGGGGCTTCGAACGTGACGTGGGGCATGACGTCGGTGATTCGAACGTGACGTGGGCGTGACGTGGGGGCATCGAACGTGACGTGGGTGTGACGTGGGGGCTTCGAACGTGACGTGGGCATGACGTGGGTGATTCGAACGTGACGTGGGCATGACGTGGGTGATTCCAACGTGACGTGGGGCTTCGAACATGACGTGGGCGTGACGTGGGGGCTTCGAACGTGACGTGGGGGCATTTCGTGGGTGATTCGAACGTGACGTGGGCATGACGTGGGTGATTCGAACGTGACGTGGGCGTGACGTGGGGGCATCGAACGTGACGTGGGCGTGACGTGGGGGCATCGAACGTGACGTGGGTGTGACGTGGGGGCTTCGAACGTGACGTGGGGCATGACGTCGGTGATTCGAACGTGACGTGGGCGTGACGTGGGGGCATCGAACGTGACGTGGGTGTGACGTGGGGGCTTCGAAAGTGACGTGGGCATGACGTGGGTGATTCGAAGGTGACATGGGTGTGACGTGGGGGCATCGAACGTGACGTGGGTGTGACGTGGGTGTTTCGAACGTGACGTGGGCGTGACGTCGGTACTTTGAATGTGACGTGGGTGTGACCTGGGTCATTTGAACGTGATGTACGTGTGTCCTGTGGGCTTCGAACGTGACGTGGGTGTTTCAAAATTAACGTGGGTGTGACGTGGGGGTATCGAACGTGACGTAGGTGTTTCCAAACTGACGTGGGTGTGACGTCAGTACGTTGAATGTGACGTGGGTGTGACGTGCATGATTCGAACGTGAGGTGGGTGTTTTAAATGTGAGCTGGGCGTGACGTGGGGGCTTCGAACGTGACGTAGGTGTGACGTGGGGGCTTCGAACATGACGTGGGCGTGACGTGGATGCTTTGAATGTGACGTTGGTGTTTCGAACGTGACATGGGTGTGACATGGGTGCTTCAAATGTGACATGGGCATATCGTGGGGGCTTCGAACGGGACGTGGGTGTGACGTGGGGGCTTTGAACGTGACATGGGTGTGACGTGGCCGATTCGATCGGGACGTGGGTGTGACGTGGGGGTATCGAACGTGACGTAGGTGTTTCCAAACTGATGTGGGCGTGACGTCGGTACTTTGAATGTGACGTTGGTGTGATGTGCATGACTCGAACGTGACGTGGGGGTGACTTGGGGGCTTCAAAAGTCACGTGGGCGTCACGTGGGGGCATCGAATGTCACGTGGGCATGACCTGGGTGATTGGAACGTGACGTGGGTGTGACGTGGGGGCATCGAATGTGACGTGGGCATGACGTGGGTGATTCGAACGTGACGTTGGTGTTTCGAACGTGACATGGGTGTGACGTGTGTGCTTGGAACGTGACGTGGGCATGACGTTGGGGCTTCGAACATGATGTGGGCGTCACGTGGGTGCTTCGGACGTGACGTGGGCGTGACGTGGGGGCTTCGAATATGACGTGGGCGTGACGTCGGTACTTTATATCTGACGTGGGTGTGACCTGGCTCATTTGAACGTGACGTGGCTGTGACGTGGGGGCTTCGAACGTGACGTGGGCATGACGTCGGTGATTCGAACGTGACGTGGGCATTCACGTCGGTGATTCGAACGTGACGTGGCCGTGACGTGGGTGATTCGAACGTGACGTGGGCGTGACGTGGGGGCTTCGAACCTGACGTGGGTGTGACATGGGGGCTTCGAAAGTGACGTGGGTGTGACGTGGGTCATTTGAACGTGACGTGGGCGTGACGTGGGTGATTCCAACGTGACGTGGGGCTTTGAACGTGACGTGGGCCTGACGTGGGTGATTCGAATGTGACGTGGGCGTGACGTGGGGGCTTCGAACGTCACGTGGGCGTCACGTGGGGGCATCGAGTTTGACATGGGCGTGACCTGGGTGATTGGAACCTGACGTGGGCGTGACGTGGGTGATTCCAACGTGACGTGGGGCTTCGAACCTGACGTGGGTGTGACGTGGGGGCTTCGAAAGTGACGTGGGCATGACGTGGGTGATTCGAAGGTGACGTGGGCGTGACGTGGGGGCTTCGAACTTGACCTGGGTGTGACGTGGGGGCATCGAACGTGACGTGGGAGTGACGTGGGGTCTTCGAACGTGACGTGAGCGCCACGTGGGGGCATCGAACGTGACGTGGGCGTGACCTGGGTGATTGGAACGTGAAGTGGGTGTGACGTGGGGACTTCGAAAGTGACGTGGGTGTGACGTGGGTGTTTCGAACGTGACGTGGGCGTGACGTGGGGTCTTCGAACGTGACGTGAGCGCCACGTGGGGGCATCGAACGTGACGTGGGCGTGACCTGGGTGATTGGAACGTGAAGTGGGTGTGACGTGGGGACTTCGAAAGTGACGTGGGTGTGACGTGGGTGTTTCGAACGTGACGTGGGCGTGACGTGGGGGCATCGAACGTGACGTGGGCGTGACGTGGGGGCTTCGAACGTGACCTGGGTGTGACGTGGGTGTTTCGAACGTGACGTGGGCGTGACGTCGGTGCTTTGAATGTGACGTGGGTGTGACGTGGGTCATTCGAACGTGATGTACGTGTGACGTGTGGGCTTCGAACGTGACGTGGGTGTTTCAAAACTAACGTGGGTGTGACGTAGGGGTATCGAACGTGACGTAGGTGTTTCCAAACTGACGTGGGTGTCACGTCGGTATGTTGAATGTGACGTGGGTGTGACGTGCATGGTTCGAACGTGAGGTGGGTGTTTTAAATGTGAGCTGGGCGTGATGTGGGTCATTCGAACATGACGTAGGTGTGACGTGGGGGCTTCGAACGTGACGTGGTCGTGACGTGGATGATTGCAACGTGACGTGGGCGTGACGTGGGGGCTTCGAACGTGACATGGGTGTGACGTCGGTGATTCGAACGTGACGTGGGCGTCACGTGGGGGCTTCGAACATGACGCGGGAGTGATGTGGATGCTTCGAATGTGACGTTGGTGTTTCGAACGTGACAGGGGTGTGACGTGGGTGCTGCGAACGTGACGTGGGCGTCACGTGGGGGCTTCGAACATGACGTGGATGTGAGGTGGGGGCTTCGGACGTGACGTGGGCGTGACGTGGGGGCTTCGAAAATGATGTGGGTGTGACGTGAGGGCATCGAACGTGACGTGGGCGTGACGTGGGAGTTTTGAACGTGACGTGGACGTGACGTGGTACTTTACACTTGACGTGGGTGTGACCTGGCTCAATCGAACGTGACGTGGGTGTGACGTGGGGGCTTCGAATGTGACGTGGGTGTGACGTGGATGCTTCGAATGCAACGTTGGTGTTTCGAACGTGACGTGGGTGTGACATGGGTGCTTGGAACGTGACGTGGGCGTCACGTGGGGGCTTCGAACATGACGTGGGTGTGACGTGGGGGCATCGAACCTGACGTGGACGTGACGTCGGTACTTTATACCTGATGGGGGTGTGACGTGGGTCATTCGAACGTGACGTGGGTGTGACGTGGGGGCTTCGAACGTGACGTGGGCATGACGTCGGTGATTCGAACGTGACGTGGGCGTGACGTGGGGGCTTCGATCGTGACGTGGGCATGACGTGGGTGTTTCGAACGTGACGTTGGTGTGACGTCGGTACTTTGAATGTGACGTGGGTGTGACCTGGGTCATTCAAACGTGATGTACGTGTGACGTGTGGGCTTCCAACGTGACGTGGGTGTTTCAAAACTAACGTGGGTGTGACGTCGGTATGTTGAATGTGACGTGGGTGTGACGTGCATGGTTCGAACGTGAGGTGGGTGTTTTAAATGTGAGCTGGGTGTGACGTGGGTGCATCGAACATGACGTAGGTGTGACGTGGGTGTTTCGGACGTGACGTGGGCGTGACGTGGATGCTTCGAATGTGACGTTGGTGTTTCGAACGTGACATGGGTGTGACGTGGGTGCTTCGAATGTGACGTGGGCGTAACGTGGGGGCTTCGAACCTGACGTGGGTGTGACGTGGGGGCTTCGAAAGTGACGTGGGTGTGACGTGGGTCATTTGAACGTGACGTGGGCGTGACGTGGGTGATTCCAACGTGACGTGGGGCTTTTTTACGTGACGTGGGCGTGACGTGGGTGATTCGAACGTGACGTGGGCGTGACGTGGGGGCATCGAGTTTGACATGGGCGTGACCTGGGTGATTGGAACGTGACGTGGGCGTGACGTGGGTGATTCCAACGTGACGTGGGGCTTCGAACATGACGTGGGCGTGACGTGGGGGCTTCGATGTTGACGTGGGCATGATGTGGGTGATTCGAAGGTGACGGGTGTGACGTGGGGGCTTCGAACGTGACGTGGGTGTGACGTTGGGGCTTCGAACGTGACGTGGGCGTGACGTCAGTACTTTGAATGTGACGTGGGTGTGACCTGGGTCATTTGAACGTGACGTGGGAGTGACGTGGGGGCATCGAACGTGACATAAGGGTGACATGGGTGCTTAGAACATGACGTGGTCGTGACGTGGATGATTGGAACGTGACGTGGGCGTGACGTGAGTGATTCCAACGTGACGTGGGGCTTCGAACATGACGTGGGCGTGACGTGGGGGCTTCGATGTTGACGTGGGCATGACGTGGGTGATTCGAATGTCACTTGGGTGTGACGTGGGGGCATCGAACGTGATGTGGACGTGACGTCAGTACTTTCAATTTGAGGTTGGTGTGACCTGGGGCATTCGAACGTGACGTACATGTGACGTGGGTGATTCCAACGTGACGTGGGGCTTCGAACGTGACGTGGGTGTGACCTGGGTGATTGGAACGTGAAGTGGGTGTGACGTGGGGGCATCGAACGTGACGTGGGCGTGACGTGGGTGATTCGAACGTCACGTGTGCGTGACGTGGTACTTTACATTTGACCTGGGTGGGACCTGGGTCAATCGAACGTGACGTGGGTGTGACGTGGGGGCTTCGAACGTGACGTGGGTGTGACGTGGGTGTTTTGAACCTGACGTTGGTATTTCGAACGTGACGTGGGTGTGACGTGGGTGCATCGGACGTGACGTGGGCGTAACGTGGGGGCTACGAACATTACGCGGGTGTGACGTGGATGCTTCGAATGCTATGTTGGTGTTTCGAATGTGACATGGGTGTGACATGGGTGCTTGGAACGTGACGTGGGCGTCACGTGGGGGCTTCGAACCTGACGTGGGTGTGACGTGGGGGCTTCGATCGTGACGTGGGCATGACGTGGGTGATTCGAACGTGACGTGGGCGTGACATCGGTACTTTGAAAGTGACGTGGGTGTGACCTGGGTCATTGGAACGTGACGTGGGAGTGACGTGGGGGCTTCAAACGTGACGTAAGGGTGACATGGGTGCTTAGAACGTGACATGGGAGTGACGTGGGTGATTCCAACGTGACGTGGGCTTCGAACGTGACGTGGGCGTGACGTGGGTGATTGGAACATGACGTGGTAGTGAGGTGGGTGATTCGAAAGTGACGTGGGTGTGATGTGCGTGCTTCGGACGTGACGTGGGCGTGACTTGGGTGCTTCAAACGTGACGTGGGCATGACGTGGGGGCATCGAACGTGACGTGGGTGTGACGTGGGGGCTTCGAACGTGACGTGGGCATGACGTCGGTGATTCGAACGTGACGTGGGTGTGACGTGGGGGCTTCGAACGTGACGTGGGCGTGACGTGGGGGCTTCTAACGTGACCCGGGTGTGACGTGGGTGTTTCGAACGTGACGTGGGCGTGACGTCGGTACTTTGAATGTGACGTGGGTGTGACGTGGGTCATTCGAACGTGATGTACGTGTGACGTGTGGGCTTCGAACATGACGTGGGTGTTTCAAAACTAACGTGGGTGTGACGTAGGGGTATCGAACGTGACGTAGGTGTTTCCAAACTGACGTGGGCGTGAAGTGGATGCTTCGAATGTGACGTTGGTGTTTCGAACGTGACATGGGTGTGACATGGGTGCTTCGAATGTGACGTGGGCGTAACGTGGGGGATTCGAACCTGACGTGGGTGTGACGTGGGGGCTTCGAAAGTGACGTGGGTGTGACGTGGGTCATTTGAACGTGACGTGGGCGTGACGTGGGTGATTCCAACGTGACGTGGGGCTTCGAACGTGACGTGGGCGTGACGTGGGCGATTCCAACGTGACGTGGGGCTTCGAACGTGACGTGGGCGTGATGTGGGTCATTCGAATGTCACTTGGGCGTGACGTGGGGGCTTCGAACGTCACGTGGGCGTGACCTGGGTGATTGGAACGTGACGTGGACGTGACGTGGGTGGTTCCAATGTGACATGAGCGTCACGTGGGGTCCTCGAACGTGACTTGGGCGTCACGTGGGGTCTTAGAAAGTGACGTGGGCATGACGCGGGTGATTCGAAGGTGACGTGGGTGTGACGCGGGGGCTTCGAACGTGACGTGGGTGTGACGTCGGTACTTTGAATGTGACGTGGGTGTGACCTGGGTCATTTGAACGTGACGTGGGAGTGACGTGGGGGCATCGAACGTGACATAAGGGTGACATGGGTGCTTAGAACGTGACGTGGGCGTGATGCAGGTGATTCCAACGTGACGTGGGGCTTCGAATGTGACGTGGGCGTGAGGTGGGTGATTGGAACGTGACGTGGGCGTGATGTCGGTACTTTGAAAGTGACGTGGGTGTGACCTGGGGGCTTCGAAGGTGACGTAAGGGTGACATGGGTGCTTAGAACGTGACGTGGGCGTGACGTGGGTGATTCCAACGTGACGTGGGGGCTTCGAACGTGACATGGGCGTGACGTGGGTGATTCGAACGTGACGTGGGCGTGACGTCGGTACTTTGAAAGTGACGTGGGTGTGACCTGGGTCATTGGAACGTGACGTGGGAGTGACGTGGGGGCTTCAAACGTGACGTAAGGGTGACATGGGTGCTTAGAACGTGACGTGGGAGTGACGTGGGCGAATCCAACGTGATGTGGGGCTTCGAACGTCACGTGGGCGTGACGTGGGGGCTTCGATCGTGACGTGTGCGTGACCTGGGTGATTGGAACATGACGTGTGCGTGACGTGGGTGGTTTCAACGTGACGTGGGTGTGACGTGGGGGCTTCGGACGTGACGTGGGCCTCACGTGGGGGCTTCGAAAGTGACGTGGGCATGACGTGGGAGATTCGAAGGTGACGTGGGCGTGACGTGGGTGATTCGAACGTGACGTGGGCGTGACGTCGGTACTTTGAATGTGACGTGGGTGTGACCTGGGTGATTGGAACGTGACGTGGGAGTGACATGGGGGCTTCAAACGTGACGTCAGGGTGACATGGGTGCTTAGAACGTGACGTGGGAGTGATGTGGGTGATTCCAACGTGACGTGGGCTTCGAACGTGACGTGGGCGTGACGTGGGCGATTGGAACGTGACGTGGGCGTGAGGTGGGTCATTCGAAAGTGACGTGGGTGTGACGTGCCTGCTTAGGACGTGACGTGGTCGTGTCGTGGGTGCTTCGAACGTGACGTGGGCATGACATAAGCGCTTCGATCGTGACGTGGGCGTGACGTGTGTGGTTTCAACGTGACGTGGGTGTCACGTGGGTCATCGAACGTGACGTGGGCGTGACGTGTGTGGTTTCAACGTGACGTGGGCGTCACGGGTAGGCTTCGAACGTGACGTGGGCATGACGTGGGTGATTCGAACGTGACGTGGGTGTGACGTGGGGGCATGGAACGTGACGTGGGTGTGAAGTGGGTGATTCCAACGTGACGTGGGCGTGACGTCGGTACTTTGAATGTGCCGTGGGTGTGACGTGCATGACTCGAACGTGACGTGGGCGTGACGTGGGGGCTTCGAAGTTGACGTGGGCCAGACCTGGGTGATGCGAACGTGACGTGGGTGTGACGTGGGGGCATCGAACGTGACGTGGGCATGACGTAGGGGCTTCAAAAGTGACGTGGGCGTCACGTGGGGGCATCGAACGTGACGTAGGTGTGACGTCGGGGCTTCGAACGTGACGTGGGTGTGACCTGGGTGATGGGAACGTGACGTGGGTGTGACGTGGGGGCTTCGAACGTGACGTGGGTGTGACGTGGGGGCTTCGAACGTGACGTGGGTGTGACGTGGGGGCTTCGAACGTGACGTTGGTGTTTCGAACTTGACTTCGGTGTGACGTGGGTGCTTCGGACCTGACGTTAGGCGTAACGTGGGGGCTTTGAACATGCCGCGGGAGTGACGTGGATGCTTCGAATGTGACGTTGGTGTTTCGAACGTGACATGGGTGTGACGTGGGTGCTTCGAACGTGACATGGGTGTGACATGGGTGCTTCGAATGTGACGTGGGCGTGACGTGGGGGCTTCGAACCTGACGTGGGTGTGACGTGGGGGCTTCGAAAGTGACGTGGGCATGACGTGGGTGATTCGCAGGTGACGTGGGTGTGACCTGGGTCATTTGAACGTGACGTGGGTGTGACGTGGATGCTTCGAATGTGACGTTGGTGTTTCGAACGTGACAGGGGTGTGACGTGGATGCTTCGAACGTGACATGGGCGTGACGTGGGGGATTCCAACGTGACGTGGGCGTGACGTCGGTACTTTGAAAGTGACGTGGGTGTGACCTGGGTGATTGGAACGTGACGTGGTAGTGACGTGGGGGCTTCAAACGTGACGTAAGGGTGACATGGGTGCTTAGAACGTGACGTGGGCGTGACGTGGGTGATTGGAACGTGACCTGGGCGTGACGTGGGTGATTGGAATGTGACGTGGGCGTGAGGTTGGTGATTCGAATGTGACGTCGGTGTGACATGCGTGTTTCGGACGTGACGTGGGCATGACATAAGCGCTTCGATCGTGACGTGGGTGTGAGGTGGGTGCTTCGATCGTGACGTGGGCGTCACGTGGGTGATCGAAACGTAACGTGGGCGTGACGTCGGTTCTTTGAATGTGACGTGGGTGTGACCTGGGTCATTGGAACGTGACGTGGGAGTGACGTGGGGGCTTCAAACGTGACGTAAGGGTGACATGGGTCATGCGAACGTGACGTGGGCGTGACGTGGGTGATTCCAACGTGACGTGGGGCTTCGAACGTGACGTGGGCGTGACGTGGGTGATTGGAACGTGACGTGGGCGTTACGTCGGTACTTTGAAAGTGACGTGGGAGTGACGTGGGGGCTTCGAACGTGACGTAAGGGTGACATGGGTGCTTAGAACGTGACGTGGGCGTGACGTGGGTGATTCCAACGTGACGTGGGGCTTCGAACGTGACGTGGGCGTGAAGTGGGTAACCGAACGTGACATGGGCGTGACCTGGGTCATGCGAACGTGACGTGGACGTGACGTGGGTGGTTTCAACATGACGTGGGCGTCACGTGGGGGCTTCGGAGGTGACGTGGACGTGACGTGGGGGCTTCGAAAGTGACGTGGGCATGGCGTGGGTGATTCGAAGGTGACGTGGGTGTGACGTGGGGGCTTCAAACGTGACGTGGCGTGACGTGGGTGATTCGAACGTGACGTGGGCGTGACGTCGGAACTTTGAGTGTGACGTGGGTGTGACCTGGGTCATTTGATCGTGACGTGGGTGTGACGTGGGTGATTCCAACGTGACGTGGGGCTTCGAACGTGACGTGGGCATGACCTGGGTGATTGGAACGTGACGTGTGTGGTTCCAACGTGACGTGGGTCTGACGTGGGTGCTTCGAACGTGACGTGGGCGTGACATAGGCGCTTCGATCATGACGTGGGCGTGACGTGTGTGGTTTCAACGTGACGTGGGTGTCACGTGGGGCATCGAACGTGACGTGGACGTGGCGTCGGTACTTTCAATTTGAGGTTGGTGTGACCTGGGTCATTCGAACGTGACGTACATGTGACGTGGGTGATTCCAACGTGACGTGGGGCTTCGAACGTGACGTGGGAGTGACGTGGGTGATTCCAACGTGACGTGGGGCTTCGAACGTGACGTGGGTGTGACGTGGGTGTTTCGAACGTGACGTGGGCGTGACGTGGGGTCTTCGAACGTGACGTGAGCGCCTCGTGGGGGCATCGAAGTTGTCGTGGGCGTGACCTGGGTGATTGGAACGTGAAGTGGGTGTGACGTGGGGGCTTCGAACGTGACAGGGGTGTGACGTGGGTGCTTGGAACGTGACGTGGGCGTCACGTGGGGGCTTCGAACATGACGTGGATGTGAGGTGGGTGCTTCGGACGTGACGTGGGCATGACGTGGGGGCTTCAAAAATGATGTGGGTGTGACGTGGGGGCATCGAACGTGACGTGGGTGTGACGTGGGTGTTTCGAACGTGACGTTGGTGTTTCGAACTTGACTTCGGTGTGACGTGGGTGCTTCGGACCTGACGTGGGCGTAACGTGGGGGCTTCGAACATGACGCGGGAGTGACGTGGATGCTTCGAATGTGACGTTGGTGTTTCGAACGTGACAGGGGTGTGACGTGGGTGCTTCGAACGTGACGTGGGCGTCACGTGGGGGCTTCGAACATGACGTGGATGTGACGTGGGTGCTTCGGACGTGACGTGGGCATGACGTGGGGGCTTCGAAAATGATGTGGGTGTGACGTGGGGGCTTCGAACGTGACGTTGGTATTTCGAACTTGACTTCGGTGTGACGTGGGTGCTTCGGACCTGACGTGGGCGTAACGTGGGGGCTTCGAACATGACGCGGGAGTGACGTGGATGCTTCGAACGTGACGTTGGTGTTTCGAACGTGACGTGGGTGTGACGTGGGAGCTTCGAACGTGACGTGGGCGTCACGTGGGGGCTTCGAACATGACGTGGATGTGAGGTGGGTGCTTCGGACGTGACGTGGGCATGACGTGGGGGCTTCGAAAATGATGTGGGTGTGACGTGGGGGCTTCGAACGTGACGTTGGTATTTCGAACTTGACTTCGGTGTGACGTGGGTGCTTCGGACCTGACGTGGGCGTAACGTGGGGGCTTCGAACATGACGCGGGAGTGACGTGGATGCTTCGAATGTGACGTTGGTGTTTCGAACGTGACAGGGGTGTGACGTGGGTGCTTCGAACGTGACGTGGGCGTCACGTGGGGGCTTCGAACATGACGTGGATGTGACGTGGGTGCTTCGGACGTGACGTGGGCATGACGTGGGGGCTTCGAAAATGATGTGGGTGTGACGCGGGGGCTTCGAACGTGACGTGGGCGTGACATGGGTGCTTAGAACGTGACGTGGGCGTGACGTGGGCGATTCCTACGTGACGTGGGGCTTCGAACGTGACGTGGGCGTGACGTGGGGGCTTCGAACGTCACGTGGGCGTGACGTGGGGGCTTCAAATGTGAAGTGGGCGTGACCTGGGTCATGCTAACGTGACGTGGGTGTGACGTGGGTGATTCCAACGTGACGTGGGGCTTCGAACGTGACGTGGGCGTGACGTGGGTGATTGGAACGTGACGTGGGCGTTACGTCGGTACTTTGAAAGTGACGTGGGAGTGACGTGGGGGCTTCAAACGTGACGTAAGGGTGACATGGGTGCTTAGAACGTGACGTGGGCGTGACGTGGGTGATTCCAACGCCATGTGGGGTCTTCGAACGTGACGTGGGCGTGACGTGGGTGATTGGAACGTGACGTGGGCGTGACGTCGGTACTTTGAAAGTGACGTGGGTGTGACCTGGGGCTTTGAACGTGACGTGGGCGTGACGTGGGTGCTTCGAACGTGACGTGGGCGTCACGTGGGGGCTTCGAACGTGACGTGGGCGTGACGTGGGTGTTTCGGACGTGACGTTGGTGTTTCGAACGTTACGTGGGTGTGACGTGGGTGCTTCGAACTTGACGTGGGCGTGACATAGGCGCTTCGATCATGACGTGGGCGTGACGTGTGTGGTTTCAACGTGACGTGGGTGTCACGTGGGGCATCGAACGTGACGTGGACGTGGCGTCGGTACTTTCAATTTGAGGTTGGTGTGACCTGGGTCATTCGAACGTGACGTACATGTGACGTGGGTGATTCCAACGTGACGTGGGGCTTCGAACGTGACGTGGGTGTGACCTGGGTGATTGGAACGTGACGTGGGTGTGACGTGGGGGCTTCGAACGTGACGTCGGTGTGACGTGGGGTTTTCGAACGTAACGTTGGTGTTTCGAACTTGACTTCGGTGTGACGTGGGTGCTTCGGACCTGACGTGGGCGTCACGTGGGGGCTTCGAACATGACGTGGTCGTGACGTGGGGGCTTCGGACGTGACGTGGGTGCTTGGAAAATGATGTGGGTGTGACGTGGGGGCATCGAACGTGACGTGGGTGTGACGTCGGTGATTCGAACGTGACGTGGGCGTCACGTGGGGGCTTCGAATGTGACGTTGGTGTTTCGAACGTGACAGGGGTGTGAGGTGGGTGCTTCGAACGTGACGTGGGCGTCACGTGGGGGCTTCGAACATGACGTGGATGTGACGTGGGGGCTTCGGACGTGACGTTGGCGTGACGTGGGGGCTTCGAAAATGATGTGGGTGTGACGTGGGGGCATCGAACGTGACGTGGGTGTGACGTCGGTGATTCGAACCTGACGTGGGCGTGACGTGGGGGCTTCGAACGTGACCTGGGTGTGACGTGGGTGTTTCGAACGTGACGTGGGCGTGACGTCGGTACTTTGAATGTGACGTGGGTGTGACGTGGGTCATTCGAACGTGATGTACATGTGACGTGTGGGCTTCGAACGTGACGTGGGTGTTTCAAAATTAACGTGGGTGTGACGTAGGGGTATCGAACGTGACGTAGGTGTTTCCAAACTGGCGTGGGTGTGACGTCGGTATGTTGAATGTGACGTGGGTGTGACGTGCATGGTTCGAACGTGAGGTGGGTGTTTTAAATGTGAGCTGGGCGTGACGTGGGTCATTCGAACATGACGTAGGTGTGACGTGGGGGCTTCGAACGTGACGTGGGCGTGATGTGGATGCTTCGAATGTGACGCTGGTGTTTCGAACGTGACATGGGTGTGACATGGGTGCTTCGAATGTGACGTGGGTGTGACGTGGGGGCTTCGAAAGTGACGTGGGTGTGACGTGGGTCATTTGAACGTGACGTGGGCGTGACGAGGGCGATTCCAATGTGACGTGGGGCTTCGAACGTGACGTGGGCGTGACGTGGGTGATTCGAAAGTCACTTGGGCGTGACCTGGGTGCTTAGAACGTGACGTGGGAGTGACGTGGGGGCTTCCAACGTGACGTAAGGGTGACATGGGTGCTTAGAACGTGACGTGGGAGTGACGTGGGTGATTCCAACGTGACGTGGGCTTCGAACATGACGTGGGCGTGACGTGGGTGATTGGAACGTGACGTGGGCGTGAGGTGGGTGATTCGAAAGTGACGTGGGTGTGACCTGCGTGTTTCGGACGTGACGTGGGCGTGACGTGGGGGCTTCGAACGTGACGTGGGCATGACATAAGCGCTTCGATCGTGACGTGGGCGTGACGTGTGTGGTTTCAACGTGACGTGGGTGTCACGTGGGGCATCGAACGTGACGTGGGCGTGCCGTGTGTGGTTTCAACGTGACGTGGGCGTCACGTGGGGGCTTCGAAAGTGATGTGGACGTCACGTGGGTGATTCAAAGGTGACGTGGGTGTGACGTGGGGGCTTCGAACGTGACCTGGGTGTGAGGTGGGTGTTTCGAACGTGACGTGGGCGTGACGTCGGTACTTTGAATGTGACGTGGGTGTGACCTGGGTCATTGGAACGTGACGTGGGAGTGACGCGGGGGCTTCGAACGTGACGTAAGGGTGACATGGGTGCTTAGAACGTGACGTGGGCGTGACGTGGGCGATTCCAACGTGACGTGGGGCTTCGAACGTGACGTGGGCGTGATGTGGGTGATTCGAATGTCACTTGGGCGTGACGTGGGGGCTTCGAACGTCACGTGGGCGTGACGTGGGGGCTTCGATGTTGACGTGGGCGTGACCTGGGTGATTGGAACGTGACGTGGACGTGACGTGGGTGGTTTCAACGTGACGTGAGCGTCACGTGGGGTCCTCGAACGTGACTTGGGCGTCACGTGGGGTCTTCGAAAGTGACGTGGGCATGACGTGGGTGATTTGAAGGTGACGTGGGTGTGACGTGGGGGCTTCGAACGTGACGTGGGTGTGACGTCGGAACTTTGAATGTGACGTGGGTGTGACCTGGGTCATTTGAACGTGACGTGGGAGTGACGTGGGGGCATCGAACGTGACATAAGTGTGACATGGGTGCTTAGAACGTGACGTGGGCGTGATGCGGGTGATTCCAACGTGACGTGGGGCTTCGAATGTGACGTGGGCGTGAGGTGGGTGATTGGAACGTGACGTGGGCGTGACGTCGGTACTTTGAAAGTGACGTGGGTGTGACCTGGGGGCTTCGAAGGTGACGTAAGGGCGACATGGGTGCTTAGAACGTGACGTGGGCGTGACGTGGGTGATTCCAACGTGACGTGGGTGATTCGAACGTGACATGGGCGTGACGTGGGTGATTCCAACGTGACGTGGGCGTGACGTCGGTACTTTGAAAGTGACGTGGGTGTGACCTGGGTGATTGGAACGTGACGTGGTAGTGACGTGGGGGCTTCAAACGTGACGTAAGGGTGACATGGGTGCTTAGAACGTGACGTGGGCGTGACGTGGGTGATTGGAACGTGACGTGGGCGTGACGTGGGTGATTGGAACGTGACGTGGGCGTGAGGTTGGTGATTCGAAAGTGACGTCGGTGTGACATGCGTGTTTCGGACGTGACGTGGGCATGACATAAGCGCTTCGATCGTGACGTGGGTGTGAGGTGGGTGCTTCGAACGTGACGTGGGCGTCACGTGGGTGATCGAAACGTAACGTGGGCGTGACGTCGGTTCTTTGAATGTGACGTGGGTGTGACCTGGGTCATTGGAACGTGACGTGGGAGTGACGTGGGGGCTTCAAACGTGACGTGGGCGTGACCTGGGTCATGCGAACGTGACGTGGGTGTGACGTGGGTGATTCCAACGTGACGTGGGGCTTCGAACGTGACGTGGGCGTGACGTGGGTGATTGGAACGTGACGTGGGCGTGACGTCGGTACTTTGAAAGTGACGTGGGAGTGACGTGGGGGCTTCAAACGTGACGTAAGGGTGACATGGGTGCTTAGAACGTGACGTGGGCGTGACGTGGGTGATTCCAACGTCATGTGGGGTATTCGAACGTGACGTGGGCGTGACGTGGGTGATTCGAACGTGACGTGGGCGTGACGTCGGTACTTTGAAAGTGACGTGGGTGTGACCTGGGTCATTGGAACGTGACGTGGGAGTGACGTGGGGGCTTCAAACGTGACGTAAGGGTGACATGGGCGCTTAGAACGTGACGTGGGCGTGACGTGGGTGATTCGAATATGACGTGGGCGTGACGTGGGTGATTCGAAAGTGACGTTGGTGTGACGTGGGTGTTTCGGACGTGACGTGGGCGTGACGTGGATGCTTCGAACGTGACGTTGGTGTTTCGAACGTGACATGGGTGTGGCGTGGGGGCTTCGAACGTGACGTGGGCGTGACATAGGCGCTTCGACCATGACGTGGGTGTGACGTCGGTACTTTCAATGTGACATGGGTGTGACCTGGGTCATTGGAACGTGACGTGGGAGTGACGTGGGGGCTTCGAACGTGATGTAAGTGTGACATGGGTGCTTAGAACGTGACGTGGGCGTGACGTGGGTGATTCCAACGTGACGTGGGGGCTTCGAATGAGACGTGGGCGGGATGTGGGTGATTCGAAGCTGACGTGGGTGTGACGTGGGGGCTTCGAACGTCACGTGGGCGTGACGTGGGGGCTTCAAACGTGACGTGGGCGTGACCTGGGTGATTGGAACGTGACGTGGACGTGACGTGGGTGGTTTCAACGTGACGTGGGCGTCACGTGGGGGCTTCGGAGGTGACGTGGGCCTCACGTGGGGTCTTCGAAAGTGACGTGGGCATGGCGTGGGTGATTCGAAGGTGACGTGAGTGTGACGTGGGGGCTTCGAACGTGACGTGGGCGTGACGTGGGTGATTCGAACGTGACGTGGGCGTGACGTCGGAACTTTGAATGTGACGTGGGCGTGACCTGGGTCATTTGATCGTGACGTGGGAGTGACGTGGGTGATTCGAACGTGACGTAAGGGTGACATGGGTGCTTAGAACGTGACGTGGGTGTGACGTGGGCGATTCCAACGTGACGTGGGGCTTCGAACGTGACGTGGGCGTGACGTGGGTGATTCGAACGTGACGTGGGCGTCACGTCGGTACTTTGAAAGTGACGTGGGAGTGACGTGGGGGCCTCAAATGTGACGTAAGGGTGACATGGGTGCTTAGAACGTGGCGTGGGCGTGACGTGGGTGATTCCAACCTGACGTGGCGGCTTCGAACGTGACGTGGGCGTGACGTGGGTGATTCGAATATGACGTGGGCGTGACGTGGGTGATTCGAATGTGACGTTGGTGTGACGTGGGTGTTTCGGACGTGACGTGGGCGTGACGTGGATGCTTCGAACGTGACGTTGGTGTTTCGAACATGACGTGGGTGTGACGTGGGTGCTTCGAACGTGACGTGGGCGTGACATAGGCGCTTCGATCATGACGTGGGCGTGACGTGTGTGGTTTCAACGTGACGTGGGTGTCACGTGGGGCATCGAACCTGACGTGGACGTGACGTCGGTACTTTCAATTTGAGGTTGGTGTGACCTGGGTCATTAGAACGTGACGTACATGTGACGTGGGTGATTCCAACGTGACGTGGGGCTTCGAACGTGATGTGGGTGTGACCTGGGTGATTGGAACGTGACGTGGGTGTGACGTGGGAGCTTCGAACGTGACGTTGGTGTTTCGAACTTGACTTCGGTGTAACGTGCGTGATACGGACGTGACGTGGGCGTAACGTGGGGGCTTCGAACATGACGTGGGTGTGATGTGGGGGCTTCGAACGTGACGTGGGTGTGACGTGGGTGTTTCGAACGTGACGTTGGTATTTCGAACTTGACTTCGGTGTGACGTGGGTGCTTCGGACCTGACGTGGGCGTAACGTGGGGGCTTCGAACATGACGCGGGAGTGACGTGGATGCTTCGAATGTGACGTTGGTGTTTCGAACGTGACAGGGGTGTGACGTGGGTGCTTCGAACGTGACGTGGGCGTCACGTGGGGGCTTCGAACATGACGTGGATGTGACGTGGGTGCTTCGGACGTGACGTGGGCATGACGTGGGGGCTTCGAAAATGATGTGGGTGTGACGCGGGGGCTTCGAACGTGACGTGGGCGTGACATGGGTGCTTAGAACGTGACGTGGGCGTGACGTGGGCGATTCCTACGTGACGTGGGGCTTCGAACGTGACGTGGGCGTGACGTGGGGGCTTCGAACGTCACGTGGGCGTGACGTGGGGGCTTCAAATGTGAAGTGGGCGTGACCTGGGTCATGCTAACGTGACGTGGGTGTGACGTGGGTGATTCCAACGTGACGTGGGGCTTCGAACGTGACGTGGGCGTGACGTGGGTGATTGGAACGTGACGTGGGCGTTACGTCGGTACTTTGAAAGTGACGTGGGAGTGACGTGGGGGCTTCAAACGTGACGTAAGGGTGACATGGGTGCTTAGAACGTGACGTGGGCGTGACGTGGGTGATTCCAACGCCATGTGGGGTCTTCGAACGTGACGTGGGCGTGACGTGGGTGATTGGAACGTGACGTGGGCGTGACGTCGGTACTTTGAAAGTGACGTGGGTGTGACCTGGGGCTTTGAACGTGACGTGGGCGTGACGTGGGTGCTTCGAACGTGACGTGGGCGTCACGTGGGGGCTTCGAACGTGACGTGGGCGTGACGTGGGTGTTTCGGACGTGACGTTGGTGTTTCGAACGTTACGTGGGTGTGACGTGGGTGCTTCGAACTTGACGTGGGCGTGACATAGGCGCTTCGATCATGACGTGGGCGTGACGTGTGTGGTTTCAACGTGACGTGGGTGTCACGTGGGGCATCGAACGTGACGTGGACGTGGCGTCGGTACTTTCAATTTGAGGTTGGTGTGACCTGGGTCATTCGAACGTGACGTACATGTGACGTGGGTGATTCCAACGTGACGTGGGGCTTCGAACGTGACGTGGGTGTGACCTGGGTGATTGGAACGTGACGTGGGTGTGACGTGGGGGCTTCGAACGTGACGTCGGTGTGACGTGGGGTCTTCGAACGTGACGTTGGTGTTTCGAACTTGACTTCGGTGTGACGTGGGTGCTTCGGACCTGACGTGGGCGTCACGTGGGGGCTTCGAACATGACGTGGTCGTGACGTGGGGGCTTCGGACGTGACGTGGGTGCTTGGAAAATGATGTGGGTGTGACGTGGGGGCATCGAACGTGACGTGGGTGTGACGTCGGTGATTCGAACGTGACGTGGGCGTCACGTGGGGGCTTCGAATGTGACGTTGGTGTTTCGAACGTGACAGGGGTGTGAGGTGGGTGCTTCGAACGTGACGTGGGCGTCACGTGGGGGCTTCGAACATGACGTGGATGTGACGTGGGGGCTTCGGACGTGACGTTGGCGTGACGTGGGGGCTTCGAAAATGATGTGGGTGTGACGTGGGGGCATCGAACGTGACGTGGGTGTGACGTCGGTGATTCGAACCTGACGTGGGCGTGACGTGGGGGCTTCGAACGTGACCTGGGTGTGACGTGGGTGTTTCGAACGTGACGTGGGCGTGACGTCGGTACTTTGAATGTGACGTGGGTGTGACGTGGGTCATTCGAACGTGATGTACGTGTGACGTGTGGGCTTCGAACGTGACGTGGGTGTTTCAAAACTAACGTGGGTGTGACGTAGGGGTATCGAACGTGACGTAGGTGTTTCCAAACTGGCGTGGGTGTGACGTCGGTATGTTGAATGTGACGTGGGTGTGACGTGCATGGTTCGAACGTGAGGTGGGTGTTTTAAATGTGAGCTGGGCGTGACGTGGGTCATTCGAACATGACGTAGGTGTGACGTGGGGGCTTCGAACGTGACGTGGGCGTGATGTGGATGCTTCGAATGTGACGCTGGTGTTTCGAACGTGACATGGGTGTGACATGGGTGCTTCGAATGTGACGTGGGTGTGACGTGGGGGCTTCGAAAGTGACGTGGGTGTGACGTGGGTCATTTGAACGTGACGTGGGCGTGACGAGGGCGATTCCAACGTGACGTGGGGCTTCGAACGTGACGTGGGCGTGACGTGGGTGATTCGAAAGTCACTTGGGCGTGACCTGGGTGCTTAGAACGTGACGTGGGAGTGACGTGGGGGCTTCCAACGTGACGTAAGGGTGACATGGGTGCTTAGAACGTGACGTGGGAGTGACGTGGGTGATTCCAACGTGACGTGGGCTTCGAACATGACGTGGGCGTGACGTGGGTGATTGGAACGTGACGTGGGCGTGAGGTGGGTGATTCGAAAGTGACGTGGGTGTGACCTGCGTGTTTCGGACGTGACGTGGGCGTGACGTGGGGGCTTCGAACGTGACGTGGGCATGACATAAGCGCTTCGATCGTGACGTGGGCGTGACGTGTGTGGTTTCAACGTGACGTGGGTGTCACGTGGGGCATCGAACGTGACGTGGGCGTGCCGTGTGTGGTTTCAACGTGACGTGGGCGTCACGTGGGGGCTTCGAAAGTGATGTGGACGTCACGTGGGTGATTCGAAGGTGACGTGGGTGTGACGTGGGGGCTTCGAACGTGACCTGGGTGTGAGGTGGGTGTTTCGAACGTGACGTGGGCGTGACGTCGGTACTTTGAATGTGACGTGGGTGTGACCTGGGTCATTGGAACGTGACGTGGGAGTGACGCGGGGGCTTCGAACGTGACGTAAGGGTGACATGGGTGCTTAGAACGTGACGTGGGCGTGACGTGGGCGATTCCAACGTGACGTGGGGCTTCCAACGTGACGTGGGTGTTTTGTGGGTGATTCGAATGTCACTTGGGCGTGACGTGGGGGCTTCGAACGTCACGTGGGCGTGACGTGGGGGCTTCGATGTTGACGTGGGCGTGACCTGGGTGATTGGAACGTGACGTGGACGTGACGTGGGTGGTTTCAACGTGACGTGAGCGTCACGTGGGGTCCTCGAACGTGACTTGGGCGTCACGTGGGGTCTTCGAAAGTGACGTGGGCATGACGTGGGTGATTTGAAGGTGACGTGGGTGTGACGTGGGGGCTTCGAACGTGACGTGGGTGTGACGTCGGAACTTTGAATGTGACGTGGGTGTGACCTGGGTCATTTGAACGTGACGTGGGAGTGACGTGGGGGCATCGAACGTGACATAAGGGTGACATGGGTGCTTAGAACGTGACGTGGGCGTGATGCGGGTGATTCCAACGTGACGTGGGGCTTCGAATGTGACGTGGGCGTGAGGTGGGTGATTGGAACGTGACGTGGGCGTGACGTCGGTACTTTGAAAGTGACGTGGGTGTGACCTGGGGGCTTCGAAGGTGACGTAAGGGCGACATGGGTGCTTAGAACGTGACGTGGGCGTGACGTGGGTGATTCCAACGTGACGTGGGTGATTCGAACGTGACATGGGCGTGACGTGGGTGATTCGAACGTGACGTGGGCGTGACGTCGGTACTTTGAAAGTGACGTGGGTGTGACCTGGGTGATTGGAACGTGACGTGGTAGTGACGTGGGGGCTTCAAACGTGACGTAAGGGTGACATGGGTGCTTAGAACGTGACGTGGGCGTGACGTGGGTGATTGGAACGTGACGTGGGCGTGACGTGGGTGATTGGAACGTGACGTGGGCGTGAGGTTGGTGATTCGAAAGTGACGTCGGTGTGACATGCGTGTTTCGGACGTGACGTGGGCATGACATAAGCGCTTCGATCGTGACGTGGGTGTGAGGTGGGTGCTTCGAACGTGACGTGGGCGTCACGTGGGTGATCGAAACGTAACGTGGGCGTGACGTCGGTTCTTTGAATGTGACGTGGGTGTGACCTGGGTCATTGGAACGTGACGTGGGAGTGACGTGGGGGCTTCAAACGTGACGTGGGCGTGACCTGGGTCATGCGAACGTGACGTGGGTGTGACGTGGGTGATTCCAACGTGACGTGGGGCTTCGAACGTGACGTGGGCGTGACCTGGGTGATTGGAACGTGACGTGGGCGTGACGTCGGTACTTTGAAAGTGACGTGGGAGTGACGTGGGGGCTTCAAACGTGACGTAAGGGTGACATGGGTGCTTAGAACGTGACGTGGGCGTGACGTGGGTGATTCCAACGTCATGTGGGGTATTCGAACGTGACGTGGGCGTGACGTGGGTGATTCGAACGTGACGTGGGCGTGACGTCGGTACTTTGAAAGTGACGTGGGTGTGACCTGGGTCATTGGAACGTGACGTGGGAGTGACGTGGGGGCTTCAAACGTGACGTAAGGGTGACATGGGCGCTTAGAACGTGACGTGGGCGTGACGTGGGTGATTCGAATATGACGTGGGCGTGACGTGGGTGATTCGAAAGTGACGTTGGTGTGACGTGGGTGTTTCGGACGTGACGTGGGCGTGACGTGGATGCTTCGAACGTGACGTTGGTGTTTCGAACGTGACATGGGTGTGGCGTGGGGGCTTCGAACGTGACGTGGGCGTGACATAGGCGCTTCGACCATGACGTGGGTGTGACGTCGGTACTTTCAATGTGACATGGGTGTGACCTGGGTCATTGGAACGTGACGTGGGAGTGACGTGGGGGCTTCGAACGTGATGTAAGTGTGACATGGGTGCTTAGAACGTGACGTGGGCGTGACGTGGGTGATTCCAACGTGACGTGGGGGCTTCGAATGAGACGTGGGCGGGATGTGGGTGATTCGAAGCTGACGTGGGTGTGACGTGGGGGCTTCGAACGTCACGTGGGCGTGACGTGGGGGCTTCAAACGTGACGTGGGCGTGACCTGGGTGATTGGAACGTGACGTGGACGTGACGTGGGTGGTTTCAACGTGACGTGGGCGTCACGTGGGGGCTTCGGAGGTGACGTGGGCCTCACGTGGGGTCTTCGAAAGTGACGTGGGCATGGCGTGGGTGATTCGAAGGTGACGTGAGTGTGACGTGGGGGCTTCGAACGTGACGTGGGCGTGACGTGGGTGATTCGAACGTGACGTGGGCGTGACGTCGGAACTTTGAATGTGACGTGGGCGTGACCTGGGTCATTTGATCGTGACGTGGGAGTGACGTGGGTGATTCGAACGTGACGTAAGGGTGACATGGGTGCTTAGAACGTGACGTGGGTGTGACGTGGGCGATTCCAACGTGACGTGGGGCTTCGAACGTGACGTGGGCGTGACGTGGGTGATTCGAACGTGACGTGGGCGTTACGTCGGTACTTTGAAAGTGACGTGGGAGTGACGTGGGGGCCTCAAATGTGACGTAAGGGTGACATGGGTGCTTAGAACGTGGCGTGGGCGTGACGTGGGTGATTCCAACCTGACGTGGCGGCTTCGAACGTGACGTGGGCGTGACGTGGGTGATTCGAATATGACGTGGGCGTGACGTGGGTGATTCGAATGTGACGTTGGTGTGACGTGGGTGTTTCGGACGTGACGTGGGCGTGACGTGGGGGCATCGAACGTGACATAAGGGTGACATGGGGGCTTAGAACGTGACGTGGGCGTGCCGTGAGTGGTTCCAACGTGACGTGGGGCTTCGAACGTGACGTGGGCGTCACGTGGGGGCATCGAACGTGACGTGGACGTGACGTGGTACTTTACATTTGACGTGGGTGTGACCTGGGTCAATCGAACGTGACGTGGGTGTGACGTGGGGGCTTCGAATGTGACGTGGGCGTGACGTGGGGGCTTCGAATGTGACGTGGGGGTGACGTGGGGGCTTCGAACGTCACGTGGGCGTCACGTGGGGGCATCGAACGTGACGTGGGCGTGACCTGGGTGATTGGAACGTGACGTGGGTGTGACGTGGGGGCTTCGAACGTGACGTGAGTGTGACATGGGTGTTTCGAACCTGACGTTGGTATTTCGAACGTGACGTGGGTGTGACGTGGGTGCATCGGACCTGACGTGGGCGTAACGTGGGGGCTACGAACATTACGCGGGTGTGACGTGGATGCTTCGAATGTGACGTTGGTGTTTCGAACGTGACATGGGTGTGACGTGGGTGCTTGGAACGTGACGTGGGCGTCACGTGGGGGCTTCGAACATGACGTGGGTGTGACGTGGGGGCATCGATCGTGACGTGGACGTGACGTCGGTACTTTATACCTGTTGGGGGTGTGACGTGGGTCATTCGAACGTGACGTGGGTGTGACGTGGGGGCTTCGAACGTGACGTGGGCGTGACGTGGGTGATTCGAACGTGACGTGGGCGTGACGTGGGGGCATCGAACGTGACGTGGGTGTGACGTGGGTGTTTCGAACATGACGTGGGCATGACGTCGGTGATTCGAACGTGACGTGGGCGTGACGTGGGGTCATCGAACGTGACGTGGGCGTGACGTGGGGGCTTCGAACGTGACGTGGGCGTGACGTCGGTACTTTGAATGTGACGTGGGTGTGACGTGGGTCGTTCGAACGTGATGTACGTGTGACGTGTGGGCTTCCAACGTGACGTGGGTGTTTCAAAACTAACGTGGGTGTGACGTAGGGGTATCGAACGTGACGTAGGTGTTTCCAAACTGACGTGGGTGTGACGTCGCTATGCTGAATGTGACGTGGGTGTGACGTGCATGGTTCGAACGTGAGGTGGGTGTTTTAAATGTGAGCTGGGCGTGACGTGGGTCATTCGAACATGACGTAGGTGTGACGTGGGGGCTTCGAACGTGACGTGGGCGTGACGTGGATGCTTCGAATGTGACGTTGGTGTTTCGAACGTGACATGGGTGTGACATGGGTGCTTCGAATGTGACGTGGGCGTAACGTGGGGGCTTCGAACCTGACGTGGGTGTGACGTGGGGGCTTCGAAAGTGACGTGGGTGTGACGTGGGTCATTTGAACGTGACGTGGGCGTGCCGTGGGTGATTCCAACGTGACGTGGGGCTTCGAACATGACGTGGGCGTGACGTGGGGGCTTCGAAAGTGACGTGGACGTCACGTGGGTGATTCGAAGGTAACGTGGGTGTGAGGTGGGGGCTTGAAACGTGACCTGGGTGTGACGTGGGTGTTTCGAAGGTGACGTGGGCGTGACGTCGGTACTTTGAATGTGACGTGGGTGTGACCTGGGTCATGCGAACGTGACGTGGGAGTGACGTGGGGGCATCGAACGTGACATAAGGGTGACATGGGTGCTTAGAACGTGACGTGGGTGTGATGTGGGTGATTCCAACGTGACGTGGGGCTTCGAACATGACGTGGGTGTGACGTCGGTACTTTGAATGTGCCGTGGGTGTGACGTGCATGACTCGAACGTGACGTGGGTGTGACGTGGGGGCTTCGAAGTTGACGTGGGCCAGACCTGGGTGATGCGAACGTGACGTGGGTGTGACGTGGGGGCATCGAACGTGACGTGGGCGTGACGTAGGGGCTTCAAAAGTGACGTGGGCGTAACGTGGGGGCATCGAACGTGACGTCGGTGTGACGTGGGGGCATCGAACGTGACGTAGGTGTGACATGGGTGCTTCGAATATGACATGGGCGTATCGTGGGGGCTTCGAACGGGACATGGGTGTGACGTGGGGGCTTTGAACGCGACGTGGGTGTGACGTGTGTGGTTTCATCGTGGCGTGGGCGTCACGTGGGGGCTTCGGAGGTGACGTGGGCGTCACGTGGGGGCTTCGAACGTGACGTGGGCATGACGTGGGTGATTCGAAGGTGATGTGGGTGTGACGTGGGGGCTTCGAACGTGACGTGGGCGTGACGTGGGGACTTCGAACGTGACGTGGGCGTGACGTCGGAACTTTGAATGTGACGTGGGTGTGACCTGGGTCATTGGAACGTGACGTGGGAGTGACGTGGGGGCATCGAACGTGACACAAGGGTGACATGGGTGCATAGAACGTGACGTGGGTGTGACGTGGGTGATTCCAACGTGACGTGGGGCTTCGAACGTGACGTGGACGTCACGTGGGTGCTTCGAAGGTGATGTGGGTGTGACGTGGGGGCTTCGAACGTGACCTGGGTGTGAGGTGGGTGTTTCGAAGGGGACGTGGGCGTGACGTCGGTACTTTGAATGTGACGTGGGTGTGACCTGGGTCATTGGAACGTGACGTGGGAGTGACGCGGGTGGTTCGAAAGTGACGTGGGCGTGACGTGGGTATTTTACATTTGACGTGGTTGTGACCTGGCTGATGCGAACGTGACGTGGGCGTGACGTGGGTGATTCGAATGTGACGTTGGTGTGACGTGGGTGTTTCGGACGTGACGTGGGTGTGACGTGGATGCTTCGAACGTGACGTTGGTGTTTCGAACGTGACGTGGGTGTGACGTGGGGGCTTCGAACGAGACGTGGGCGTGACATAGGCGCTTCGATCATGACGTGGGTGTGACGTGGGGGCTTCGAAAGTGACGTGGGCATGACGTGGGTGATTCGAAGGTGACATGGGTGTGACGTGGGGGCTTCGAACATGACGCGGGAGTGACGTGGATGCTTCGAATGTGACGTTGGTGTTTCGAACGTGACATGGGTGTGACGTGGGCGCTTGGAACGTGACGTGGGCGTCACGTGGGGGCTTCGAACATGACGTGGATGTGACGTGGGTGTTTCGGACGTGACGTGGGCGTGACGTTGATGCTTCGAACGTGACGTGGGAGTTTCGAACGTGACGTGAGTGTGACGTGGGTTCCTAGAACGTGACGTGGGCATGACATAGGCGCTTCGATCATGACGTGGGCGTGACGTGTGTGGTTTCAACGTGACGTGGGTGTCACGTGGGGCATCGAACGTGACGTGGACGTGACGTCGGTACTTTCAATTTGGGGTTGGTGTGACCTGGGTCATTCGAACGTGACGTACATGTGACGTGGGTGATTCCAAAGTGACGTGGGGCTTCGAACGTGACTTGGGTGTGACCTGGGCGATGCGAACGTGACGTGGGTATGACGTGGAGGGCTTCGAACGTGACGTGGGTGTGACGTGGGTGATTCGAATGTGACGTGGGCGTGACGTGGGGTCTTCGAACGTGACGTGAGCGCCACGTGGGGGCTTCGAAGTTGACGTGGGCGTGACCTGGGTGATTGGAACGTGAAGTGGGTATGACTTGGGGGCTTCGAACGTGACGTGGGTGTGACGTGGGTGTTTCGAACGTGACGTTGGTGTTTCGAACGTGACGTGGGTGTGACGTGGGTGCTTTGAACGTGACGTGGGCGTCACGTGGGGGCTTCGAACATGACGTGGGTGTGACGTGGGGGCTTCGGACGTGACGTGGGCATGACGTGGGGGCTTCGAAAATGATGTGGGTGTGACGTGGGGGCATCGAACGTGACGTGGGTGTGACGTGGGTGTTTCGAAGGTGACGTGAGTGCGACGTGGGGTGATTCGAACGTGACGTGGGCGTGACGTCGGTACTTTCAATGTGACGTGGGCGTGACCTGGGTGATTGGAATGTGACGTGGGCGTGACGTGGGGGCTTCGAACGTGACGTAAGGGTGACATGGGTGCTTAGAACGTGACGTGGGCGTGATGTGGGAGTTTCGAACGTGACGTGGGCGTGACGTCGGTACTTTCAATTTGAGGTTGGTGTGACCTGGGTCATTTGGACGTGACGTCGCTACTTTCAATTTGAGGCTGGTGTGACCTGGGTCATTCGAACGTGACGTACGTGTGACGTTGGGGCTTCGAACGTGATGTGGGTGTTTCAAAAGTAACGTGGGTGTGACGTGGGGGCTTCGAACGTGACGTAGGCGTAACGTGGGTGTTTACAAGTGACCTGGGCGTGACGTGGGGGCTTCGATCGTGACGTGGACGTGACGTCGGTACTTTATATATGACGTGGGTGTGACCTGGCTCATTTGAACGTGACGTGGCTGTGACGTGGGGGCTTCGAACGTGACGTGGGCATGACGTGGGTGATTCGAAGGTGACGTGGGCGTGACGTCAGTACTTTGAATGTGACGTGGGTGTGACCTGGGTCATTTGAATGTGACGTGGGTGTGACGTGGGTGTTTCGAACGTTACGTGGGTGTGACGTGGGTGGTTCGAAAGTGACGTGGGCGTGACGTGGGTACCTTACATTTGACGTGGGTGTGACCTGGGTGATGCGAACGTTACGTGGGCGTCACGTGGGGGCTTCGAAAGTGATGTGGGTGTGACGTGGGTGATTCGAAGGTGACGTGGGTGTGACGTGGGGGCTTCCAAGGTGACCTGGGTGTGGCGTGGGTGTTTCGAACGTGACGTGGGCGTGACGTCGGTACTTTGAATGTGACGTGGGTGTGACCTGGGTCATTGGAACGTGACGTGGGAGTGACGCGGGGGCTTCGAACGTGACGTAAGGGTGACATGGGTGCTTAGAACGTGACGTGGGCGTGACGTGGGCGATTCCAACGTGACGTGGGGCTTCGAACGTGACGTGGGCGTGATGTGGGTGATTCGAATGTCACTTGGGCGTGACGTGGGGGCTTCGATGTTGACGTGGGCGTGACCTGGGTGATTGGAACGTGACGTGGACGTGACGTGGGTGGTTTCAACGTGACGTGAGCGTCACGTGGGGTCCTCGAACGTGACTTGGGCGTCACGTGGGGTCTTCGAAAGTGACGTGGGCATGACGTGGGTGATTCGAAGGTGACGTGGGTGTGACGTGGGGTGATTCGAACGTGACGTGGGCGTGACGTCGGTACTTTCAATGTGATGTGGGTGTGACCTGGGTCATTTGAACGTGACGTGGGAGTGACGTGGGGGCATCGAACGTGACATAAGGGTGACATGGGTGCTTAGAACGTGACGTGGGCGTGATGCAGGTGATTCCAACGTGACGTGGGGCTTCGAATGTGACGTGGGCGTGAGGTGGGTGATTGGAACGTGACGTGGGCGTGACGTCGGTACTTTCAATTTGAGGTTGGTGTGACCTGGGTCATTCCAACGTGACGTACATGTGACGTGGGTGATTCCAACGTGACGTGGGGCTTCGAACGTGACGTGGGTGTGACCTGGGTGATTGGAACGTGACGTGGGTGTGACGTGGGGGCTTCGAACGTGACGTGGGTGTGACGTGGGTGTTTCGAACGTGACGTTGGTGTTTCGAACTTGACTTCGGTGTGACGTGGGTCCTTCGGACCTGACGTGGGCGTAACGTGGGGGCTTCGAACATGACGTGGGAGTGACGTGGATGCTTCGAATGTGACGTTGGTGTTTCGAACGTGACAGGGGTGTGACGTGGGTGCTTCGAACGTGACGTGGGCGTCACGTGGGGGCTTCGAACATGACGTGGATGTGAGGTGGGTGCTTCGGACGTGACGTGGGCGTGACGTGGGGGCTTCAAAAATGATGTGGGTGTGACGTGGGGTCTTCGAACGTGACGTGGGCGTGACGTGGGAGTTTCGAACGTGACGTGGACGTGACGTGGTACTTTACATTTGACGTGGGTGTGACCTGGGTCAATCGAACGTGACGTGGGTGTGACGTGGGGGCTTCGAATGTGACGTGGGCGTGACGTGGGTGATTCGAATGTGATGTGGGCGTGACGTGGGGGCTTCGAACGTCACGTGGGCGTGACGTGGGGGCATCGAACGTGACGTGGGCATGACCTGGGTGATTGGAACGTGACGTGGGTGTGACGTGGGGGCTTCGAACGTGACGTGGGTGTGACGTGGGTGTTTCGAACCTGACGTTGGTATTTCGAACGTGACGTGGGTGTGACGTGGGTGCATCGGACGTGACGTGGGCATAACGTGGGGGCTACGAACATTACGCGGGTGTGACGTGGATGCTTCGAATGCGACGTTGGTGTTTCGAACGTGACATGGGTGTGACGTGGGTGCTTGGAACGTGACGTAGCCGTCACGTGGGGGCTTCGAACATGACGTGGGTGTGATGTGGGGGCTTCGAACGTGACGTGGGTGTGACGTGGGTGTTTCGAACGTGACGTTGGTGTTTCGAACTTGACTTCGGTGTGACGTGGGTGCTTCGGACCTGACGTGGGCGTAACGTGGGGGCTTCGAGCATGACGCGGGAGTGACGTGGATGCTTCGAATGTGACGTTGGTGTTTCGAACATGACAGGGGTGTGACGTGGGTGCTTCGAACGTGACGTGGGCGTCACGTGGGGGCTTCGAACATGACGTGGATGTGAGGTGGGTGCTTCAGACGTGACGTGGGCGTGACGTGGGGGCTTCGAACGTGACGTGGGCGTCACGTGGGAGTTTCGAACGTGACGTGGACGTGACGTGGTACTTTACATTTGACGTGGGTGTGACCTGGCTCAATCGAACGTGACGTGGGTGTGACGGTCATGGTTCGAATGTGACGTGGGCGTGACGTGGGTGATTCGAATGTGACGTGGGGGTGACGTGGGGGCTTCGAACGTCACGTGGGCGTCACGTGGGGGCATCGAAGTTGACGTGGTCGTGACCTGGGTGATTGGAACGTGACGTGGGTGTGACGTGGGGGCTTCGAACGTCACGTGGGTGTGACGTGGGTGTTTCGAACCTGACGTTGGTGTTTCGAACGTGACGTGGGTGTGACGTGGGTGCATCGGACGTGACGTGGGCGTAACGTGGGGGCTACGAACATTACGCGGGTGTGACGTGGATGCTTCGAATGCGACGTTGGTGTTTCGAACGTGACATGGGTGTGACGTGGGTGCTTGGAACGTGACGTGGGCGTCACGTGGGGGCTTCGAACATGACGTGGGTGTGACGTGGGGGCATCGATCGTGACGTGGACGTGACGTCGGTATTTTATACCTGACGTGGGCGTGACGTGGGTGATTCGAACGTGACGTGGGCATGACGTGGGTGATTCGAACGTGACGTGGGCGTGACGTGGGGGCATCGAACGTGACGTGGGTGTGACGTGGGGGCTTCGAACGTGACGTGGGCATGACGTCGGTGATTCGAACGTGACGTGGGCGTGACGTGGGGGCTTCGAACGTGACCTGGGTGTGACGTGGGTGTTTCGAACGTGACCTGGGTGTGACGTCGGTACTTTGAATGTGACGTGGGTGTGACGTGGGTCATTCGAACGTGATGTACGTATGACGTGTGGGCTTCCAATGTGACGTGGGTGTTTCAAAACTAACGTGGGCGTAACGTGGGGGTATCGAACGTGACGTAGGTGTTTCCAAACTGATGTGGGTGTGACGTCGGTATGTTGAATGTGACGTGGGTGTGACGTGCATGGTTCGAACGTGAGGTGGGTGTTTTAAATGTGAGCTGGGCGTGACGTGGGTCATTCGAACATGACGTAGGTGTGACGTGGGTGTTTCGGACGTGACGTGGGCGTGAAGTGGATGCTTCGAATGTGACGTTGGTGTTTCGAACGTGACATGGGTGTGACATGGGTGCTTCGAATGTGACGTGGGCGTAACGTGGGGGCTTTGAACCTGACGTGGGTGTGACGTGGGTCATTTGAACGTGACGTGGGCGTGACGTGGGCGATTCCAATGTGACGTGGGGCTTTGAACGTGACGTGGGCATCACGTGGGTGATTCGAAGGTGACATGGGTGTGACGTGGGGGCTTCGAAGGTGACGTGGGTGTGACGTGGGTGTTTCGATCGTGACGTGGGCGTGACGTCGGTACTTTGAATGTGACGTGGGTGTGACCTGGGTCATTTGAACGTGATGTACGTGTGTCCTGTGGGCTTCGAACGTGATGTGGGTGTTTCAAAACTAACGTGGGTGTGACGTGGGGGTATCGAACGTGACGTAGGTGTTTCCAAACTGACGTGGGTGTGACGTCAGTACGTTGAATGTGACGTGGGTGTGACGTGCATGATTCGAACGTGAGGTGGGTGTTTTAAATGTGAGCTGGGCGTGACGTGGGGGCTTCGAACGTGACGTAGGTGTGACGTGGGGGCTTCGAACATGACGTGGGCGTGACGTGGATGCTTTGAATGTGACGTTGGTGTTTCGAACGTGACATGGGTGTGACATGGGTGCTTCAAATGTGACATGGGCATATCGTGGGGGCTTCGAACGGGACGTGGGTGTGACGTGGGGGCTTTGAACGTGACGTGGGTGTGACGTGGCCGATTCGATCGGGACGTGGGTGTGACGTGGGGGTATCGAACGTGACGTAGGTGTTTCCAAACTGATGTGGGCGTGACGTCGGTACTTTGAATGTGACGTTGGTGTGATGTGCATGACTCGAACGTGACGTGGGGGTGACTTGGGGGCTTCGAAAGTCACGTGGGCGTCACGTGGGGGCATCGAATGTCACGTGGGCATGACCTGGGTGATTGGAACGTGACGTGGGTGTGACGTGGGGGCATCGAATGTGACGTGGGCGTCACGTGGGTGATTTGAAGGTGACGTGGGTGTGACGTGGAGGCATCGAACGTGACGTGGGCGTCACGTGGGTGATTTGAAGGTGACGTGGGTGTGACGTGAGGGCTTCGAACGTGACGTAAGCGTAACCTGCGTGTTTAAAATTACCTGGGCGTCACGTGGGGGCTTCGATCGTGACGTGGACGTGTCGTCGGTACTTTATATCTGACGTGGGTGTGACCTGGGTCATTCGAACGTACGTGGGTGTGACGTGGGGGCTTAGAACGTGACGTGGGCGTGACGTCTGGACTTCGTACGTGATGTGGGTGCTTTGAACATTACCTTCGAACATGGTGATCATCACAGCCGTAGCCTGCAACCACCGCCTCCACACTCCCATGTACTTCTTCCTCCTCAATCCCTCCATCCTTGACCTTGGCTCCATCTGTGTCACTAGCCCCAAATCCATAGCCAATTCCCTTTGGAACACAAGGTGTTCCACACACTTGGGATATGCTGCACAGATCTTTTGTCTCTTTTTCTTATTTTCAGCAGAGTGTTCCCTTCTCACTGTCATGGCCTATGAGCGCTTTGTGGCCATCTGCAAACCCCTGCGCTACGGAACCCTTCTGAGCAGCTTGTTTCAAAATGGCAGCAGCTGCCTGGGCCAGTGGTTTTCTCTATGCTGTGCTGCACACTGGGAGCACATTTTCAATACCACTCTGCCAAGGCAATGCCATGGAGCAGTTCTTCTGTGAGTTTCCCCAGATCCTCAATCTCTCCTGCTCAGACTCCTAACTCAAGGAAGCTGGGTTTCTTGTTGTTAGTGGCTGCTTAGTCTTTGGGTGTTTAGTTTTATTGTGCTGTCTTATGTACAGATCTTCACTGCTGTTCTGAGAATCACCTTTAAGCAGGGCTGGCACAAAGCCTTTTCCATCTGCCTCCCTCACCGGGCTGTCATCTCCCTATTTATCAGCATCTCATTTTTTTCCCATCTAAAGCCCCCCCTGCCCCCATCTCCTCCCAAGTTCTGGATCTGGTGGTGGCTGTTCTGTACGTGGTGGTGCCTCCAACAGTGAATCCACTCAGCTACAGCATGAGGAACAAGGAGTTCAAAGATGGGCTGAGGAAACTATTTGAATACACAATATTTCAGCATCTTCCTCAATGACTCCCAAGGTATCTCAAGAAAAGCCAAGTCTATCTTTTGTTCATATGTACCTTCTTTTTTTTTCTTTATTTGTTATACTTGTGATAAATTTATTCCCAAATGTTTATTAATTATCCATCCTACTTCTTCTCAAGCATCTGTGCGTTTTTTTGTTTGTTTGTTTGTTCTTCAGACCCAACTCTCTCATGTACATGGGAAACATGGCTCACTGCATTATCAAACAAAATAAAGGAACAAGCAGAAAATCACTGGTCTTGGCTCATGCCCATGCTACCTTCTCTGGAGCACAGGGAGCAGCCCTAGTATGCAGAAGTGATTGAGGGGTGGAGTGTCCAGGCAGGGCATGGAGGCACAACCCCTGTGGCTCTCTGGGATGTCCCTCACTGCCTCAGCAGGCAGATCCTTTCCTCAGCCTTCAAGTTGAGGCTGTTGCTTTCCTCGAGCCCCATCCATTGACAGCAGCAGGATTTGGTCTTTTCAGAGCTGCTCTCTTTTCACTTGTGCGCTGTCCTGTTGTGACCTTGTACTTGTGTCAGCCCTAAGGCCTCTTGTGCCTTGGTGACAGTACTACTGTGTCTACAGTCACATTTCTGTGACTACAGGCAGGAATAGGCAATGTGAACCACCACATCAGAGCTGACCTCCCTACAAGCACTACTGTAATAAAAAGGGCTCTCCTCAGTGCTATGCCAGGAGTCTGGACTCCTCTTCCAAAGCTGGTGTCATGAATACAGCCAATAAATTGCACCCTAAAAGGGCCACTTGCTTTTCTGGGTTTCTCCATGGGTTTAGGGGGATGAACTCAAAGTTCCAGTGTGATCCATTAGGGACCAGGAACTGGACGTTTGTGGCAAATGTCCAAGCAGAAAGCAAATGGTCTCTGGCTTATCTGCTTGGGACTGCCCCCCACGTGCAATAGGGCTGATGGCAGGTGCCCTTCCTAGAGAAGAAACTGGAGTTCCCACGAGGTTTCAGGGGATCTCCCAGGGTATCTTGTGAACCTGAGTGGATAGTGAGTGAGGCCTCACAAGACGAGACAGCCCAAGGTGGACTTCTCCAAAGGAAAAGGGCTAACCCACGGAATTCACAGGCTAAGGAGGGCTCTGAAATGCCAGGAGAGGCTGTGAGGACCCAGCATGCAAAGAGAAGAAAGACTGGAGAATGAATCATGGCACCCTCTTTGAAACATCACAGGCTGGATCTAGTGCAGCACCGAAATGCCTCTTGTACCGTTAGTGACAGCCCATGGTCCATCCAAGCGCATTCCATGGCCACGGACCATCAGGTAGCGGATGAGAGAAAGGGGCTCAGCAAGAGGGATCCCAGTCTGGCTGGGTCTGCTTCCAGCGCTGACCAGCACGGCCACCGTGGAGTCACTCCCTGGCCCCACAGCCTGCTCACGCTGCAGAATAGCACCGCCAGCCCAGGCCCTGCGAGGAGCACAGGGAAGGGGTGCAGGAATGGCTGGCCGGGCCAGCATGGACACGCACCCCTGGGGAAAGGCTCTCTGGGGAGCAGGGCCATCCAGGGGAGGAGTAGGGGTGCATGTGTGTGCAGGGGAGGAAGAGAAAGAGAAACCCTTCCTGTGTGCACCAGGTTGGGGCAAGCGTCTTTGTTGCTGGGCAGCAGGATCTGCCTGAGGAGCTCTGGGGTCAGGACTCTTGTGCTGTCCTGGGCAGGGGCCCACACAAGGGGGTCTGGGCATGGAGGGGCCACAGATTTTCTGGGGTTGGGGATCTCCTGGCCATGAGAGCAGGGCAGGCAGAGAGTCTCTGAACCACATTTCCTCCTGCCATTGCTGGCCCCCAGAGCTGGGGGTGACGGAGAGCCTGACACCCCATCTCCCACCCCACCCCCAAGAGCCCCTGTGCCCTTCAGAGGAGCTGAGGCTGTCGGGTGAGTGCCCAGCCCTCGGCAGCACCCTGCAGCAGGCACTGCTATGGGGCCACCGCCAGCCTGGGCTGCTCTGCTGGTCTGGTCTGGAGAGAGGGCAGGGGAGATGAGGAGAGCTGGGAAGGGGCTGGGCTGGGCTGGAAAGGGCCTGGGAGCGGAAAATATGAGCAGAAAGCTCCTGTGTGTGAACCCTGTGTGGGATCGCACACCAGGTTTCTTGCAGGGCACATGCAGGTCTCCTGGGAAAGGCACCAGGACATGGCGGGTGCAGAAGACAAGAGCCCACATTGTTCTCTGTGTTGTATGGACACACTGGGGAAGCTGTCTCAGAGACATCATCCCAGGCCAGCCCTTCACATCGCCCATTTCCAGCACTGACTTCCCACATCAGCTGTGGAGTGATCCGTGGCCAGCTGTGTCCTCCTGCAGGTCTCTGTATCCTGACAGAGGGGAAAAGGGCAGCCTTGCACGGCCTCTCTTCTGCACCAGACCATGGCAGATCCCAGAGCACGGCTGTCTGCTAACACCCACGCAGGGCACAGCCCTGGCTGGGCATGGGCTGGGTGCTCAGCATCCCTAAACTCTGCTGGGAGGGTTGGGGAACTTGGAGGCCTCAGGTAGAGCTTACCGATGAAAGCTGAGGCAAAAAGGCAGCCCTTTCCATGCCTGAGGTCACTAGGGCCCCTGCCCCACTGAGCAGCAGGCCCATATTTCCCTTAGCTGCCTTCCCTTTGCTGTGGATGCACTGGCAGGAAGCTTTCTCGTTGCCCTCCCCTTCCCTCGCTGGTTCCAGCTCCAGCTGAGCTCTGGCTTTCTTCACTCTATCCCTGCATGCATGGACAAGGTCCGACAAGGAGATGTATATGTCTACCTCCACCTTGGCACCCTGAGCACTGGTGCTGCTGCCAGGGCAGAGATGGAGGATGTCCCAGAGCAACTCTTGAGGGAGCTCCCCTGGGAAAAGCTGTGCCGAGCCCCAGCCCCAGCATAGCAGAGGGGAGCTGCCCTCTCCCAACCCACCCCGGTGCAGCCAGACCCACCTCAGCCTGCTCCTAGAAGGCTTCAATGCAGCCCTGGAGGGAGCTGGAGCTGCCTTGGGCCCTGGGGCCATCTGGCAGCAAGAGGGTTTGACATGGGCACAGCAGCAGCAGTGCCGGGAGCAGGGGGAGGAGCAGGGAAGTTGGGAGGAAGCACCCTGCCCTTGGCTGCACGGCCAGGGCACTGGATGGCTGATGCCTCTGTGGCCAGCCGGGCTCCAGGTTCAGCGTGGGACACTGGCGTTTTCGTTGGTGTCCAGTGCATCCGTGACTGTGGCGAAGGTGAGTGGGCAGACCCAGGCACGTGCAACTGCAAAGGCTGGGAGTAGAAACATCAGTGTGGAGCTGGTGAAGGTCCTCCCTCCCCTCCCCATGGAGAAGAGAGTCCCCAAGCAATGCTGGACTCCACTTTGGCCGATGGGAGGGGAGCACAGGACAGGGTGGAAGAGGCAGATGGACCATCTCGGGGTGCGTGAGGGAGTTTTCCAGAGCCCACGGCTGAGCCAGGGACCTTTGGATCTCCCCCCCGACACTCTGCCAGCCAGGCTTGTTCTGCCCTGCCCGAGGAGCTCTCATCCCTATGCCAGCCGTGCTGGAGCAGAGGCCGAGGAGCTGGAGGTGCCTCAGACCAAGCTGTGCCAGCCCCGGGGAGCTGGCCCTGAGCACGGGGCAGGCTGAGCCCCTCTGCATGTCCTGTCCTGCTGGGACAGCAGCACGGGAAGGGGGGAACAGCCTGTGTCTGCCCAGGGGCAGCGCGGGACCTTTTGCAAAGCAGGTGACCGTGACAGCTGCCAAGGGAGGCGAAGGCACCATACAGCCACCATACTTCAGCTCCCCAGTCCTCCCCTCCTCTCCCCAAGCTGAGGATCCAAACCCAGCCAGGCAGTGGGACATCCTCTTCCCCCCAGCCTGAGGTCTTTCTATTCATGGAGTTGCAGAGGAGTTTCAGTGGGATCAGACCCCTGGAGGTCTCCAGTCCAATCTCCCGCACAAGGCAGGGCTGGTCAGAGTCCTACAGTCTTGTCTGGCAATTCCTGGAATGTGTCTGATGCCAGTTACCATCCCCAAACCTGCTCTGCCCCTCTTGTCCAGGCACTGAATTTCTCTGTCCCTTGTGTTCCCTCCTCCTGGGAGATGTTCGCTGAGGTAGACTAAAATAATCATCTATGATCTCTCTCTAAACAGTGGAGAGAGGCTGATTCCAGCATTGCAATTTGTCTCATCATAGGATGGTTATCTAAGAGAGGTGCAAACGTCCCAGTCTAGATGCTCCTATTCCCATCTCTTACCTAGGCAGGACACCTAGACCGCAACAAGAAGGGAGTTCATTTTCCCATGGTTCAGGTGTTGATTCGAATGAGCCAATCTGGACATCTCATGCCAAGTTAAAAACCCATGGGGTGGAGTGGGATTCATATCCCTCCCGTGAACACCACAAACACACAGGAGGTGGGAGCTTGCCCAAGCTGAAGTGTGCACAATGTGGATGTCTGCATGCGAGCTCCTTGTCTAAGCTCCCATTATAATCAATGGAGGTAGAGGGTGGGAGTCAATTGGTCACAGACAAACAGCTGGTGATATCTGAAGAGACAGAAGTGGTCCTGTGCCAGTGTCTGTTTGCTCTGACGGAGCAATGGTAAGACCCACATCCTTCTAGAGCATCAGGTGGGAGCCAGCTGGGGAATTTCTTCAGCCATCTGAAATGATCCTAGAGACCTATACTGCTATCACAGAATCGCAGAATGGTTGAGGTTGAAAAGGACCTCTGGAGACCATCTAGTCCACCTCCCCTGCTCAAGCAGGGTAACCTAGAGCAGGCTGCACAGGATCCGGTCCAGATGGATTTTGAATATCTCCAAGGATGGAGACTCCACAACCTCTCTGGGCAACCTGTTCCAGTGCTCTGTTACTCTCACAGTAAAGAATTTTTTCCTCATGTTCAGATGGAACTTTCTGTGTCTCAGTTTGTGCCCATTGCTTCTCGTCCTGTCACTGGGCACCGCTGAAAAGAGTCTGGCCCCATCCTCTTTACACCCTCCCTTCAGATATTTAGACGCGTTGATAAGATGCCCCCTCATTCTTCTCTTCTGCAGGCTGAACAGGCCCAGCTCTCTCAGCCTTTCCTCGTAAGAGAGATACTCCAGTCCGTTCATTATCTTAGTAGCCCTGTGGTGGGATCACTCACACGACAGGAGGGCTGCAATAGCAGGGTACAGACTCTTCAGGAGAGACTGTCAGAGAAGATGAGGCAGGAGAATGCCCTTAGTGTGACAGGACAGCTCAGAGGTATGGAGCTCTTCCGTGGGACAGACAAGGGGCTGTGTGAGAGCTTGTGGGTGCGCATCAGAGTAAGGGTGACGTTATGGTGGAGTTACAGACCACCCAGTCAGGGTGAGGAGGTGGACACAGTCTCCTTTAAGCAACCTGAGGAAGTCTTTATGTCACAGACCCTGGCTCTTATGGGGGGAATTTGATCTCCCTGACATTCAGTGGAAGGACAAACAGGAGGGTGCAAGCAGTCCAGGAGGTTTCTGGAGGGTGTCAGGGACAACTTTTTAGCACACCCGCCAACAAGGGCCAGCGAGGGTGATGCTTACCTAGCTCTGGCACTTGCAAACAAGGAAGAACTGATCAGGAATGTGATCATCAGTGGAAACCTTGGTTGCAATGACCATGAAATCGTGGAGCGCCAGATCTTGAGGAAGGACAGAAGCAGAGTATAGATGCTGGACTTCAGAGAAACAGACCTTGGCTTCTGCAGGGGACTGGTGGGGGATCCCATAGCAGGCAGCTCTGAAGGGCAATGGAGCTCAGGAAAGCTGGAAGATCTTTAAGAAAAGCACCTGCCAAACACAAGGATGGTTCCTAACGATACTCAGTAAAACTAGCAGTTATCTCAGGGGACCAGCTTGGCTAAACCAGGAACTTCTGCTTGAGCTCCAGGGCAATAAGGCAACATATGGGAGGGGGGAGGAGGGAAAGGCTGCAAAGGAGGAATTCAGAAATATTGTCCAGCATTGTAGGCATGGTGTTAGGGAAGACAAAGCACCCCTAAGATAGACACTTTCAGGCTATGTTAAGGGCATGAAAATGAGCTGCTACTGCTTCGGTAAGAATAAAAAGGAAAAGGTGGTCTCACTGCTGAATGGGGCAGGGAATCTAGTAACAGCAGATGCAGATAGGCCTGAGGAACTCAACACCTTGTTAGCTTCAGTCTTCACCCACAAGGTCTCCCAGGCTGTTGTGTCTTGAGTCAGGACTCCTGAGGAGAAAAGCAACCAAGACTGGATGAGAGAGGGATTACTTGTGAGAACTCAGACTATACAAGTCAATGGAGTTGGATGAGCTGCATACGAGGGTGCTGTGAGAGCTGACTGCTGCCATAGCAAGACCATTCTCTAACATATTTGAAAGGTTGTGGAGATGAGGCGAGATCCCAATGACTGGAGAAAGGCAAATGTTACATCCGTCTTCAAAAAAGGCCAACAGGACAACCTGGGGAGCTGCAGGCAGTTCAGCCTCACTTTGGTGAGGAGTGTGCAATGGAGTGAATCCTCTCACATCACATTTCTGGGCAGATGAGAGAGAAGAAGGGGATAGGGAACAGTCAGCACGGATTTACCCAGGGTAAATTGTGCCTCACCAATCTGATCGCCTTCTATGATTAAATAACGTATTTGTGGATGGAGAAGAGTAAATGTCTTTTCCTTAGACTTTAGCTAGGTGTTTGACACTGTCTTCCACAATATTCTTGTATGCAAGTTAGAATGCTACATTTTAGAGGGGTAGACAACAGATGGGTTGAAAGCTGCTTGGACGATGAGGCTTGGAGGGCAGCGGTGAATGTGTAGCAGTACTCATCCTGCTGGTCAGGGAGAAGTGGAGCACCACTGATGTCGCCAATAGCTTGTTCCTGTTTATCTTCTTTAGTAGTGACATGGAGGAGGCAGCACTCATCATGCTTGTAGATGACCCTAAACTGGAGGTGTGGGAGACCCGTTTTATGCTTGAGGCTGCCATTCAGAGGGACCTAGACAGGCAGGAGGAAGGAGCTGTTAGGAACCTCATGAAATTCCACAAGGACAAATGCCAGGTCTTGCACCTGGAGTAGGCCAACACTCCGCAGTGTTACAGGCTGGGGGCTGAGTGCCTGGGGAGTGGCTTTGCAGAAAAGAACCTGAAGGTCCTGGTGGACAGGAGGCAAAATATGAGCCAGGACCATTCCGTGGCAGCAAAGACGACCGAAAGGATCTGGGTCTGTAGGACCAGGAGCACAGCCAGAAGGTTGAGGGAAATGATGATCCTCTTCTAATCAGCATTCATTAGACCATGTACAGAATCCCAAGAAAAATGAAGGAAGTCGATAACTGAGACTGAGTTTGTGAAAGGCCCTCAAGATCACCAGGGAGCTGGAGCATTTGCTTTCTGAGGAAATGGGGCTTGTTCAACCTGGAGAAGACATGGCTTTGGAGGGATCTCATAGCAGCCTTCTGATGGCTACAACGAGGTCATCAAGAAGATGGAGCCAGGCTCTTCATCATGGTGGGAGGACAAGAGACAATGGACATAAGCTGAAAGAAGGGACGTTCATGCAGGAGATGAGGAAAAGGTTTTCCACTAAGAGGATGGTCAAGCACTGGAGCTGGTTGCCCAGAGAGGCTGTGCAGTCTCCTTGCTTGGAGGTTTCCAAGAGCGGACTGGATCAAGCCCAGAGTGACCTGGTTCGATGCCAGAGCTGACCTTGGTGTGAGCAAGGAGATTGGGCTAGAGACCTCCTGAGGTCCCTTCCACCCTGAAGGTGTCTGTGATTCTTCCCCCTCTGGGTCTTCACTCTTTGCTGTCACAGAAAACATACAGGTTCCCTGTGACAGTGGAAGTAGGTCAGCTTTCTTGTCGGCTTCCAGTCAGGGTTGTGCAGATGCAGGGCTTCTTGGCAGGAATGCCCAACACAGCCCTGATCAATCCTTTGCTTCACTTTTAATTTCCTTTTTTTTTTTCTTTCCCTCTTTCTAAGTTTGTGTCTTTTACCATCCTGATCCCCTGGCATGCCCACCCCTGCTTACCCTTTCCCTATTGGCGCTGTTTTGAATTGTTTTCTTTTGTTTTTGACACAGAGGAGCTTCAGTCCAGAGGGACCTTGAGAAACTTGGGTGATTTGGACAACAGACACCTCATGAAGATTTACAAGAGAAGTGTCAAGTCCTGCAACTGGGGGGGAATAACCGCATCCCTGAGGAGAGGTTGAGGGCCCTGGGCTTCTTTATGCTGCTGAAGTGGAGGTGCAAGGCAGTAGAGTAGTAGCCTGCGAGTGCTTGAAGGGTGGTTTCAGAGATGATGGAGCTTCTCTTGGTAATGGGAAAGAGCACGAGAATGGTAAACAGCCACAAAGAGCACCTTGTGGTGTTCAGATGTAACATTAGGAAAAGAGAATGTCACTTGAAGGGCAGTGCTGTGGTGCTACAGGTCACCCAGAGGGAGTCTGTGATCAGTCCATGGCTTTGCGCTTCAAGGAAAAGCAAGCAAGGACAGAGAGACATCACTGAAGGGAGGCAGATCCATGGGTGAGAGCAAGGTGGGGAAGCAGGCTGGATGTCTGCAGTCTGCAGGGAAACAGGCACAGGCATGGGACAGCATGGGACGGCCTGTGGTGGAGTCAGCCAAGGGCACCGCCAAGGCTGAAAGCCTCTGACAGAACTGATGTTTTTGTCCTCTTGGCTATGGCTATTGTCACTGCCACTGAGGCCTACCAAAAATGCCATCTCCTTAAAGCACAGCCTCACTGCCTTCTCCCCTCCAGGGAGCCCAGGAAGTGCCGTATTGTTGGCCTGCACTCGGCATTGCACACTCCCACTGCCCCCGTGAAGAGCCCCAAGCAAAGCATGAGGGAAAAGATCACCCTACCCAGGGGCTGGGTGTCAATGCCTGTCCAATCTGCTTGATAAAACCTATCAAAGTTTACTTGGCATTAGAGCCAACTGCACATTTCCTTTGCCTACCTGCAATCAATGTCTCCAACTTTCTGCTCTAATCAGCCTCCAGGGAGGCTTTGTTGGTAATGGTCCTCAGTGGGACCCATCAAAGCTCCAAGAAACTTTGGCGTTTACTTCTGACTTTAACTTCTTGAGTGGTTTGTTCAATCTCCTCTCAGTATCTGAGGTTCATGGACTCAGCACCAAATACACCCAAGGGGTCATTAAAATGCCAAAAGCCCTAACAACCCATGTCACTCTCCATAATTTTCTTCAGTTCTTCAATTCTTGTGTGGCTGATTGGAGAGGTTTCAGGAGTGTATTTACAAGAGGAAGATTTCAATGAGCACCTGAAAAAGAAAGGATTTCTGCTTTTTAAGCTTTATTTTTCAGCTTTCAGAATAACTGATATCCACACTCCCCAATTCATGCTGATCCAGAGCGTCTCCTAATCAAGTATGGACATGTGGGAAAAACAGCATTTTTGATAAGAGACATGTATGGCCAACCTTCCTTCTCACCTCCCCAGCCCTGCCATTTCTCTCATCAGCCACTGGGGACTTACATCACTCCTGTTAGAATCTAACCTTTTTCCACTTAAGTCTATATATACAGCTCCTATACACCAATTCCCATCTGCTTTCCTTAGACAACTACTTGCAGACACAGGAGGATTTTTCTTAATTGCAAGCAAACAAAAACAAAATATGATACAGTTTAATAAAAAGTAGAATACACTATTCAAGTACATGTTAAGCCCAAGCTGCCTCCAGTGAGGTCCACTTTCTACATGGAATAACATTCCTTGAAATGTTTTTGACAAATAGATAGAAAAGGATAGATAGAAACACAACTAGGGAGTAGGGTAAAGAGACAGTTAGACTCTGATAGGCTAGCAGCAGGCTCATGGCTGGGGCAGGTGCATGTGAGGTCACTCCTGCCTTAGCAGCTGACAGATCAGCAGCAGGCACGTGGCTTGGACGCTGATTGTGATGTTCCTTGTATCTGATCAGCTGAACCTGGGGTTTTAGTTAGCATCCTGGCAGGAGATCCTGGCAAGAGTTTCACAAGCTGCAGGCCTCAACCAACCTAGTGACACATGGCAAAATGTGCTCAGCTGAGATGGACACCTGAACTGTCAGGTTAGAAATGACTCCCTTAAGGAAGGGAGGAGCATGTGCAAAGGTGAGGACTCTTGGGGGCCTTGCAGAGTTATTTGCATGAAACAACTTCAACTTTGCAAGCTGATCCTCAGCTATGACCCTACAAGTATTTCTTGATGACTTACAGGAAAGTGCTTGAGCATCAGGTGAGTATTTTCAGGGTCCAAAAGCAATGTTGTCATTTTCTTTGTTTTCAGCACAAAAAAAAGCTCTGAGCCCTTGAAACAGCACTCTGTAGTATGAGCATCTGGGAGAAGTGGTTATAAGAGGCCAATTATTTCCTGAAGAAATACTTTGTCTGTGGAAGTTTTCCTTATTTTCCCATTTTGAAAGGTAACGACTGTGGCACTGCTGCTCACAAGAGTACCTCTGAGCGCTCTGTCATGACGAGACCACTTCCTTGTTAACTATGTCAGAGAAAAAAGTCCCACTGCGTCAAAACTGTGCTCTCTGGTCTCCTCCTGGATGCCAGCCCCTGGATGTCCTGTTTTGGTGCCCGGGGCAGTACGCAGTGTGCAGGTTGCAGCAGAGATCACCAAGGAGCGAGCCCTTTGGCAGGGAGAGATCAGGACCTTGCTCCCGCCTTATTTCACTGCATTGGAGAGTTACTTGGATGGCTAATTAACTGCTAAGTAGGGCATATTACCGCATTACAAACAAACGGTTTCTGGAGTACTACCATATTAGAAGAAAAGAGTCTCCACACCAATTATTTATTGCTAGTACCTCCCAATAAGCCTTTATTAACAGGAGAGAGAGGCAACTGCTATGCCTCTAGTCTAAGAAAACGTGAGATTCAACAAATCTCAGAAGTGTTATCTTCAATAAACTCCTCCAAGGGACCCTTCCTGAAAAATGACTTATTATGATCTAAATAATTTAAGCTGCATATTTATATATATTTCACAAGAGGTCTGGAGTATCTTATATCTTTGGTTAAGCATCAGCTTGTGGGATAGGAAAGCCCAAATCAAATAAGGGATGGAAATCATGGAGAATGTATATATATATACACACATATAAAAAAAAGACAAAGCATTCTGTAAATGCTAAAATTTATTTCACTGCTCTTTGTATTACCCACCACCTGTGAATTACCTTTGATATTAGCTTCCATGCGTTTTCTTTCTCAGATAGCCTATACTTCAACTGCAGAAGGTGGTACCTCTGAGTGCTTGTTTTTATGGTCTCCAATTTTAGTTGTATAAAGGAGTTACCATTAAACAGAAAGGCATGGGTTTCTTTTGCTTCATATGCTGTCAGTCTATACGTAGTACAGACTTGCATTAACTTTGGTTCAGTATACCATAGTAATCAGAGATGTAGCTTTTCCATTTTTCATTTCTTTTAATCAAAAAGGGTATATTCAGCATTATAAAGTGCATTTATGAATACTTTGGAAAAGAGTCCTCTCTTTCCTTTCTGAAATACATTTGAAAAATTAGAAGTGGTGAATGAATATTTGGGTGGAAATATCTGGGACTTTGACGAACTCCCTGGTTCGGAGTCAGACCCAGAGCATGAGGGCGAGGCAGCTGTCTGGCCAGTGGCAGAGCAGTGGCTTACTGGACTGAATGCAGTCAATTTGAAGGGACTGCAACAGTGAGTGATTTTAAAGCATGATAACTGCAGGCTATGAGGGGCGCTACAGGCAGCAGCCCCGCGGAGGGTTATTAGAGTGGCTGTTAAGCCTGTGGGATAATGGAGCAGATGCGGTTTATTTTACTAGCAGGGAACTTGATAAGAAGGGGGCTTTGCACCAGGATCCCAGGCTGCGCAACACCCTCCGCACCCTGCAGCAGCAAAACCTAAATGTTTCCCCGTCCCTAATGGAGTGGGTGACGGGCACAGCGCGGTTAACCTGGCTGACTGCCGCAGACATCAACGATGGGTTCACTGGGTGGACTACTATCGCAGCAGGAATAAACCATCTACGGCAACTGGGAATGTTGTTCAGCACTTATTTCCCCGAGTTTACAGAACCGGATCTGATCTCCGTGAGCAAAACCATCCGAACTAAGATGCTGCGACCTGCCACCCCCATCTTAAAGCAATGGTGCTACTTGCGATGGGGGTGGGTGTGGTGGGGGGAGTGGCAGTACTGCTATCTCAGTTAGCAGTGGCGTCCTCTGTTAGCAGAGACAGGAAGTCAGGAAACAGGCAGGTAAACGTGAAAAAGGAAAAAAGAGTCAGTCATGGCACTACGTTCCAAGACCTGCTGCGAGCCGGTGTGCCGGGGGGAGGTGGATGGTAAACCCAGCACGGAGCTGCTCAAGTGGCGGCTGCAGCTCCAGCTGGAGCAACACACATAGCCCCCGGGGAGCGTGGCGAGCAGCCTGGAGAGCGCGGGGGGACCCAGGACACCCACTGCCCCATCAGCAGCATGCACAGAGGGGAGCTGCCAGTGGCACAAGCAGGGGCCAGGCAGCATTGCCTGTGTTGTACCCACTTAGCTCCACGGCAGTTGCAAAAGAAAAAGCCTTATATCCACAGAGGACAAAAGCCTGGGGAGGTGTGGCAGACTGATTATATCGGACGCTTACCAGAAAGCCAGCAGCACAGATATATTCTGACCACTGTAGATACCTGCTCTGGTCTATTATACATCCACTCCTGCACCGCAGCTACACAGGCTCACACCATTAAGGCATTAGAAGACTTGATTGGGTTATATGGTTCCCTGGTGGAAATCCAAAGTGATCAGGGTACTCGTTTTACAGAGAATGACATTCAAAATTGGTCTGGAGAGTGAGGAATAGCCTGGACATATCACATACCCTACCATCCACGAGGGATGGGATTGATAGAGCGAATGAACGGCTGCTCAAAGAGCAGCTGTGCAAATTGTCCCCTGCTGGTACCTCACGAGTTGGAGCAAAAATGTTCATCACGCAACTGCCTGCCTCAGTGCCCAACCACTGCATGGCTCTACCCCATATGCTCGTTTCAAAGGGGAATCCATCGAGCCCCATAATAGTTTAGCTCTCCAGGGGGGTGGACATCAAGGCATTGACTCAAACTACCTTGCAGAGGTAAGAGTTCAGATCATGCATCCACCCAGCAGCCAGGTGGTTTCAGGTCTACAGGGCATGCTGTGTGGGTGCATGATCCGACTAAACCCAGACAGCTGGAAGGGGAAATCTTTGCTGACAGGCCAGGAGATCCCCACCTGGTACTAATCAAAGGGGAAAGTGTCCCAGTCTATGTCCTCTCTAGGAGACTCTTGCCCAGAGAACCGTGACCTGATGAATATGCCTACCCCAAATACTACACAATGTAAAGTCCAAAGAATCAGCACAGGACAACCCCTGGCAGTGACTCTGTCAAATTTAGGACTATGGGGAAAACACATTATGCTCCTGGTCTTCTGGGCTGATTAGTTTTATGTGCATATGTACTATAATTTACTGTGTGTGTGTGTGTGTGTGTGTGTGTGTGTGTATACACATATAAAAATACACATATATACGCCGGCTCCAGGCGCATGAGCACACGCCGGGCCGCAGCGTCGCCCCGGTTCCCTGCGCAGCAGCCGCCAGCACCCACAAGCCACGGGCCAGGCAGAGCGAGTGGCTGTGCACGCAGGGCGGCCGGAGCCGCCACGGCCCGGCTGGGTGCGAGCAACTGCTGGGGAAGGCCCAGACGGCCGGGGCCGCCTCCACCCACGCGGGAGCCCCCGGCTCCTGCGCCCTTGTTCCTGGTGGCCCCGCGGCTCGGTGCCATTTCTCAGCGCCATCCCGGCTGTTGGGCTTGTGGTGGCTCCAGGCCGAAGGTGACACCAGGCCTGATGGGGCCAGCTAAGGTGCTGCTGGTGCTGCCCATGGGCAGAGAGGGGTGACAGCACTTTCCGAGCTTCCTCGCAGAGCTGCTGGTCTCTGCGTCGGCTTCGGTTATTTTAGCTGCAGCAGCAGTACTGCCCTGAGCAGGCAGGCAGGTGCTGTGAGGGCATCAGGCACATCAGATGCCCCTGACCATGGGAGGTGAGAGCGCAGCAGGAGGAGAGAGGGGAGGCAGGGGGAGGTCACTGCTAGGACAGTGCTGGTGAATCGCTCCTGTCCCAGCAGCCCCAGTCAGCAGCAGGGGAGCAGGCACTGGGGTCACCATGAGTGGTGGGAGCTGATTCAGCAGCTGGGGAGGTGGAAGCAGGAGTGGGAGAGGCAGGCAAAAGCATAATGGCTGGTGCATTGTTTGTGAGGTCACTTCCATTACACTTACCTGATTGGCCAGAAGAGGGCAGGCTGGCATTATGAGGTCATCAACAGCATCACAGATGGCAAGGAACCATCAGGAATGGGGCCTGTGGTCCAAGTGAAGTCCCGGTGTTAATAAAGGCCCATAGTTGGGCTGTGGGGCCTTGGGGAAGCTCAAGCGAGGCCATGAACACTGATGCTGAAAGTAAAAGCTGAGGTCATCAGGGGTGTTTAGGATCATTTGGTCTGAGCTGCCAAAGCTCACAGTAGGGTTGCATTAAAAGTTCCTGCTCTGCCCATGGCAATTTCTTCCCCTCATTTGTGATGCTATGGGAGATGTCTGACTGAGCGAGAGGGGTGAGTAGGCAGCCTGGCCCTTGCCCTCCGAAGGGCAGTGGACCTGAGAGGGAGAAAGATTGGATTTGTGGAAAAGGAGGGGATTTGTATGCCAAAGCAGAGTGCAGAGTGGGGGCTGTCCTTGGCGTCCCGGCCTGGCAGATGTAGAGGGACAAGTGTTGAACGTGAGTCGCAGGGAGGAGGCCGTTTAAGCAGCTGCCCATGGAGCAGAGACTTCAGCGTGAGCTGCGTCCTAAAAAATGCTGAATCCCTGGTTATGATTAATTGCCCAGAGATTTCTTGGAGCTGGTGTTTGGAATCAGAGGTGTAAAAGGGAAGGAAACAGCAGGATCTGATGTGGAGGAGAAGCACAGAGGGACCTCTAATGAACATCGCTCTGCATCAGCTCCTTCCTGCTGAAAGGCACAAGGCAAGGCACAAATGCAGTGACTCCCCTGGGATTTAGAAGGGAGGGTGAAACCTGACTGTAAAACCATGACTTCACAACAGCCCCAGATCAAAGACTGGCAGTCAGTTTTGCTCTCCAAATTTCCTTTTTCTTTTTTATGTATTTTTACAGCTCCTGTACATTGCACACAGGCTTTGCTTATGTGTTCTCTATCCCTTCGGTACCTGCTCACGGCACAAACGTCTCAATTCTCCCCACTTCCCTTACCCAAACCTACTCCCCCATCAGGCTGCCATGGCCATCCCAGCTGCAGCACCTTGCAGCCCCCAGTCCCTGCTCAGAGGGAGAAGCCCTGCTCCTGCAACCCCACAAGCTGCTTTGCTCCTCTTGCCCCTCTTGCCAGCTCTTGCCAGCTCTTGCTGCTGCTGAACCCTGCTCTCCCATCAGGAGCTCAGCTGTGACTGCAACCCAGGACATCCTGCTCTGTCTGCAGTCTCAGCCTCTCTCCAGCCAACATATCAGGCCAAAGATCGAGCACAGACTGGACTGAGAGAGTTGTCCTCTAACCCGATGTTGTGGGTGGATGAAGGACTGACCCTGCCACAGGGGTCTGTGGCAGAGCTGTCTGCACATCAGGCAGATGTCTGAATCGCTCCCACGTCCCTACACAGTCACTGGAGTAGGGACTCAGCCATCCTCTTTCACTGCTCCATGGCACTGCAGCCTCCCTTCTCCCCGTTCAGTAATGAGATATACAGATGCGACCACCCAGCACGGACGCACACTGTTCCCTCTTCTGTCCTTCCCATCAGGCAAGGAGACAGCACAAACATCTCAGCTCAGGCTCAACAGGACACATGTGCACCCTCTGTGCTGCTCTTCAGCTTCTCTGGCCATTCCAAATAGTCCAGAAAGGACATCCCACAGCAACATGCATGTCGCAGCCCCCAGCAGATGTGCTGTCCCAGAGCTGGCTCCCCAGGGATGTACCTCCGGAGAAGTTTGGCTTTTGTTGGGACTGAGCTCAAGTGAGAGGAGGGAGGAGAGGAAGGGTCTGTCCACCCAAGCAAGGTGATTATCTTGCCAGCTTTGAGAATGAGCTTGAAAATGCTTGTCCGTAGGGACAGTGACTGCAGGACTGCCACTGCCCCAAAAGACTTCTTGCAGGTTGGTCTGGAGCCAGAAACAGGAGCGTCTGATGAGGAGGGGGTTTGAGCCCATGTGCACAGTGCAGAAGAGGTGAGCAGTGCATCGCTGTAACCTCTTGGCCACCTCATCGCCATGCTGTTGTTTTCAGTTTGTATCAACTTTGGATAAAACAAATCCAGCTATAGCATGCTCTGCTGTACTTCTGGGTTTGTTTTTGAACATCAGGGCTGAGCAGCAGGGAGAAGTCTGAACGATGCGTCCTGTGCTCTTGCAGGCAGCGCTGAATTGAACAGCCCTGCACACTCCCATCTGGTGTGGGGAGGGGAGTTTTCCCTTTTCCCTCTGGGTTTTCGAGGTCAGTTCCTGGGAGCAGAAAAGGGCACTCTCTGCAAGCAGAGGAGGTGCAGGGAGGCTCCCAGCACATCAGGGGGCTGGTGGAGACATGGCCATGAGATGCTTTGGGAAAGCTTTCGGGATGCATTTGTGGCTGTTCATGTTGCCCTTTCTTCTCTTCTTTGGAGGATGACACAGGGCAGAATGGACAGCATTCACTAAACCCTGATTTATTGTATTTTAGCCATAATAAAGTGTGTGCCTTGTGCTTGGTGGTGATACCAACGTTGTTGATCCCCCTCCCCGTTCCCTCCCAGTGTAACACTCCTTGGCAACACCCATCTCTATACACACAGAGGTGTGAACAGGAAAGTCAGTGGTGCAACCGCAACAGTAAAGATAAGGGAGAAAAACAGCCTACCTAGGAACAACGATGAGAATCAATAAGGAGCAGGAGACCCCAGACCTAAAAATTACTATTGGTCTGAACTAGTGCGTGAGGGGTGGGAAACTTAATTTGAAAAAGTTATAATTGCCCAGGGATTTCTTTGTTTGGGGTCCCTCTTCGGAGGCACCCAGCTCGAGCTGTAATCACGGCACTGGGGTCACCATGAGTGGTGGGAGCTGATTCAGCAGCTGGGGAGGTGGAAGCGGGAGTGGGAGAGGCAGGCAAAAGCATAATGGCTGGTGCATTGTTTGTGAGGTCACTTCCATTACACTTACCTGATTGGCCAGAAGAGGGCAGGCTGGCATTATGAGGTCATCAACAGCATCACAGATGCTGCCCAGCAGCAAGGAGAGCTTGGGAGGAGGTGAGAGGGAGGAGGAGGTGAAGGTGGCATTGGTGGGTTTGATTGTGAGGTCTCTCCTTTCACAGCAGCTGATTGGCCAGCAGCAGGTGGGCAGGCATGTGAGGTCATCAAGGGCATGACAAAGCCCGCCTGGAAGGAGGGAGAGGCAGGTGACTGTGGCACTGCTGGCATAGTGGTTGTGAGGTCACCTCTGTGACTGCAGCCTGGTTGGCCAGCAGCAGGTAGGTAGGCACTCTGAGGTCATCAAGGTGATGAGAAAGCCTCCCAGGGGAGAGGAGAGCTCTTGAGGATGGCCGAGGTGACATGGCTGGGACCTTTTCTTGTGAAGTCACTTCTATTGCAGCAATCTGATCGGGTGGCAGGCAGGCACTGTGAGGTCATGAAGCAGGTCAGAAAATGTTCCCCATGCAAAGGAGAGCTCAGGGGAGGGGAGAGGGACAGGCAGGTAAAGAGGAACAATGCTGGAATGATGATGTCACTTCTTTTGCACTGTGGTAAGATCTTTGGAAGTAAAGTTACAGCTGTGATACAAGAATGATGTTCAGACTTGTCCGATATGCTCCTATATCAACAGAAATGGATCAGGCATGCTTTGGAGGAGTCATGTAGGACCCTGGGCCAGCTGGATTATAAGGATGCCATGAAACAATCCCATTCAAGGATTCCCACCCAATCCAGCTGAAGATGCTGTTGCAAGGACATCTGTGATAGAGACTACCATCAGCATCTGGAAAGCAACCAGCAATCCTGTCCAAGAGGTTTGGATTCCCCACATGAGCATCACCCTAAGCAAAAGATCCCAAAGAATTAGACTTTTGTTTTAGACCAACACTCTGACCATGAACGTCTCTGAAGCACATGGATCACTTTGATCCATCACCTTCTTGTTATGGCCCTGTGCTCTTGTGTTGTGCCCCTGTTGTGTGCTCTACCTGGACCTTCAGAGCAGGTGTAGAGTTTCCTACAGCCAAGGCAAGAGATTTGATTGTGGGTCTGGTCTGGAGCCTGGCAAACATCTCCTGGGGATCCCAGGGACATCATCCTGGTGATGGAACAGGGCCATGTCATCATGTTGTCACTCTTGGGCCATCTCTGGCCCAAATCTATGTGTGTCTGTGTAGTGACATTTCTGTAGCTGAGCATAGTGGTCCCCGTGGCAGCCCTCAGGGAGAGTGTGTCCTTCGGTTGAGGGCTGAGCCTGGCCCCACATCTCCCTGTAGGGCAGGGCAGGGGCTGGCGCTGCCCTGGGGCTGGCTGAGAAGGTGCTCAGCCCACAGCGGAGGGGCTGTGGGGCTGAGCAGAGATGCGTTGCTCTTCTGTACCCCGACTGCTGGAAGCCAGTGGGAGAAAAGCATTCACAGAGTGAGACCCCATGAAGGTGGGTAATGCACATGGGTGCTGCAAACACAACTCCCGTCCCCACGGGAAACCCCTGCTCCTGCTGGGGCTCAGGCTTCAGCCCTGCCTCTCCCACAGGGAGAGATGGGCCAGGAGCTGGGAGGGAGGGGGCTGTCTCGGGGCAGGGGCTGCCATCAGGGAGGCTCCAGGTCCTGGGGCTGGAGGTGGTGCCTGAGCCCCGGCTCCCCTCAGAACTCCCAGAGTCACCCCAGCCCTGCCCCACTGCTTCAGGGATGTGCTGGTGACACCACTGTCACCATCAGTGTTAAGCCATGGCTATTCCCAGCAGGGAGCCCGGCTTTGCCCTGCCCCAGCTGGGGGGTGCAGGGGGCTCACACAGCCCCACTGCCAGGCAGTGGCTTGGCTATTGGGGCCGAAGAGAGCTGCCCCTCCTGGGACCCAGAGCTGAAACCTTCCTGCGAAGCAGAGCCAGCGCTGGGCAGCACTGGGGCTGGGGGTGTTATCCTCTGCCTCCCCGAGAGGTCTGATTTTGTCTCCTGGCCTGACGGTGCCCGTTGCGGGGGGAGAGGCGAGCTGTGCTGGGGCAGCTGGGCAGGGAGAGCTGATGGCAGTCGCATGGCCCCATGCTTTCCTGTGGCTGGGAAGGCTGCAATCAGTAAACAAGTGGAGGGAGGGATGCATAAGTGGTAGGGTGAGGGGGAAGAGAAAAGGAAGGAAAGAAAAAAATGCAAAGGAAAAAGCAGGGAACATAAATAACTGCAGTGTAGGAAGGAAAAAAAGCCAGGGAAAAAAAAATCTTATCGTGGAAATATGCCCTTGTGAGCATCCTCAGGGATGGGCCTGTCACAAGGCCAGGGGCTGAACCGTGACTTTGGGCTGGAGCCTGCGTGTTGTGGGGCTCCCTTCTCCAGTCCACTGCCCTCTCCCTCTTCTGCCTCCCACCCTGCTGAAGGAAACGTCCCCTCCTGTGGCTGCCTGCTCCCGTCCCCTGCGCCCTGCACACAGATGTTCCCCTGCACAGACCCAACCTGGTGCCCCAGGCGAGGCAGCTCCTTCTTCTGCCCTCGCAGCCCAGCAGCGGCAGGGCAGAGGGGTGGGGGAGGATGGGAGCAGGAGGGGGGTCCCAGCGCTGTCCTGGCCCTGGTGCCTCAGTCCCTGGCTGTGCCAGGAGTGCTCAGGAGTCCACGAGGGCCACGGGAGCCAGGAGCAGCCCCTGGAAATGGGAGTCCCTGCAGAGCCAGAGGAGGGGAAAATCAAGCTGCTCTGCGCCGTGTGCGGGGGCAGCGGGAAGCAGAGCTGCCCCCAACCACTGTGGGGAGGTGATCCCCAGGCGATGAGCCCCTCTGGGGCTGCCTGGGGTGTTCAGGGCCCTGCTGGCAGCTCCGGGCTCACTGCTGTGGGGCCACCGCCCATGGTTAACCCTGTCACTGCAGCTCTGCGGTGGCCTCCGTGCCTGGGACCAGGGTGGCCCAGGCAGAGCCCCCAGGAACAGAGCAAGCAGGGGCACTCCTGGGGTGAGGAGACTGGACCTCCCCGCCCAGAGGGGCATTACGGGACCCTGCAGAGAGACCCATTTTGGCTGGAAGCTCTGTGTGTGGTTTGCAGGATGGAAATGTCTCTGCCAGCAGGAATATCCTCCAGCTGGATTGCTCACTATTCCCGCACTGCAGGGACCAGAGGCACTTGCAGGCACACAGCCTGTCTCAGAGCCCGCTGCTCCCGAGACTTGTCCCTTCCCCACTGCTGGTTCCTGGTGCTTCGCCCTCCCTGATCAGCCTCAGGGAGACACCCTGACACCCGGGCAGGGAAGCACCAGCTCTGGATCAAACCTCCAAATGGCTTTAATAACAACAAATACCAATGCATGGTGTAAAAGTAGAGGAATGAAAATAGAGGAAATGCCCAGCTCTTTCTGCTACCAGTGGGAGAAGGGAGACCAGTCTCTGGCACTCACGGCTCTCCCAGCTGCTCAGACCTCTCTTCTGTCCCAGGTGCACCCAACCACATGGCAGGGGTGGTCTCTCCTGGCCCTGGGCTCAGGGACCTTTTGGCACCAGGGTCCAGTCTCACAACCTTGATGTCCTCATGGGCATGTGCCAGAGACACCTCTTCAGCATCATCGTATCCCGTGTCTGCGGGGAGCAGGGATGGGGCGGCTCTCTCAGCTCCAGGGGCCCCATCGCTTCCCCAGGAGTGCAGGCTCCCCCCTGGAAGCAGCAAGGCCGGTGCATTGTGCAAGTTTTCCCTGTGCGCGTGCCCCTTCTGGGCTGTCAATCCCCTTTCTCTCCCTCCTCTTAATGTCCTGAGATCTTCAGCCCGTTCTCCCACCCTAGTTTCCCCACCAGGAAAACTCCTGGGCACATTCCCTCCCTATCCCAGGAAGTTGGGCTGTCAGTACGCAGCGACTCTCCTAGCACTGGGGACAGCACCCCAGGAGCCGGCAGCACTGCATTTGCCCCTCACCTCTCTGTGTCTCCCTGGGCCCATCTCCCTCCTCTGCTTCCCTGGGCGCTTCCCAATCTTGCTGCCCAGGAACAAGATCCTCCCCGGGGTAAGAGACGTCCCTGGCATCGTCATAGCCATCTGCTGGGTCACCTCTGGGCAGGACAAGGCCATCTGAAAGGAGAGGGGAGCTGGTGGCAATGAGAAGAGCCCTCCCGCAGAGCAGAGGAAGGAAGGACGTGCAGGAACAAGGGGCTGAGATGATGGTGTTGGCAGGGCCACAGGAGACCCGGCGTCCTGCCCACCCACCCCAGAGTCTCAGGAGCGTGTGTGCGGCAGTGGGGATCCCTCTCGACCATGTCCCCTGTGGAGCACAGGGCTACAGGCACCCAGCTCAGACGGGTACGGCCGACCCTCGCCTGCTCCGCATGGCTCTGGAGTCACTGCTCAGGGCGATTCCTCCCCACCCCGATGGTGACACCCAGTGACACTGCTGTCGGTCACAGAGCTATAGGGAGGAGAGACCGACCCTTCCTCTGCCTCCCCCTCCATTACCTGGGGCTGACCCAGGACCGTCCTCCTCCTCACTGTCCCTGGGGTCAGGATGCAGCTTGGTCAGGGACCCCTCTGAAGAGAAGCCTGGCGAGAGGAGCAGCGGGTGTTATCAGGGTGAGCCCTGCTGACCCTGCTCATGGCCAGCGCTGCTGGGGACAGGGACCCACACAGCAGGGACTGCATGGGGAGAGGGCTCGGGGCTCGTCCTGCTCCCATGGGACAAACCCCATCTCAAAGGGCCTTTCAGAGCTGCCCTGGGACAGCCCCTTCCCTCACCCCCCAGGAACAACCCTGGGGTGCAGTGGGGCAGGCAGGGAGGAGCTGTGCCCCTGACTGGGATGGGCAGAGCTGGTGGGGAGGAAGCTCCTCTCCTGAGCCCAGCACGGGGCTGCTCTCCCCACAGACTCCATGGCCCAGTGCTGTGGGGACCACTGGCCCAGGGGCTGCCAAGGTCCCATCCTGGGTCAGGGCCAGGGGAAAGGGCCCTGAAAACGTGCTCCCACCCAGGAGGGACCCACACAGACCTGAACGACCAAACCTCGCCTGCTTCTCCCACGTCAGGCTGTAGTCGATCTCCTGGTACACAGCCTCAGAGAAGGGCTCCAGAGACCTCCTGGAGCCTGGGGACAGAGGCAGGGTCGGGACAGGGACATGGAGAATGAGCCTGATGTGGTCACCCAGCCCTTCCCCAGGGCCAGCCCAGCACTGACCCCACCGCCCAGCCCCACTGCTCTGTCCAGGTACCACTATCCCATCTCCAGTGACAGCAATGTCCCTGTGGAGATGGCCTGGGGCAATGTTACCCTCACGCTGTCCCTTCAGAGACAGCTCAATGTCCCTTTTGGCCCCGACTCAGTCCCTGGTCTGACCCTGGAGCAGCTCCCGTGGCTCCTCTCCCCGGAGGGCTCCCCACTCTCTGCCAGACGGGTCCGTAATGCGGCCCTGCCCTGCCACGGGTGGGCAGGGATGGACGGAGGGAGCAGCCTGGGGACCGGACACCTGCACTGAGAGACCCCCGGCCCTGTGCTCCTCCTGGCACCACTCCTGCCCCACAGCATCCCCGCCAGCGCTGCCCACAGCATGGCCAGCAGCATCCTCAGACATCTCCCACTGCTCCTGGCTCCCCCGGCCCCTCGCTGCCACTTCTCTCCTCACCCACCACCACCTCCTCCTGCGTCTGCACTCTCTCCACCCCTGGTTGCTGGTGTCCCACAGACAGACAGTGAAGGGGCAGTGAATAGGGCAGGAGGCAGCACCCCCACCCCAGCTCCATCTGCGCCCCTCACAGACACCCCACAGCACCCGCGGGGCTGCCAAGAGGCATCGCCCACCCTGGGACCGATGGGGAAGGACCCACCTCTGCGCTGAGCCCTGGCACTTCGCACTTGCCCCACCAGGAGGGCCAGGAGCAGCAAGAGCAGGGCCCCCAGGACGATGCAGATGACGACAGGCACCGAGACTCTCCCGCTGTCCCTCGCACGGCCCTGGGAGGGATCTGCATGGGCAGGGACATGGATGAGGCAGCCCCTGGCCTGGGGGAGGGGGGCCCCAGGGACACCCCAGTCCTGACCCCCACATGTGGCAGCAGGGATGGGGGCACAGGGGTGGGGCACGGGGCAGCTCCCACACTGCTGGGTGAATCACAGCCCTCCCCAAAGCCACCCGCTCCCACCCCAGGGCCTCCTCTCTGGGGCTCTGCACCCCAGCACAGAGCCCCTTCCCTGGGGCTGCAGGTCACAGCCTGGCCCCAGGGAGACCCAGCCCCAGGGAGGAGGGGAGGTTACCTGCTCGGGGGGGTGACGTTGTCTTCCTGTGTGCAGCTGTGGAGCAGAGAGAGAGAGAGAGGGGTGTGTGTGTGTGTGTGTGTGTGTGTGCGCGCGCGCGCAGATGTCCCCTACAAGTCCCACCTGAACTGTCCTCTTCTGGGTCCCTGTGACAGGCTCAGGGCCCTCTGCTCTGGGCCATGGGGAGGACGGCACAGGCAGCCCAGGGGATGCACCCAGGGGGCTGCAGGATCCCACAGGCAGAGGCCTGAGGACACCCAGCCCCACAACAGCAGCTCCCCACCTGGCACCAGACACCTGACCTCCCCAGGGACATCCCTGCTCTGAGGAGCTCTGGGGCCATGTGAGGACCCAGCTGGGGAAACATGTCCTGGAGCAAGGAGACAAAGCACTGCCACTCACCGGAGCAATTCACGGCAGCATCTTCCTTGTGCTGGCAGGCACCGCTGTCCCCGGGCTGGGCCCAGCAGTCCCAGAGAGACCGCTCCGTCCCTCGGCACTCCACCTGCTCCAGCCAGATGGGACCCGTCCCCTCCCCAAACGCAGCCTCCCCCAGGGCAGACACCGCGGGGCCGCAGCCCAGCTGCCTGCACGCCACCTCAGCGTCCTTCAGGTCCCAGGAGTCGTCGCACACCGTCCCCCAGGAGCCGCGGCGCCAAACCTCCACTCTGCCCGAGCGCCCGTCCTCTCCTCCCACGGCACGAATCTTCTCCGTCTCTGGAAAAGGCAGAAACCAGCCTGAATCCTGTGTACTCAGGGGAAAGAGGAGGAAAAGTGAGGATGGCTTTGTGCTCTTGCACCCTCAGGTGTTGAAGGAGACACCAAAGGCATAGCAGCCCTTCCTGCTCCTTCCACAGCATTTTAAGATTACAATGACTCCAGCCCTCCTGTGCTCACACCATGCTCAGCACGGTCACTTCCCTGCTCCCCTGCCCCACGGCACACAGCTCGTGGGAGGCATTTCACACCTCCTCCCCAAATGCTCACGTGTGCAGGTGACACCAGCATCGTTCGCGTGGGTGCAGGTCTGGTTGCTGAGGGACATCCTGGGGCAGGAGGAGAGGAGGGATTCACTCCCCACACACTGCAGCTCTCCGTCCCAGGTGGGCCCGACCCCCTCTCCAAAGTGAGCTCCCCCGGGGACGGACAGGGCTGTGCCACACTGCAGCTCCCTGCAGATAACATTGGCAGCTTTGAGACCGAAGTGAGAGTCACAGACTGTTCTCTTCAGGTGTCCATCTCTGATCTCCACACGTCCTAAGCAGGGGCTGTCTCCTCCAACCAGCTGGACAAATCCTGGAAAAAACACCAACGATGGGGAGTTCCCAGGGGCTTCCAGCAGTTACACACCTGCATCCCACACAATTTCCATGGCAGCCACATCCAAAATGCCCTGTGAACATCCTGGCAGCAGCTGTCAGTGGGTTTTGATGACACAAACCCTCCAGGGCCCCCTGCACCTCCTCTCACACCCACACAGCGCCCCGGGGCTTGTGTCTGTCCTGGACCCACAGCCACAGGCACTGCTGAGGGAAATGCTGCTGCCCCAGAGGCCCGGCACTGCCCAGCGCAGGCCCCAGCACTGCAGCACCTGGACCAGGAGAAGCTGCCCAGGCGATCACGGCTGCTGCAGCCTGCTCAGCCCCTGCAGAGCTCAGGGCTCAGGGCCAGGCTGGGGAGTTGCCTCAGAGCAGCCCAAAATGCGCCCTGTTCCCGGGGGTGTCCTGGGGTGTCGGGGTGTCTGTGAGGGGAGACACGTCCCAGGCACAGAAGTGGTGCAGCTGTAACCGGGTCGGTGCCTGGGCCAGCTGCCCCCTCCGACGTGTGCCCGGGGAGGGGTGTCCCCAGGCAGGGCCACAGCACGTCGCAGGCCAGCGACCGGGCAGAGGAGCAGGAGACCCGTGTGCAGCCTGGGCTGACACTGTCGCGCACTGCAAAAGCAGGCACAGACGAGGGTCAGCAAGTGCTGGCAAAGCCCTGTGGCACGGGGCAGTGTGGGGAGCCGGGGCCGGCAGGAGCGGCTGGACAGTGCTGCCTGGACGGGCCGTGTTCCCCACGGGGCGGTGACAGCCCCGGGGACCCGCAGGTCTGGCCTGAGTGTGCAGTGACATGGGAGGGAGCAGCCAGCAGCCCTGCAGCCACCAAGCCCCGAGCCCACATGGGGCTGGTCCTCGCAGGGTGGCCCTGGGCACGGGGTGCGAGGTGCTGCCTGCTGCCCTGCTCCTCTGCCCAGGCCCTGCTCTTCTCCCCTCTGAAAAGCCCCTTTGGCTCAGCTGAGGGACTTGCGTTTGAGGGGAATGAGCCGAGGGGTCCCAGCCATCTCATGCTCTATCCCAGCCAAGGGGTGCTGAGCAAGTCATCCCTGGGGTCTAGGGCACAGGAACCCCCAGCACTCCCAGCCGGGTCCTGGCAGAATGGGAGGAGATCGATGGAGACCAAGAGACCCCACAGGGCAGCGTGGGGGATTCATCTCCCAGCATGAGGCACCACCTGGGGGTGGGCTGAGCCCCCAGGACCCTCACGGGGTCTGTGCACCCGGGGATGGGCTCACCCGGGCTTTCCCCGGGGACAGCAGCAGCAACAGTCCCAGCTCGGCAGCGAGAGCAGCCACATCAGGGCCTGCGCTGGTACCCACGCATTTCTCCTTCAGGGCACAGCCCGGTTAGTGCTCTGACCCCAGGCCCGACCCCAAAGGTGAGGCACTGCCTGACTCCTTACCTGAACAAACCACTGCAGCATCCCAAGCATGAATGCAGCTACAAACTTTACCCCAACCATCATGTCTGCACTCAGACAGGGCAGCCTCGGTGCCTTCACACTCAAGATAGCTCAGCCAAATCGGCCCAGATCCTGGCCCAAAATATCCATACTGAGGGGCTTGGAGAGCAGATCCACAGTCCAGCTGCTTACAAACTACAGCAGCATCTTTCATGTCCCAGCCATGGCCACACACCGTCCCCCACTGGTCCTGGTGTTTCACCTCCACTCTCCCAGCACAGGGCCTGCCTCCAGCCTCCAGCCTCACCTCCGCAGCACCTTCAAACACAGACACGGGGCAGGTTAGGGGAGCACCGAGCCCCAGCGCTGTGGCTGTGCGCGGTCCCCTGCCTGGGGCCGAGTCCCAGGCACCAGGGTGTGAGCCCTCTCCCCTCCATGCTGTCCCGGGGCAGTGCCGGGTCCCTCCTCTCCCCACAGGCTGCACTGGGCTGCGCTGGGGGATGCCCAGCTCCCGTCCTGCTGGGCCATTCCCACCCCAGAGCCCTCGGCACCTCCTCGCACCCCATCAGCACCCTGCACCCTGCCCATGCCCACCCGGACACCCTGCCAGGCTCTGCACAGGGCACCCGCTCCTCCCCAGCCCAGTGCCCCGTGAGCAGCCCTGAACCCCCAGGCCTCCCCACACACTGCTGCCCTCCCCCCGCCCCCAGGATCCCAGGCCCCTGCCCACCACCTGCCCTGGGCACCACCCAAACCCACCCGCATCCCACAGGGCTTTCCGTGTCCCCAGGGAGCACCGAGATGATCCCCACGATCCCTCCCAACCCACATCCCCTCCTCGCCCATGGGGATGAGCCCAGCCCCTGCCCCTGGCCAGGGCCTCCAGGAAGGAAACCTCTCTGCTGGGCTGTGGATGCAGATGCCCTGGTGCCCTTCTCTCTGCGGGGCACAAACTGCCCCTGCTTGGGCCAGGCTCACCCTGAAACGGGGCAGCGAGCAGCACAGAAACCCTCCTGGGCACCCGGGGGGTTGGCTGTGCCCTGGGGATTGCTGAGCTCTGCAGTCACCAGCTGACCCACCGCCAGCTCTGGGGCACAGCACTGGGGGCACAGGGGGTCCCCAAAGGGTGCCCAAGGACGAGGTGTCTACAAGCACACCCAGGCACTGACTGCCATAAGCACAGGAGCCCTGGAAGCACAAACGCCCTGCTCCCACCCAGAGCGGCACAGGGTCGATGGACTTGAGCACCTTCTGACCCTTGTCTCACTGCTTTGTGGGATGAAACCTCTTTTCCAGAGGGATCCCCATGACCCTGCTGGTGCCCAGTGGCCCCAGGGCTGTGGGACAAGGAAGCAGGCACTTACCCCTGCAGAGCTGCACCCAGAGGAGCAGCCACAGCACCCGAGGGACGAGGAGGCCCTCTGCCTCCATCCGCAGCCTCCTGCCCTGACGGCACTGCCCTGCTGCACCCCACTCCCTGACACAGCTCCTGGGGACTCGCGCAGGACAACAAAGATGGGGGGCTAATATACATCTGCAGGTGCTGTCCCAGCTGCAGGAGGAGCCAATCGAAGCAGCAGGCACCTTTTTAGACATTATCAGGCGTCATCTCCCGTCTGACACAGCCCAGCCCTCCAATGAACTTCTCCAGCACCGTTCATGACCATATATGAGGCACGGCTCCACTGCGGATGTCACGGTCGCTGCTCTGGGGCATCGTCACGGGGCCCATCCCAGTGGGACAGGGCAGACCATGGGGGGAAAATGGGTCTGTCGCCCCTCGTATCCCACTGTGGGGACAGGGAGCTTTGGGCATCTCGTACGCTGTGTTTGCCCACGTGCCCAAGGTGTGAGTGTCCAGCTGTCCCCACACCATGGGAACCGTGGAGCTGGGATTGTCCCTGGGACGGGCTGTGTCAGGAGGGGAAGGAAACAGAAACAGCCCCTGACCCCGCTACAGCCCTGCTGTGCCGGGAGCAGCAGCGGTGAAAGCCCTCTTTGCCATGGCCAGAGCCACATCCCGTGAGCGCGGGCTTGTCAGTCCCTTCCTGGCCCGCCCCGCGGTGGGTGCCTTGGTCAGGAGCAGGGAGCTGGGGCATGTCACTGCTCTGACAGCAGACAGGGCAGCCCAGGCACTCAGAGCCCCCCACCCCCCCCGGTGTTCACCCAAGAGCCTGTTATTCCCTCGCCGGGGCTGAGCGGGAGATCAAAGCCTCGCCTGCAGGTGCACAAACCACAGCCCACGTGACCTCGGCAGCCTGCGCCGCGCTCTCCCTGCAGCAGCGCCCGAGCCAGGAAGACGGTGGTTTCTCTCTGGGCCTGGTTCCCCAAGCAGTGTCACTGCACGTAGCCACTGTGCCTGCTCCAGCCCCAAACCTGCTCCCAGGGATGGGGCCGCAGGGGCTGCTCCTGCTGCCTTTGCAGACACAGGTGCTGGGCACAGGTCCTAGAGGGGGATTTTTCTCTGCAGGTGACCAAAACACTCCCCAGCCCCCATGCTCAGAGCTGAGCAGGGGGATGGATGTCTCCTGTGCTGCAGCGGCACAGTGCTCGCAGCTCACAGCACTACTGCAGCCCAGGGCCACTGGCACCCAGCACCTCTCCATCTCTCTGTAACTCCTGTCCATCGCACACCACCATTTATGCAGAACAGCACACACATTTCATTGCAGTTTCACACAAGCGATACGGCATCTCACAGCATCCCACCATGCTGCTATTGCACACTTTCATACATTTCAATGCCATTAGACTTTCACATATGGTTATGTATTTTACTTTTCTACTTACTCAGTGGTTTTCTATTGAGAAAGGCTTGAGCATTGTATTAGGCTCTTCAAATATTATTGTGGCTCTCTTTTTTCACATTACTCTATTATGTTGCCCTTCCATGGGATGTTGTCCTTATCCTCTCAGGAGCACTTTGCATTTAATTTATTTACCTTCCCTTCCCTTCCCAGCAGGCACAGGGCTTGGATACTGACTGTGAGATCACTGATGCCTAAGTGCCTGAGAGGTCAACAGTAGGCACACGTGGCATATAACGACACGGACCTGAGGTAGGGTAGTGCAAAGATCCTTTATTGAAAACACAATGGCTGGTTACATAGCAATCAAGCCCAGCCACTCCTCCAAGTATCTCCTAAGCATTGTGGCATCTTGTGATAGGTAGGAAGACATCTCCTGATCCCTGGCAGGCAGGCAGGCCAGCAGGACAGGCCCACCGTAGCTGCTGACACATAGGCAGGAAGGCACACCGTGACTGCTGGTACGCAGGGAAGAAGGCTCATCATGGCTGCTGGTACACAGGGAGGAAGGCACATCATGATCACTGGCAACTCACATGCACACATTCTGGCCACAGATCATAGTTACCACATCATCACTTTCTGTCTTATTCTCTGCTGTCTTACACAGTGCCATCCTGTTTTGGTCCCCAACAGGCACATGGGTGGGACACGTGCTTTTGGGGTCATTCCTGCTGGAGTAACTGATAGGCCAGCAGCAGGCACACGGCTTGAATGCCGACTGCCAGGTCACTGCTCCCTGAACACCTCACAGGCCAGCAGCAGACGCAGGGCTTGATTTTGATTCTGAGGTCACTTCTCCCAGAGCCCCTGATAGGCTAGCAGCAGGCACTTGGCTTGTGTGTTGATTGTGAGGTCACTGCTGCCTGAGTACCTCATAGGCCAGGAGCAGGCACATGGCTTGGATCTTGATTCTGAGGTCACTGCTGCCTCAGCATGGTGCATCAGGGACACAGAGGGGCCACAACTAGACATGGCAGCAGGCAGAGCACCCCAAAAGCCCAAAAACACAGCAAGGCCAACTCTCCATCCCTGGAAGCTGCTTTTAATCCCCTAAAGGCTTTAAAAATGGACTTTCTTGGAACATCCATTTTCAGCCCTGCTCACGTTCAGTTCCCACCTCAAGGAAGCAGATGAAGCGGTCCCAAGGGGCTTCACCTGGCCAAATCTCTTCTCTCTCTTGTGCCTATTTTCCTGCCAAAAAGAGGCCTCTGTGGACATTTTTCTCATGCCTTTCCTTGGGGGTGACATTACCTCTGCCTCCTCCAAGAGCCTTTGCACCCACTCTCCAATCAGAACATACCTGGACAGAGAATCTGTGACCTCTCACATGCTACAGTCCCAAAGATGATATTAAAGCAGGTGTACACATGAAGAACAGAGACCCAGTACAGACCTTGCAGGAAAAGCTCACAAGCTCCCTGCTGATGGACAGGGGTAATTTCTACAGCACACAGACCCTGGAAATCAGAGATTACTAATGCTGCAGGCCTGTATGCTGCTGGGACAGGAGTGACCTCAAAGTCGATTCCCAGCCATGCGCTTGCTGCTGGCCTACCAGGGACTCAGAAAGAGATGACCTCACAGTCACTTCACAGCCGTGGGCTTGTTACTGGCCTAGAAGCCTCTGAGAAAAAAGTTACCTCACTGCAAGTTCCCCAGCCGCGAGAAAAATGCTGACCTAGCAGCTGCACGGGCAGAACTGATCTCAAAAACATATATCCCAGCCATGTACCTGCTGCTGCCCTATCAACCGCTCAGGTAGAAGTGACCTCACAGTCACCGTCACCAGCCACACGGCTGCTGCTATCCAATCAGTTCAGCAGTCAGAAGTGACCTCACAATCAACAGCCAAGCCACGTGCCTCCTCCAGGCCTATCAGCTACTCACAAAGAATTCATGTGACACCGGTGATTTCCTGGCATAGCTCTCACACACAGTGGTGACCTCACTACCCACACCCTCACCACATGCCTGTTGTCGCCTGCAGCTCCCCCTGCCCCCCCCCCCCCCCCCCCCAGGGCTGAGCCAGCTCCTCAACAGCCTCCCTGAGTCACCTCGTGGCTTCGCAGTGCTCAGAGTGCAGCAAAACACCCATGACGTACCAGTTACTACCCCCCAAAAGATCAGCTTTTGCCCATGTATTACCTACACCCAGCCTATGACACTTAGGAAGTGGAGAACAGCCCGTAATTCTTGGCATCATTTTCTAATGGGAGCATTGCATGGGAGCAGCGATCACGGAGCTGAGGACAGCAGGGCCTCCTGTGCCATCAGGGTGAGAGGCCTTCCCACAACTCGGCAGTCAGCAAACGCTCTGCACACCCAGGACAAGAAGCCTTCTCCTAGTTCAAGGTTTGACCTGCTGCAGCTCCGGCAGGAAGCAGCCCCATCGGCAGCACCACTGCCCCGCCCCAGCGGGAGGGCACCACCCGCATCTGAACACATCCACAGCCCCCACCAGACCCACCCCCACCCGCTCTCTCTCTCCCGCTCGCTTCTCTCCCCCAGGTCAGGCCCCACCCCTTCCTCCCCTCCCCGAGGACCCTGCATGCTGGACTCTGATTGGTTGATAGAGCTGTCAGTCCCACCCAGACCCGCCCACCTCCTCTTGCCGGCCAACAGCAGGGCCGCACCGGGGGTGTTGCCATGGCAATGCTGTGGCCACGTGACCCGGGCGGGACGGCGCCATCTTAGTGGCGGCTGCGGGGTGAGAGGCCCCTCGAGCGCTGACGAGCTGCTGCTGCAGGCTGAGGCGCATCGAAATGCGGTTCGTGCGTGGGGCGAGTCCGGACACGGGGGCAGAGGGACCGCAGCCTGCCCCGAGGAGTCCTGACGTTCCTGCGGTTCTGCCTGCAGCCTCCTTCCCGACGCGGCCCTCGGGCAGCCCAGGCTGGCGCTGTCTCCTGGGGGAGCTGCAGCGTGGGGCTGCCGCGGGGTGGCCTGTCCGACGTGTGCCGCCATGGAGCAACGCCCGCGGTTTGCACCCCAGTTAGGAACAGAGAGCCGCTGGGTCTGGGGGAGGCTGTTAGCTGCAAAGGGCTTCCTGCTGTCCTGCAGAGCAGTTCAAGTGCTGTTAACGTCTGGCATAATTCCTTTCTCATGTCTGACTATGACCTTTAGAATTTCTCTTTTTCTCCTACAAAAGTGGATTTTTCACTGTATTCGGGGGAGGGAAAATGAACCTCAGTGCAGTGTGATTGCAGAGTCTCAAGCACTTGTTCTTAAACCGCTCTGTACAAAGCAAACATTTGAACTAACTTTCTTTTAGTTTTGAAGAACCTGGCTAAGTGTTAATTTGAGTCTGTCGTTATGTGCACTCCACACTGAGATGTCCTGCTGCTTGTATGCATTGTGTCCAACCATTTTGACACTTGGTTTTCTTTGCTCTTGTGTGTGCAGCTTTCTGTCAGTCCCACAGAAGCAGTATTGCAAGCCAGCGGATGATGATCTTCTTCCTCAGAAAATGTGAAATAACGGTGAGCAGTCAGTATATACGCTTTATGCTGCATTCTCTGAATTGCCTTTTTGTGATTTTTGTATAGATACTCTGCTTACAAACAGCTGCTTCAGGGCTTGTTTTTCCACTTTAAAACTTATCAGAAATAATGGCTGGGGTTGAAATATGCAAGAAGACTGTGTGATGCCTTCCATTGCCTAGGCACAACTAAGCTGTTAAGCTTTTGTGATTTTACTCCTCAGCTCCTGAATCTTGTTGTTCCACATGCACAAAAGAATGCTGTTTGCCTGGGCAGCGTGGTTAGCCTACAGGCTAAAAGGCACTGCTTAGTGTCCTGTGCTTGTCCCTGTGGCTGAGATTTGGATTCCTGTTTTTCCTTGACATCTGCTCACCTCCCAAAGAATCTCCTGGGTGCTGTAGTTTAGTTGCCTGTTACAGGCAAAAGGATCGCAGAATCATTTTTATAAATTGACTTAAGCTCCTTTGTAATATATTCCTTTCATTGAGAGTCACTTCCAGGATTTCCTTTTTAGGGAACTGCATTTATTGGGTGTAGGGGCAGACAGCGAGGGATCGGACAAGATAGAAATAAGGAGCCGAAGGCCATGGGCTGAATAGATAGCAGTATGGGAACACAGGGAGTAACCGCACAGAATGAGGGAGTGATGATAGGAACATGACCTTTGGGAAGGTATAACGTGGCGCTTGCAAGGAGAAGAGAAAGTACCGTAAATCACTGTGGGAAAGTACCAGTCCGGGCTAGAGCTTATATATAGGGCTTGCTTGCTTGAATAAAGTTGATTCTGATCCAGCACATCGGAGTCCGTGAATCAGACCGCCACAACTGGGGGCAAGTTTATGAGTATTTGTTCTTGTACCAGCATTACTTGTGGGTGTAACTGGTTCTCTGTCCCTAGAGCAACTTCTATTATATGTAACAATCATATTTCCTCTGTCTTAGTTTTGCTATGTCAAATTACATTCTCCTAGTGTGCTTTTGAATGATTGGCACTTCATTTTTGGAGCATCTTCATAGCTTGCCTTTGTCACTTTTCGTTTGAATCTCAGTTCCCTTTTTTCAAATAAGACCAGAATTGCTCACGCTATTTTGTATGATATCTCTCAAGTGACAGTATGAACAGTTCTGTGGCTGCTGAGGAACTATTGCTTTTTTCATGATTCTACTGGTGGATTAGTAGTTGATTAGCTGATACGCTCCATTTTGTATCTGGATAAGAATTTGCAGCAACCTCCACATTTACTGAGCCTTGGTTTAGAGCAGAAATTCTTGTGCTGCTGCATTTTTGTACTGAGGAGTTAGTCAGTAGGTGCTGCTGTCAGTGCCGGCCTGGAATTCAGAGCTCTCCTCTGGGCACTCAGTGGGAAATAATGTGGGAATGAGGGTAATTGGTGAAAGGCTCTAGCAACTTTGCTTGCTGTGAGGGAAGAAACTTGACGGCTTTCAGGAGAATGCTCTTTGTGATTAAGGGAATAAGTTCAGCATATGATCTTTAGAGCCACTTTCTGAATGGATCTGAGTGGGGTAAGGCTGTATTTCAGGACGGAAGAGGATGTTGCAGTAGTTGAGCTCATTATGCCTTGAGGAAGAGATGTAATTATGCAATAGCTCGTGAAGGCAGTACCTCGCCCATGTTCCGCAGCCTGTGCAAGACTTGAACAAGGAGAATAAAAATGTATAAAAAGCTTCAAGCCAAAGGAGGTGTGCCTCATAATTATGTGTGCCTCATAATTATCTTCCTGCATGCATCATAATTAATTGAAGCTCTCTCAGGAGCACCCTTCTTGATCTGTCCTGCTGTTTTGGTCACATCTGTGAACATGAAGTTCAGAGGAAATCAGGGGGAATAGATTCACAAATACAGTTACTTTGCAAGGCTCTGGCATACTGTGTGCCAAAGTCAAGGTGCATATAAGTACCGGGTGCTTTTCTAATCACTCAGATGGCAATACTAATTTCCTCTTGGATTATTTCTCTGTAGAAGTACTCTTAAACAAGAAAAATTCCATAAAGAAGTGTTAATGGCGATTGTGGTGAGAAAGGTTGTTTTGGATGCTGTAAGCACTTGGAGCTTGGAGAAAGCTATCTATTGCTTGATAAGAACACTTTGACATTCTTTAGAGCAGTCAGTTTAGGAAAGAAGAGGGGGCCTCAGTTTTGGAAGAGCGATGATTCAATACATGCAAAGGGCTTATGTTTTACAGAGTGGATACTTAATGCTCAGTGAAACTGGGTGCTCTGTGTGTCTGATTACAGATTTGAACAACTTGTAGCTGAATTTTGATTGTAAACTAGTTAAACATTTCACCTTCCCAGCAAAGACTGAATTTTGCTCTCACAAGGAGAAATGTGTAATGCAGTTTGAAATCAGATGCACGAGGAATACAGATAATGGGCTGGAAACTTCTTAGCTCTCACAGTACATTCTGGAGGAGGCTTCACTTGATTTTTGATGTGATTTAGTGTGACCTAGTCTTGTCTTTGTTACTGCCTTTGAAATGCTTGTGGATGGAAACATGAAGTCTACAGCAGTGATTCCCCATCCTCCTCTGATGATGATGATGAGGAACATTTTGCGAGGTGTAGGAAGCACAGCCCTAACAGAGCTGTCAGAAGGTGAGTGTGATTAGAGAAGAGGGGAGGGAGGAATCTGCTGAAGAGGCAGAGCAGCTGCCTGACTGTGAAGTGTTCTCCTCCCTGCTCCTATGCAGATTCTAAACAGTGGCAATATTTAATCCATTAGCATAGTATGTAACTTACTGGCACTGGTGGCTCTAAGGGGGCTCTCTGCAATTGGATTTTTAGACTTGACTCTTTAAAAGCAATTGGATTTCTTTGAAGGGGTTAGGCGTAAACTCTAAATATTTTAATGTAAAATTCTACTGCCCCTCTGCTTTACAGTAGGCTATTCAGAAAGAACCCCCCCCAACAGAAAATTTATAAATGGAGGCAGCGATGGGGTTTCTTTGCCTTTCTTAAACCCAGGACATGGGTTCTGTTGGATTTATCTTTAGGTAAACTGAGACATCAATACATTTGTGTGCTTGAAAAGCTTCTGCCATTATTGAGCTTTTACAGTAGCAGTAAAAAGTAATTTCTTAAGAACAGATGAAATCCAGAATATACATAGATTCAAAGTATAGGGGATTGCTTGCCATAGTTAAAGGCTTAGTGTCTTGTGTGATAAGCGGAAAGTATACTCAAAACATGTCCTGGTTTAAAAAGGTGTTTTGGGAGTTTTGTCATCTATGATTTTTTTTACATACCTGAGAACCTGATTACTTTATAAGCTGGAGAGGTTTGTCTGTTGGAAGTCAATTGCAATTGTTTGCTTGAAAGACCAGGCATTTCCCTTTATGGGTGCAATGTCTGTAGATTTACTAGTTAGCTGTATATATTCTCTATCAGCAAAACTCAGTTCACAGCATGAGGAAATATAACTTTAAATTCTTCTCTTTCAAGAAGGTTAAAAGTACTGCAAATAAGGAAAGAAAAACCTTCAAATGTTTTGCTGCTTGATTCATTGGCATTCTCTTCTAAACAATGGTAGCTTAGCCTTTCTACTTGATATTTAAGTATTATCTGGAAATACAGAATACCTTTTTCTTCCTCCCAGCTTTAGACTTTCTCCTCAGCTACTGCCGACCATGGCAACCGCCAGGGCTTTGTGTGTCTGTGTCTATCTGGGGCTGGGTAGCCCAAACTGGACCCTATTCCCACACACGGTCTCTCCCAGGCCGAGCCAAGGGGAGCAATGCCTTCCCTCGCCCTGCTGGCTGCCCTCTGCTAACACAGCTGGGGTGCGGGGCCGGCCGTGCTGCCGGGTCACGCTGCTGCCTCCAGCTCCGCTTGTCCCCAGGATCTCCTACCTACCTTGGGTACCCACCACCGCTGTGACCGTCCCCGAGTGCCCTGCCCCTTTGTGCTGGGAGCTTCCTCCAAAAGGGTCCTACCCCCACCCACTGCTGGGAGCTGCCTCTCACGGTGCCCTGCAGCCACAGGCTGTTTCTAGCTAGGCCGCTTTCCGGCCCAGGCACCACCACAGCAACAGCCACAGCAGTCTCAACTCATCTGCTGTGGCGTTTGCGCAGCAGCACTTCCCTGGCCTCTGTGCAGGGCCAAACTGAGACTGAGGCATGGCCATCCTGGCTCTGCACGGCCTCGCTGGCCATCCCAGGGCCTGACACACGGCTCTGCTGCAACCCCAGCTGCCCTTCCGCCCCCAGCGGCTGCCCCCTGAGACTCCCCAGGCCTGCCCCACCCCCGGGCACACCTTGGCATCCCAGGGCTCTCCCAACAGCACTGTCAGCCACCCAGGCCAGCCGCGAGGGCCTCTGCTGAGGTGTCCTGCAAGACCTGGCCCACCCATGGTGAGCCTGGCCAACAGGTCTGTGGGGACCTCCCTGGGGACTGTGAGTGCCTGGAGATCCAAGCAGCCAAGGAGAGCAGCTGCCTGGGCAAGGCACAGAGGAGCCCCGAGCTGGGCAGAGGAAGAGTCTTCCTACTCCCCAGAAACCCGCTCCCAGCTGGGCTCAGAAACTGGGCCCGCAGGGCTGGAGGCAAAGATGGGGATCGCCACGGGCACAGCAAGGCACTGTGATGGGGGGGGGGTGGCGGGGGGGGGTGGTGTCTCCACGGGGGACTGCCAGGAGATGGTCATGGGGGTCCCCATGGCGAGCGCCAGGGCTTTGTGATGGGGCGGCATCGTGCCCTCAAGGCCATTGTGAGGGGGCGGTCCCCGTGGTGACCATGTCCCTGCTGCGGCCAGAGCCCCCAGGGTCCCCACTCTGAGGAGAGCGGCTCGATCAGCTGCCAGAGTGTCAGGTCCCCAGGAGAGCATCCTGGAGATGGACAAGGAGCGGCAGGCAAGCGCCTGCTCCCAGCCCGCGGATGGCCTCCCAGGAGCGCGGGAGCGCAGGAGCGAGGTGAGTGATGGGGCTGGAGGCAGGGGCAGGCAGCAGGGATGGGACCTGCATGGAGAGAGCAAGGGTGTGGGGTGGGCGAGCTGGGGGTGGGACAGCCAGCCCTGAGGTACTCCAGTAGCAAAGGGTATTATTAATTCCTGGCCCCCAGGGCAGACTGGGGCACACGGATGCTCCAAGGCCACACGGCCGCAGTAACCTCCACCCAGGGCAGAGAGCAGCTCTGGGCTGAGCTCAGCCTGGCTGTGGCCAGCCTTGTTCTTGCCTTACAAACAGACCCGGAGTTTTCCACCCTTCAGTGGCCTCATGTGCAAGCACAACTGCCTGCATCCTGCCCCTCTTTCTCCCCGCACCTGGGCCACAGGGAGATGCTCGCAGCAATGCAGCGCAAACAGGTCGGGGCTTCATGCCACGGGGATGAGCTGCCTTCACTCCCCAGCCCAAGGAGATCACGGGCCTCTGGGAAGAGACAAAAGCTATATGGCTGAACAGAGACAGTGGTAAAACTTTCTCGAGCCTCCTCCAACCTGCCGATAACCGGACTGGAGGTGCCTGGAGAGGCCAGGAGGTCCCCTGACCCCTTGCAGGCTGGCTGCCTGCTCTGCACAGGGAGTTCACACTGCAGATGTGTGACCCACCTGAAAATCATTTGCCCCCTCTTCAAACACACAAGGGGACCAGAGCTCGCAGACCTCAGAGCCCAGGTTTGGTTTCTCATCCCTCGGCAGGCAACGAGGCAGCGCAGCTCCCAGGGGCTGGGAGCACCTGCAGCTCCCACTGCCATCAGGACAATCCTGTGGCTCCGGGATCTCTGGCCTCCAGCTCAGCAATAGGGAGGCTGTTCCCCAGGCGCTGCGGCCAGCGTGAACTGGCCTTGAAGAGCACAGTATTCCCATAGCTGCTTCTCGCGTGGCTTCTCCAAGCATCTCCTAATGCTTCTCCGCTTCCCCAAATCCTCCTGCCCCTTTGCAGGCCCTTTCCCCCAAAGAAGGCTCCCCCAAAGCCCACAGTCAACCAGCCCCTACCCTCCCCCTGCTCCCACCACCCTGCACCCAGCATCAGGGCCCAGCCCCAGCCTCTGAAACTCAGCCGCATGCCCTTGGGATGGCCCCATCAGCCCCATGCACCTCCTCGCCTGCCCCATGCAAGCCAACAGGCAGCCCATCCAGGTTCCCATGGAGAAATCCTCCCTTGGCCCCGTGGGACCACAGCGAGGCCCAGCTGTCTGCCAGGGCATCCGAGAGAGCCTTCTGCGCCCATTGCTTGCCCTGTGGTAACGAGCCCTCTCCCTGCCTGGCTGTTCAGAGCGGGGTGGCAGACGCCTTCACGGGAGAGCACAGTCATCCAGGTTGGCATCATGGGTGGAAGACGTTTGCCAGTTGGAATGGATGGAGAGCAGGGAGGGCAGCACCAGGCTCACCTGGCCTCTCTTGTTTGCTTCTCTTGCAGAGGGACAGGGTGGAAGAAAGGAACAGGGAAATTGAGAGCATCATGAGAGCGTTTTTGAGGCAGCTTATAGGGATCTTATACCCACTTGCCTGCGAGTATGCAGAGGTCTCGAGAGCAAGTGCACAAGCTTCGGCACACTGGAGTCCCCACTCTGAGGAGAGCGACTCGATCAGCTGCCACAGTGTCAGGTCCCCAGGAGAGCATCCTGGAGATGGACAAGGAGCGGCAGGCACGCGCCTGCTCCCAGCCCGCAAACGGCCTCCCAGGCTCCCAGGCATGCAGGAGCGCAGGAGCGAGGTGAGTGATGGGGCTGGAGGCAGGGGCAGGCAGCAGGAATGGGACCCACATGGAGAGCACGAGCATGGTGGGGAAGGGGAGCTGGGGCAAGACAGGCAGGCACGAGCTCCTCCAGCGAGGGGGCATTCATTCCTGGCCCTGGGCATTTTCTTTCAGACAAAGCACACTGACCTGGATGCTCCAAGGCCCACACGTGCCCCGTGAGCTCTGCCCTGAGAGCAGCTCTGGGCCAAGCGCAGCCAGGCTGTGTGCAGCCATGAGCTTCCCTTGGACACGGGCTTGGGGTTTCCTGTGCTTCAGGAGCTGCTCCCACCAATGCAACCACCCCCATCACGTGTCTCCTTCTCCCCACAGGTGGGCCAGCAGGAGCTGCACGAAGCAATGCAGCACAGCCGGACCCCGGCTCCGTCCCACCAAAGGGACAGGCTGCCTTCGCTGCCCGGCCCACAGAGCTCACGAGCCTCGGAACACGGCATCACAAAGGTACAGAGCTGAGCAGAGAAGGTGGCAAAGCCTCTGCCTGACTCCCTGCAGCTGCTGAGCAGCAGACGGGAAGTGCTGGCCGAGACCAGGCGGTCTCCGCCCCCCGGCAGGCTGACTGGCTGCTCTGCATGGCAGCCTGCAAGCACATGCCTTGGGGCGTCCCAGGGAGCTGCCTTTGCCCATCTCTTGCCCCATGGTGAGGACCCTTCTCCCCACCCAGCCTTTGGGAGCAGGGCAGCAGCCGCCTGTGTGGGAGAGCGCTGCCATAATCGAGGGCGTCAGGGGCCGCAGGAAGTTTCCATGATGGAAGGATGCAGGGCAGCGGGGGGAACAATGGCAGTAACTTGGCCTTTCTTGTGGGTTTGAGTTGCAGATGGTGGAGGACACTAGCAGGGATGTCACAGTGCAAGCTCTGCATGCCTCCACCGGCCTTCTCAAGAAGGCTCCTTTGAGGCACGGGGAGACACTGCCTGGCAGGACTCATGCGGGAGCAGAGACACCACATCTGCCCGGCTTAGCACCGCTCCCAGCCAAGGCAGCTAGGCAGGCACAGGGAGGCCCGGCGGCCTCTGCATGTAAAAGAGCAGGAGCTACAAGTCAAACCAAGCTGCCTGCTCTGGAAACATCCGGCAGATCTTCTCCCCAAGGCTGGGCCAATGCCATGGATGCGGAAGCTGTGAGCAGGAGAGTCCTGGAGAGAATGACCAAGGCATTAGAGAGGCTGGCTACAAATTCCAGTGAAGCTGCTGCCAAGGAACACTTCCCGCTTGTTAGTGGGGCTGGGATGGCTCTGGGCTCAGGGAAGAGCCTGGAAGAGGAGGAACTAAAGCCATCCCAGCTTTCCTTGCCTCCCCTTCAAAAACCCAAGCGGGAAATTTGTGCTCTTCCCCAGGCAATTCAAGAGCACGTCCGCTCCTTGCCTGAGTCCCGGCCTGGGTCTTCCCCATTAGTGCTGGGAAAAGCAAGGATGTTGCAGGACGACGGCAGCAGAACACCTCTTGCCCTGAAAAGCCAACAGCTCTCAGGAAGCTCCTCCTTTGGTGCAGGAGCACAGACCGTTCCTGAAAGGGAGCTGCGAGGCACACCAGCGTGCAAGGAGCGGCACGAGGCCTGGCCAAGCTGCCTGACAGTGCCAAGGCTGCCACAGTCCCCGTCAGCGGTGGGTTTTGCCAGCACTGGCCAAGAAATGCACCAGGAGCTAGTCAGCAAGCTGCCCCCGGCTCCCAGAGATGCCTGTGCCCAGGAGGTCAAGGCACAATGCTTGGACGCAGTGGTGCAGAGGCAGGACTTGGTGCTAAGCAAGTCCTCAGCATCCCAAGGGGCAGACCTGCAGCCTCCCCACCTGCAAGTGCCCCCAGCTGAGATGCCCCCGGAAGAAACAGCCTCTTCTCCCCTGCAGTGTGCGATGGCAGCCAAAGCTGTTTCAGACACGGCTAGACTCACCAGCCCGCCCTTCGCAGAGGTACCACCCGGCTCTGCAAAAGACGTCGCTGCCAGGTGCCACAGTGAAATGGCCCCACCTGAGACCCCATCGCCTTCCCTGCCGGAGCCTGCTGGCCTTGTTGAGAGCATCATTGCAGAAGCTGGCAGGCAATTGAGGGCTGAGAGCCAGGGGCCTGCCCCACATGGCCCCGCACCGCCTGCCGTGGCTCTGGAGGACGCGGGCCTGGGCCTCGAGGCACACACCATCGATGCAGCAACACCGGCAAGGCCAGACCAGCACCAGAGCACAGAGCGTGGCAAAAGCACAGCCCCCGCAGCTCAGCAAAGGCCTGATCCCCACGCTCATGGGGGCAAAAGGCAGGTCAGCGGGGCTGGTGCACCAGCTTCCCCAGGCAAGGGTGCGGGGACGGGGACACCACAACCAGCACCGGCAGGGCAGCGCCCAAAACAGCAGCCTTTGGGCATCATCTGCCGCGTTGGAGGAAAGCCGCTGCGCATTCACCCGGACAACACCTCGCAGTACCTGGCAGTGCTGTCGATCAAAACAGAGACGCTGGAGGAGCTCAACAGCAGCTGCCTGGCCCGCACCGGGCAGAGCTTGGCCCAGCTGCGGGAAGCCTGTTTGCAGAGGAGGGAGCAGAGCCTGAAGGAGAGCGAGGGCGAGCAAGAGCAGGGCGAGGGGAAACATTTCTCCCTGACAGCCTCAGGATCCCTCAACGTCAAACCCAAGGAGGTGAGTGCAAGGGCTGGGCCGGGGCAGGTGCCAACCCTCCCCGTGCTGGGGCCAGCCGCTGCGCCGTGCCACGACAGCCTGCTTGTGCCAGTGCTGGCAGGGCCCCGCGGGGCCTTTCCTGGTGGGAAAAGGAGCTGCCTTCACAAATCTCCCTCTCTCCTTTCAGCTCCTCGCCAGAAACTCCTTCTACAACTTGTGGAAACCGGAGGTGACGCGAGTGGAGCTCCTCAAGGACGCAAGGTGCAAGTGGGAGGTGCTGGAGCGGCTGTATGCCCATGCCCCCAGGAGGGAGCGGGAGGTGGGAAGAGGCAAGAGAGTCCCGGGAGCGCTGCAGGAGGAGCAAGCGGACTGGCCCAGTGAGGAAGAGCACACTGATGAAGAGCTTCTGCAAGGGGAGGAGCTGGAGGGAAAGCCCTCCCTGTGCATGACCTGGGTCAGACCTAGCCTCAGGAGCCTCTTCACAGACACAGAGACGTGCCCCCAGAAGGTGCCCTGCTCTCCCAACGGCAAGGCCAGAGACGCTACCGGGGAGGCAACGGGCGACCTGCAGAGCACGCCTCTCGCCCCAGCAGTGCCCAGAGGAGCCGAGGCAGCGGCACCTGCTTTGGCCGATGGCTTTCAGGACGCGGGGGACAGAGTGTCTCTCGCCCCATCAGCATTTCTGAGCGCAGGAACAAAGCCGGAGGAGGCCTCCGCCACAGCCAGCATCCCTCCGGATGTGGAGGAAAATGCACCTCTGACTCCATCAGTTCCTGCAGAAGCTGTGCCACAGGCCTCTCCCTTGGCCGCAGGCACTTGGGCTGAGAGCAACAGCCTGCCTCTCCAACAGCCATTGCCCAAGGAAACACCACCAGCGACCTCTGCCTTGGCTGGAGGCCCTCCTCACCAGGTGAGCAACGAGCACGCCATTGGCACCCATGATGAGAGGGAGCTGCTGTGTCAGCTGCGTCTGGGGTGTGCAGGGTGGGGGCAGAGAGCTGCCCCATCGCGTGGCACCCCCCGGCCATGGTGCCAAGCGGTCACCCCCAGCCATTTACCCTCTGCAATGTCTCCCATGGGGGAGATGCCTGCTCCTCTCTGTTTCAAAGTGCCAAAGGCACAGGGCTGACGTGCCCTCCACCCCTTGTGCTGCGTTCAGCCCTGGGGCATGGATGCTGAGCAAGGAGGGGAGGGGCGGCCCCAGCAGCAGCCCCCTCCCACACCCGGTGAGCGACCCCCCTTCTGCCATGCACCTGGCCACCTCCATTTGCTCCTGCCCATCGCAGCCCCCAGCCAGCCCAGCCCTGCTGCTACGGCCTTGTGCCATTGCTGTGCCAGCCGCAGCTCCCTCCCCTTGGGACTCGCAGCTGGTGGCAGCATCCCCCGACCCCAAGCCCTTTCCCCCGTCCATCCCGGGGCACCAGTATCCTGAGCATCGCCAGCTGATGGCACGCGGGTGTGTGTTCTTGCTCTGCCCATGCAGGTTGCCTCTGAGCCCAAAGGCGAGCAGAAGTCATCCTCTTCCTTCAGGCACACACCAGAGGCTGACGCAGGTACGTACCCAAGTCAAGAGCCCTTCTGGGGACGGGGGGCCTGTGCCGGCACAGCAAGGGGCACCGAGGCCGGCAGCAGGAAGCCCTCGGGAGCTGGCTGTGCCGAGGCCACGACCCCGCGGGAAAGCCCTTGGTGGCAGGGGACAGGCAGGTGCCGGTCCTGCGCCCTCGCTGCCCCTCACATGCGGCTCTCCTTCCCGCCACAGGCAACGCCACCCTCCCGCATGCTGCAGCGCCCAGGCGATGGCCCTCACGGCTCAGCACAGCACTTCGGGCTCTGCGCAGAGCTTTCTGCTGCCGCTGTGTCACGGGGCAGCGAGAGGAACGGCGTGCAGGTGCAAGTGCCGGGCAGGTCCCCTGAGATCGGGGCTGGCGCAGAGCAGAGAGCAAGAGCGACGGAGACGCTGTCCTGGGTGCTACAGAAATGCTGCCACAGCTCTCACAAGCCCTAGCCGGTGACAGCCATTGCCTGCTTCGAATAAAAAACCCTGGGAAGCTTTTTCTGCCCATGTTACTTGGTGTTGGGCACATCTCCAGAGGAAAACTAGTGCAGGCAACGCCAATAAAGCCAGTCAGGTCTGGAGGGAAACCCATTCAAGCAGTCAAAGAGTCCCAGAGCAGCTGGGGTGGGAAGGGGCTTCTGGAGGTCTCTGCTCCAAGCTCCTGCCACAAGGGGTGGCAGCCAGAGGGGGTTTCCCAGGGCCTGGCAGAGCTCGGACTCTCTCTGTTGGAGCACCCTTAGGCTTCAAAGGCTTTTGGCACTCTCAGATGGGAATTTTCCCTGCTGCCCCTTGTGTCCTTGCCCCTCGTCCTGGCCCCAGGCACCTCGCGGATGTGCTGGCTCCATCCTCTGGCTCCATCCTCTCCCCACCCTGCCCTTGGCAGCTGCAGGCAGCAGCCAGATCCCCCTGCACCTTCCCTTCTCCCAGCTGAACACACCCAGTGCCCTTGGCCTCGCCTCATACGTCCCATGCTGCAGCTCCCCACCGGCTCGGGGGCCTCCGCTGGGCTCGCGCCAGTGTGTCTGTGTCTGTCTGGGGCTGGGTAGCCCAAACTGGACCCTATTCCCACACACGGTCTCTCCCAGGCCGAGCCAAGGGGAGCAATGCCTTCCCTCGCCCTGCTGGCTGCCCTCTGCTAACACAGCTGGGGTGCGGGGCCGGCCGTGCTGCCGGGTCACGCTGCTGCCTCCAGCTCCGCTTGTCCCCAGGATCTCCTACCTACCTTGGGTACCCACCACCGCTGTGACCGTCCCCGAGTGCCCTGCCCCTTTGTGCTGGGAGCTTCCTCCAAAAGGGTCCTACCCCCACCCACTGCTGGGAGCTGCCTCTCACGGTGCCCTGCAGCCACAGGCTGTTTCTAGCCAGGCCGCTTTCCGGCCCAGGCACCACCACAGCAACAGCCGCAGCAGTCTCAACTCATCTGTTATGCTGTTCTGCGCAGCAGCACTTCCCTGGCCTCTGTGCAGGGCCAAACTGAGACTTAGGCATGGCCATCCTGGCTCTGCATGGCCTCGCTGGCCATCCCAGGGCCTGACACACGGCTCTGCTGCAACCCCAGCTGCCCTTCTGCCCCCATAGCACAGCAAAACACCCATTATGTACCAGTTACTACCCCAAAAGAACACTACCTTCTGCCCATGTATTACCTACACCCAGCCTACGACACTTAGGAAGTGGAGAACAGCCCGGAATTCTTGGCAACATTTTCTAATGGGAGCATTGCATGGGAGCAGCGATCACGGAGCTGAGGACAGCAGGGCCTCCTGTGCCATCAGGGTGAGAGGCCTTCCCACAACTCGGCAGTCAGCAAACGCTCTGCACACCCAGGACAACAACCCTTCTCCTAGTTCAGGGTTTGACCTGCTGCAGCTCCGGCAGGAAGCAGCCCCATCGCCAGCACCACTGCCCCGCCCCAGCGGGAGGGCACCCGCCCGCATCTGAACACACCCACAGCCCCCCCCACCCGTCCCCAACCCCGACCCAGATGCACCCGCCCGCTTCCTCCTCTCCTTTCCTCCCTCCTCTTCTCTCCCCCAGGTCAGGCCCCACCCCTTCCTCCCCTCCCCGAGGACCCTGCATGCTGGACTCTGATTGGTTGATAGAGCTGTCAGTCCCACCCAGACCCGCCCACCTCCTCTTGCCGGCCAACAGCAGGGCCGCACTGGGGGTGTTGCCATGGCAATGCTGTGGCCACGTGACCCGGTGGCGACCCATCCCCTGGGCGGGACGGCGCCATCTTAGTGGCGGCTGCGGGGTGAGAGGCCCCTCGAGCGCTGACGAGCTGCTGCTGCAGGCTGAGGCGCATCGAAATGCGGTTCGTGCGTGGGGCGAGTCCGGACACGGGGGCAGAGGGACCGCAGCCTGCCCCGAGGAGTCCTGACGTTCCTGCAGTTCTGCCTGCGGCCTCCTTCCCGACGCGGCCCTCGGGCAGCCCAGGCTGGCGCTGTCTCCTGGGGGAGCTGCAGCGTGGGGCTGCCGCGGGGTGGCCTGTCCGATGTGTGCCGCCATGGAGCAATGCCCGCGGTTTGCACCCCAGTTAGGAACAGAGAGCCGCTGGGTCTGGGGGAGGCTGTTAGCTGCAGAGGGCTTCCTGCTGTCCTGCAGAGCAGTTCAAGTGCTGCTAACGTCTGCCATAATTTCTTTCTCATGTCTGACTATGACCTTTAGAATTTCTCTTTTTCTCCTACAAAAGTGGATTTTTCACTGTATTCGGGGGAGGGAAAATGAACCTCAGTGCAGTGTGATTGCAGAGTCTCAAGCACTTGTTCTTAAACCGCTCTGTACAAAGCAAACATTTGAACTAACTTTCTTTTAGTTTTGAAGAACCTAGCTAAGTGTTAATTTGACTCTGTCGTTATCTGCAGTCCACACTGAGATGTCCTGCTGCTTGTATGCATTGTGTCCAACCTTTTTTGACACTTGGTTTTCTTTGCTCTTGTGTGTGCAGCTTTCTGTCAGTCCCACAGAAGCAGTATAGCAAGCCAGCGGATGATGTGAAGGTGATGGAAGATCTTGTGTTGTTTGGTGATGCAGAGAAGTTTAAACATTCATTTATCTTACCCTTTCTGTGTAAGTAGTATATTTCGCACAGCAGAGTAATGCTTCTAATGTAGCTGAAATAACTTCTTTCACAGAGTACCACGGCCTGAGAAAACGTTCATTTTTCCTCTCTAATTACAGTTTACATATTGATAGGTATGACCATGCTAGAGGCATGCTCTGAGCAGGGAGGACATAGCTTCTTCCTCAGAAAATGTGAAATAACGGTGAGCAGTCAGTATATACGCTTTATGCTGCATTCTCTGAATTGCCTTTTTGTGATTTTTGTATAGATACTCTGCTTACAAACAGCTGTTTCAGGACTTGTTTTTCCACTTTAAAACTTATCAGAAATAATGGCTGGGGTTGAAATATGCAAGAAGACTGTGTGATGCCTTCCATTGCCTAGGCACAACTAAGCTGTTAAGCTTTTGTGATTTTACTCCTCAGCTCCTGAATCTTATTGTTCCACATGCACAAAAGAATGATGTTTGCCTGGGCAGTGTGGTTAGCCTACAGGCTCAAAGGCACTGCTTAGGGTCCTGTGCTTGTCCCTGTGGCTGAGATTTGGATTCCCATTTGCCTGTTTTTCCTTGACATCTCCTCACCTCCCAAAGAATCTCCTGGGTGCTGTAGTTTAGTTGCCTGTTACAGGCAAAAGGATCCCAGAATCATTTTTATAAATTGACTTAAGCTCCTCTGTAATATACTCCCTTCATTGAGAGTCACTTCCAGGATTTCCTTTTTAGGGAACTGCATTTATTGGGGGCAAGTTTATGCATATTTGTTCTTGTACCAGCGTTACTTGTGAGCGTAACTGGTTCTCTGTCCCTAGAGCAACTTCTATTATATGTAACAATCATATTTCCTCTGTCTTAGTTTTGCTATGTCAAATTACATTCTCCTAGTGTGCTTTTGAATGATTGGCACTTCATTTTTGGAGCATCTTCATAGCTTGCCTTTGTCACTTTTCGTTTGAATCTCAGTTCCCTTTTTTCAAATGGGACCAGAATTGCTCACGCAATTTGTATGATCTCTCTCAAGTGACAGTATGAACAGTTCTGTGGCTGCTGAGGAACTATTGCTTTTTTCATGATTCTACTGGTGGATTAGTAGTTGATGATTAGCTGATACGCTCCGTTTTGTATCTGGATAAGAATTTGCAGCAACCTCCACATTTACTGAGCCTTGGTTTAGAGCAGAAATTCTTGTGCTGCTGCATTTTTGTACTGAGGAGTTAGTCAGTAGGTGCTGCTGTCAGTGCCGGCCTGGAATTCAGAGCTCTCCTCTGGGCACTCAGTGGGAAATAATGTGGGAATGAGGGTAATTCGTGAAAGGCTCTAGCAACTTTGTTTGCTGTGAGGGAAGAAACTTGACGGCTTTCAGGAGAATGCTCTTTGTGATTAAGGGAATAAGTTCAGCATATGATCTTTAGAGCCACTTTCTGAATGGATCTGAGTGGGGTAAGGCTGTATTTCAGGACGGAAGAGGATGTTGCAGTAGTTGAGCTCATCATGCCTTGAGGAAGAGATGTAATTATGCAATAGCTTGTGAAGGCAGTACCTCACCCATGTTCCGCAGCCTGTGCAAGACTTGAACAAGGGGCATAAGAATGTTTAAAAAGGTTCAAGCCAAAAACTATATGCCTCGTAATTATCCTCCTGCGTGCATCATAATTAATTGAAGCTCTCTCAGGAGCGCCCTTCTTGATCTGTCCTGCTGTTTTGGTCACATCTGTGAACATGAAGTTCAGAGGAAATCAGGGGGAATAGATTCACAAATACAGTTACTTTGCAAGGCTCTGGCATACTGTGTGCCAAAGTCAAGCTGCATATAAGTACCAGGTGCTTTTCTAATCACTCTGTTATGGAAATTAGGCTTGTTGGCCACCATAACAGGGCTCGACCCTAGGTTCCCGCAAGTACAGTTCAGAGCCAATCAGAATCAAAGCAAATTAAATAATTAAATTTTAATCACGCACGTGCCGTAATTACAGCTCGAGCTGGGTGCCTCCAAAGAGGAACCCCAACAAAAAAAATCCTGGGCAATTATAGTTTTTTCAACTTAAGTTTCCCACCCCTCACGCAGTAGTTAGACCAATAGTAATTTTTAGATCTGGGGTCTCCTGCTCCTCATTGGATCTCACTGTTGTTCCTAGGTAAGCTGTTTTTCTCCTTATCTTTATTTTTTGCGGTCTCTGCTGACGGTTGTACCTTTATTTTGGTTGGGTCTTACTGTTTTCTCTCAAGGTCCTGAGGAGGAGGAGGAGGAGGTGATTCTAAATCATAACAATTAACACTGCCCCAGCAGTGAGCTAAGGCTTTGCCCCTCAAGGTCCTAATGCCCTGTCTTATTTCAAAGCCTTGACACCCTCCCTTTTGGAGTGTGAGACGCAGGAACGCAGACTGCTTGTAACTTCCTTATCTTCCCAGCTGGAACCAGCTCTGAGGCGCTTTTCTTCCTGGACTAAGTAAAAGTTCATTATTTTATCTAAGTGCGGCCTAAGGCTTCAGCAAATTTAGCTACTCATGCTAAGCAAGTTTTAGAGAAGTTGTGCTAAGCAGCTACAGTTTCAGTTTGCTATTCCTTAACAGTCCCCCCTTTGTTTTTATTAAGCATCCCTGCTAATGCTTTAAACAGAGTTCTCGAAGCCTTTTGAGGCGTACTATCACTTTCCATAATCTTATGTATAATATAATCATAAGTAATAGGCATAACAGTTAACACAACTACTACTGGGTGCAACACATGATTAGAAATCCCTGTTGCAGTTGGTGACCATCCTAGAAGAATTTGCCAGCCATGATGTTCTCTGTCCTTCTTTACCCTTTCCAAGATGTGGTGTATCTCTTCCGCATCATGATGAATGGTGATGAGAGGTTTTTTTTTTTTGTCCATTGTTTCGGGCGAGTTCTAGCAGTCGACGCAGGTCATCATGTTGCAGTAGTTTCTTCACCAGTGTGAGATTCATTCCAATGGGGGTAGGTAGTAGATTTTGAATTAATGTATAATTAGATTGTAACAATTGATAAGATCTAATAGGAGCTGAATAATTAAAGTCGCATCCCATAATTTTGGGTAAAGTTACAAATACAAATATTTGAGTAATTAATTACTTGTATCTACAACAATGTTATCTATGAATATAAGATTACAAAATGTTCTTACACATACACATCCTTTTTTAACATATACAAGTACAGTTCAACTCTAACAGCAAAATAAGGTGGTGTGGATTGGTATCATTGAGCGTTTGTTTATTTATTTATTTTAAAGATTTTCAAGCCTTTTTTGCATACTTAGAACATACTGGATTAGTCGTTCATCTCTGTCTAACAGGCTGGTCTTAGCTGGAATAGTAAGTGCCTGGTATCGCTAAATGTCTCCCCAAAAGAATGTCTGCTGGTGTTAGTCCTATGGGTTGCCGTGGGGCATTTCAAACATCCCATAGAGCTAAGTTTAATGCTTCTGGCCATTTTAGGCTAGCACGTGTGCATATTCTTGTTCTTTTTTTTTTAAATGTTCTATTCATTCTTTCTACTTGTCCTGAAGATTGTGGGTGATAAGGGGTACATAGGTTTTTTTTTTATTCCTAATGATTTATATAATTGAGTGATTGTGCTTGCCATAAAATGGACACCCTTGTCTGAATCAGTGGCTTCTGGGACTCTCTACCTAGGTGTGATTTCTCTCAGTAAGGCTTTTACTACTCCCCCTGCATCAGCCTTTCTTGTTGGGAAAGCTTCTACCCAGTCTGATAACTGATCTACTCTCACTAACAAGTGTTTATACCCATTGGCAGATGTCATACCCGCATAATCTATTTGTAGCCTTTGGAAAGGGAAGTAGGCCCATGGTCGTCCCCCTAACTCTGAGCTTGGTTTGCTACTTAAAGTCTTCTGGCAGGTCAGGCAGCTATTCATTATTCTTTTAGCAGCCGCATAAATTCCTGGAGCAGGCCATACTTTCTGTACCTGCTTAGCTATTGCCTCGGCTCCCCCATGAGCTGTATTGTGAAACCACCTAGCTATAGTAATTAAATATTTTTTTGGTAGAATTGGTTTTCCTCCAATTGTCCATATTCCATCATCATTTTGTTTTGCTTCCCACTGTTCCCATTGTTTTTTCTTTTCCATGGAGCAGTCCTTTTCATACATGGTTTTGGGCTCTATTAAATTTGGCCACTCACTTTGGTTCATCCTTGGAACTGCCCCCATACATTCTCTCAGAGGTTGTCGAGCTGCAGCCTTCGCAGCAGCGTCAGTTAATGTATTTCCTCTACTACTTTCTGTAGTGTCTTTAGTATGGGCTGGGCAGTGTATTACAGCAGTTTCTTTGGGGCAGTTGAACTGCTTCCAGCAAATCACGTATTTCTTCTCCACTAGCTGATTTCTTTCCTGATGACAAAAAAATCCTTGTTCTTTCCATAACATCCCTGTTGCATCAAATACTCCAAATGCATATTTAGAATCAGTATAGATATTTACCTGCAGCTTCTTACCAATTCTTGCTGCTTGGGTCAATGCTATTAATTCTGCTCCTTGAGCACTTACAGACGGAGACAAAGGATTGGCCTCAAGTACCTCAAAGATGTTAGTGACAGGATAACCTGAGTGGCGCCTTCCGTCCAAATAATAGGATCATCCATCTGTAAACAGAACTAAGTCTGGGTTTTCCAAAGGTTCATCTTTAAGGTCCTCCCGGGGCTTACTTGAGCCGACGATCACCTGCTCACAGGAATGATGCGGCTCTCCATCCTCCAGCAGAGGCAATAGCATTGCTGGATTTAAGATATTGCATCTCTTTAAAGTCACATTATCTGCATGCAGTATTATCAGTGCATAGCGGTGAGCTCTCTGTGGGGATAGTGCTGGAGTTGCGTATTGTTTCATTAACAGTTCTACTTCATGTGGCACATACACAGTCAGTGAGTGACCCAAAACTTCAGGTCGTGTTTTTTCAAGAAGAGCTGCAGTAGCTGCTATTGCTCTGATGCATCCTGGAGTGCCTTTAGCTACCACGTCTAGCTGCGTGGAGTAATAGGCCACTGGTCTGCGGTGAGGACCTAGTTTTTGGGTCAGTACCCCACTTGCTACTCCCTGTCATTCATGGACAATTAATTCAAATGGTTTGCTATAATCTGGCAACCCTAGAGCAGGGGCTGAAACCAACGCCTTTTTTACAGATGTAAAAGCTTTCTCCCTTTCTGGGCCCCAGGCCAAAGGCTCTATCTCCTCTTTTTTTGTTGCCTGCACTAAAGGCTTAGTAAGTTCTCCTAACCCAGGAATCCATGGTCGGCAAAATCCTACAGCTCCTAAAAATCCCCTAAGCTGTTTTTTTGTTACAGGACGAGGCATATCAAGAATTGTCTTTACTCGTTCCAGATAAACTAACCTGTGTCCTTCCTTTAAAATAAAACCCAAATATTTTACCTCTCTTTGACACAGCTGAAGCTTAGACAGAGATGCTTGATGCCCTTTTTCTGCAAGAGCATTACATAGAGAAATAGTGTCTTTTAAACATGTCTCATAATCTTTACCTGCTAATAACAAATCATCCACATATTGTATTAACACTGAATGTCCTGGAAGTTCGATATCTGAGGGATCATTTTTGAGTATACGCGAAAAAATAGTCGGGAGACCCAGTAAATCCCTGCAGTAGTCTCATCCAAGTTAATTGTCGTCCCTTCCAAGTGAAAGCAAAGAGATCTTGGCTATCTTCAGCTATCGGTATACTAGAAAAAGGCTGCCGTTAGGTCAATCACGGTAAAATAAGTTGCCCAGTGAGGTATTTGTAATAACACGGTTGATGGGTCAGGAACTACTGGGTGTGGAGTAATTACATGTTGGTTTATAGCCCTTTAGTCTTGTACAAACTGATACTCTGGATCACCATCAGAATCTTGCCTGTTCTTTTTAACTGGCAGAATTGGGGTGTTGTACAGGGATTCACAGACTCTAAGAATACCTAGTTTCAAATAATGATCAATTTGTTTTTGGATACTCTTCTCTGCTTCCTTTGGGATAGGGTATTGTTTAACTGTGGGAGGCAATCCCCCCTTTGTTTTTATCGAGACTGGACTAGCTGATTTCTGTAGTCCCACATCCATTCCTGAAGAGCTCCATAACTTTTTAGGAACTGATTCTAAACCTGTTGGAATCTGCAGATTAGTTGACTCTGGTTCTGGTGTCTTAGCCAGAACACATGAACCCATAATTATTAATTTTATCCCTTCCAGCTGTAAACAGATCTGAGTATCCGAGGCTTGCAGGAGATCTCTCCCTAAGAGGCAAGAGGGCGAGTCTGTGGAAATTATAAAACAGCCCCACACTCTTTTACCTCCAATAGTGGGCAATAAAGGCTTAGATAACATTCGTTCGCCTTTTCCCATTACTCCTCGCATCACTATTTTATCTGGTGACTTGCATCCTTTAGGCTCCAAATTTAAAAGGGAAAGGGTGGCTCCAGTATCCACTAGAAAGGGAACTTCTAAACCTTCTGTATTTGCCATTACATGGCCCTTCAAATCCAAACCTATATCCCATAAATTTACCCCAATTTCCACAGTATTTTCTGAGTCTCCTATCTCCTGTCATTGTGGACTGACTGGGAATCGCCTGATCGCCTCCTTAGTGTTTGATTGTCTCATGCTGGCCCCTCTATTCCTAAATACACGGGGCCTCACTGGGCATTGCTGCTTCCAGTGTCCTTGTTCCCTGCAATAATGACAAACATCATTAACTCTTGATTGTACAGCACGTTCACTTTGATTCCATCTATCTCCCCTGGTTCTGCCGTGCCCCCTCCCCTTGCCAGCCTGGCATATGCTCTTTAAAATACTTAAAAGTGTGTCTTGTTGAGCCAATCAGCTCTTATTGTCCCTCCTGGTTTGTGTTAGGTTATGGGACTAAAGGCTAATCTCCACACACACAGAGGAGCAGAGGAACAATGACAGGCTGAGGAACCCTCTGTAACCTCATCAGAACCAACAGGGCTCCCTAACATGGCTCCTCAGCCCATGATCCTGGTGTGACACCCACCACATGAGTCAGTGGTCTCCCTGGACCACCTTGGAGATCCCCTTGGAGGGGTTACTGCTTGCAGGGCTATGGGACTCAATACGGGATGCCAGGAAGAACATCTTGCAATTGAGACTCATTATGGGCTGTTTAGAGGAAAGACCCAAGGCAGTGAAAGAGAGGGATCAAGCTAGTTTTGGGGAGGAACCAATGTGGAAAAGCAGAAGAAAAAGGGGATAAAAGGTGCAGATTGCTTGTGAAAAGGTGCTTGGCCAGTAAGCTGCTCTGGCCCTGTGCCTGATAACTGCAGCCTGTCCTGTCCTCTTCTTAACTCCCTTGTGAACTATTCTCTGGGGTGAGGGGACCCTCTCCTTTCTGTTTGTGCAAGTGCTGTTTTCTGTGTTGAGCTGTGTGATTGGTGATAAATATATGCAGTGTGTGCAGGTGTGCTTGTCTGACTACTGGTAAAACAGGTTCAGCCTTGCTATTGCCTGGACCTGGGGACATGGAGCTGTGGCAGCCTGGCTTCTGTTGGGCTATCGGATTTGGCATCTCCTACCTGAGTGCACATACAAGGCTGAGTGGAGGCAGTCTCGTGTGGGAGCTCCCACTGCTGCTGTCAGTGCTGGCCCCTCTGTACCACTGGTGTTGTTAAAAAGCACGTGTGTGGTGGCATACTTTCCCAGCTGCTCAAATCTACCTATGAATGCAAAAGAAAGATGGTTTTGTGCTGCTTCCCAGCAGAAGCGACCAGCCTGTGCCTTGCAATGGATTTCCCTACAGGAAAGGGGAGCTGCTCAACCTCATGCACTATCCCACAGGCCACTGTAGCATAAAGAGCTCTGTCTGTTTGCCTCTCCTTTCAGCTAGGAAGCTCAGGAGCAAGCAGTGCAAGCCAGACCCTGGACTGGGGAATCAGGGTGTCTGGGTGCTGTAGGGGCCTTCCTCCAGGGACACCCCCCCCCCTCGAAGGTAAGCACTGCCCCAGAGCTGACACTGGACAGCCCAGGGACTGGCTGAGGCACAGAGGAGAGAAATAGCATTCCCCAGACTTGGCTGCCAGCAGTGCACTGGAGCTGGGAGGGAACCCAGGTGTCTGGGCTCCCAGTCAGCCTCTCCCCTGCTCTCCCCAGTAGACCCCTGCCTTTCACCTTCCCACCCAAACCAGAGAGGAGGGAGGCAGTCTTTGTGCACCAGCCCTGCACCACCCCCATGCCCAGCCCCGCTGCCCCAGGGCTGTGGGTGCAGCAGGTGCAGGTGTGCTGGACACTGTGCTGTGTGCACGCAGCACTGTGTTTGGGCAGGTGTGTGGAAAAGGGGCATGTGCAGCGTCCACGGCGTGCACAGGTCTCTTATCCCCATTCGGAACCACAGATATTAAGGGGGATCTTTGGCCACAGCATGCTGCGTACTTCTGTAATATGCCCATTTAACGGTAAATTCTCTTGCTCCAGACCAACTGCAGGAGGTATCTTGGGGATGAAGGCACTCGCACCAGCTCCATGAATTCTGAGTCCATTGAACCACATCAGTGTGTCACAAGATGTGCAACTCGGGAAGGCGAGAGAAGAAAGAGGGAAAAAGAAGAATCAGAGACTCTAAATGCAGCAACTTAGGAAATTATTGTTGGTCTCTCTCATCTACTGACATAAACAAGCACAAAGTGCAATGGACTTTAGCAGCATTATTATGTTTTGGGAAGTCCAGTAAACTGGTGCTGCTTGGAAGATATACTGCAGAGGGAAATACAAGTTATCCCCGTACTTACCCTGAGATCTGCCTTGTGATAAGCTTGTATCACTGCTGCAATACCTTTGCTGAGGCAGCCTGGAAAAATGCAAAAAGACAGAGTGCCCATACCCTCTATTAGAACAGGTTTGGCTTTCAGGAACAAGGTGCTCTGAAAGACAGGAAATAAACTCTCCTGCATCATCTAGGAAAAACATTTTCACAGACAATGGACAAGCTGCATCAATCTCCTGGCAAACATCAACAAGCCATATAGTCTATGATGGCTTCCTTTCCCCTAAATGCCTGGCCTGTGGTTTATTTTAGCTGTGCTGACAGCAGATCGGCCCCTCTCCAGCAACTCAGTTGACAGTATGAGAAAGACAGGAGTGCAGCTCCCATCACCTTGCTCAGTGTGCTCTCAAGAGGACCAGAAAGAGAAGGACCAGGGTAATGTTTCGCCCCGGTCTCCTGTGGGACCTTGCAATGAACTGCCACAGGCTCTTGCTTCCTTCCACAAGGGGCACTAAACCCACCCACAGACAGCCTTGCTCATCAGGCCTTTTTCAAGGTACGCCGAGCAACCTTGAGGGCAGCTGCAAACAAGGAACTGTCCCCACAACCCAGTCCCCACAAAAATTGCGTTTAATTTACTGAGGGAAGAAGTCATTCACTGGCAACTTTCACACAGCATCTGCTCTAAAACTGACTGCTGGCACTCTAGTTCCTGAGGTCTGACAAGGCTTTGTCACCATAACTGGAGGGGAATTCCCCCCAGAAGGTAACACAGTACCTGCTGACATTCTTCCCACCAAGATCAGGCTCTTGCTGAGAAGCACATCCACCCTTCAGAGATGCCGAAACACAACGCCTCCAAACGTCTAAGTGCGACTCCGCAGTGACTGACCGAACATGTTGCACGTTGCCTACATGGAGCAGAGAGAGAGCACAGGTGACTTTGCTGAGTAGCATCATCCTCAACTCCAGCAGAAAATGAGAAAGCCTCTTTCCCTTACAGAGCCTGACATCCTAGGTAAATCTCACCCACTGTCCCTGGTTTACTGAAAACAGACAAAAAATCATGGGAAGGACAAACCACCTTGAAACAGAAAGGTCACAAATGTTGCTTTTTTTTCTGTTTTCCCCCTCTGATTAGAGGCCTCCATGAACATTTTTGCTAACTCTCCAGATAGGCAGGAGGACAAAACTACATGCTGTTCGTTGCTTGCTTCCACCCAGGGGTCTCACAGGGAACATGCTCAGACCTGCTTCCCTGCAGGAAGCTTACATAGAAAATCCACCCACGAGAAGGGCTCTGATGGCTTTCCAGACTGTCTGTATTGCCAGGAAAAAAAGACAGTCTGCACTGCAGTCAGCGTACAAAGGAACAGGAATAACGCTGGGTTCTGGATTCAAAGAGGGAGAGAAGGGAGAGCAGTTCAAAAAGAAGAAGGAATCTCCTTGCTTTGAGAGAAGCCTGTACTCCAGGACTGTCATGCAGACACCGCAGACAGACACATGATAGGAAGAGAAGGGTCTTGTACAAACGTACTAGGGCCTGATACATTCCTTTAGGGAACGGGTGCTGTAAACATGAGGGGGTATTTTTCTGGTTCCAGTGTGGACTGTGTGGAAACAACTGCGGGGCGGGGGGTGGGGGGTGGGGTGGGGGAGGAGAAGAATACCCTAGTTTCTGCCTCTCATCTAATATCTGAAAAAGAGTGATGAGAGACCTCCCTTTTACTGCCAGGAGAAATGAGTGATAATTACCCTAAGAAGACAAAACTGTCAGTCAAGGGAAACGCCAGGACTGGCCTTCAGGAATCAGAGGTAGCTGGAGATGCCATGTTCTGAAATGTCTTTCAAGCCCTGCCCTGCAGCATATTGGAATCACATTAAGAGAAATAACCTGATAGCCGCTCTGTGACGTACTAAGTTGATCTTACTTCGGGAAGATTATGAATGAAGGAGCAGGGGGGGAGAGAAGGAAGGAAGGGAGGGAAGATTGGGTCTCTTTGGACACCACTGCATTTGCCCAGCCACAGTATTTCTCACCACAGTATTTCTCACTTCGGAATGATTTCTGAGGAGGGAACTAGAACATGTAGTTAAGTGTGTCATTAAATACTTAGGATGCAAAATTGTTAGTGGAATTCTGTTTTTCCTTCCTATAGATATGTTCCTCAACAAAAAAAGAAAGACAATCCAATAACATTCAGAATCAGAGCTGGAAGATGGCTGGCAACACCTTTGCTCCGCTTATATTTCTTCATCATTTACAGTATTTTGAAAGCACAATTTGCTGTATGAGTGCCTCAGCTCTAGACACATTCTTTGAATTTAAATACGTTTTCAATGGCTGGTGACATCCACTGTACCCAAACTGTACTTGGGTTGCAACAAGATCAGTTTGCACTTGTAGCTCTTTGTTAGCTGGTGATTTGAGACCCAATTCTGCCAAAGCGTGCCTGTAGATAGAATTTTAAATGTTCGTGGTTTCAGAAGTTTCTTCTCGAGCAGCATCCCCTCCTTCACTGAGCTCAGGATGCCTATGCCACAGCTGTGTGGAGTATAAAATAATGAGGACTGAAAGCTTAAGTGTGTCTGTAACAAGGTGGAAGAGATGCTTATGGCTGCAACTCAGTATGAGAGGGAAAGCAGGAAAAAGCAGGAAAAGCAAAGAAGCGTTTTCAGAAAGGGCTAAAGAACCCAACAGGGGAGAAGAAGATTTAATACTGCAGCTGGGCATTTTTTTCTTCCCCAACTCTCAAATCAACTATTGATCAGCAAATTCAAACATTAACCAAGATTTTTTTTTTTATCCCTCTCAGTTCTGCCAAACGTCAGTGTAATACATGCTAGGCCTTTTGTTTCAGCTGGTGCATCCTGACGGCATGGCAAAGCCAAGGCATTGTAGGTCCCCTGCTTACACCTGTCCGTAACTTTGTTGTGCTGGTCAGGATTCCCTGAGAGTTGTCATTAGGTGCAATTCATTTACCCAAGAACGTAAGACACTAGCTCCTCTTTAATATTAGCTGACAGGTTATGTTATATAGCATCCTTTCCCAGAAGCAGTGGAGAAGAAGTCACAGTTCAACAGATAATGGGTTATTTTCCAAAATTCCTGGAAAGGACAATACCAATTGTAATTTGGCTCCACAATTTATAGTACACTGTTAAACACTGTGGAGAATGGCAAGAGGCCAGAAGGAGGCAGAATTGAGTAAAATTGCATCTCAGCTGTAAAACAGGTCATTTTGAATGCATGCAGTCCAGAGGCGCCTTAATTTTACAGACCTCCATACTACGAGCTCCAATTGAAACAAAATGCTTCTGTACATTGCTGCTTCATAATTTCATCTGTTAGATGCAGTTCCAACTCTTAGTCCTTTGGGTTCTGTAAAACAATCACTTCCATTGCAAAAATGAATGGTATTGAGAAAAAGCCTACTAAAAATGGGGGGGAGTAGCTGAATTTCACCCTACACGGGATTTTTACAGCAGCCCAAGTCACATATGGCAGCAATGGCTTCTGCAGAGAGGCCCAAAGCTGCCTTCTCCACAGAACTGACAAGGAAAAAAACCTTCATCCTGTTTGGCTGATCTCAAATATACAGGCCCAGAGCATCCAGGCTGTTAACAAGACTGCTTCAGAGTACCAGTCTGAAAGATTCAGCACCACTTTGTCCTGTGGTCACAATACTGGAAAAGCCCTGCCCAAACCTCAAAATCTATTCGCTAGTAGACATGAGGGAAAAAGGCCCACAAAGTCCTTCAAAATCAAGATGCCAAGCAAGAAGTATCGTTTGAATCCAGTTCACTCTAGCTGGCTATTCTGCAGATGAATAATGAGTTCACTGCCAACTTGCTGCTTATCATGCTGTGGACACAGCAAACAGGAAAGAAGAAAAGGTTGGGGGGGGGGGGAAGGGGGAGAAAGGAAAGAAGACAGGGAGCAGAAACGGGCATTTTGGGCTGATATTGTTAGGATACCAGACAGTTATCAACAAGAAAATAGGCTGGGCTGTCACATTAAACATGGCTTTTGACAGCTGAGAAACAGCAGGGCCTGGATGCAGAATCAATTCCTGCCACAGACTTTTCTTCTCAGGAAGTTCTTGTCCATTCCTGCTTAACACAAGACCTGGGCACCCCTCAGCCCCTTAAAGGGGCTGTAAACTGGAGCTGAAAAGTGCCCGACTCACCTTGTTGTACCAGTCTTGCTCAACCCCCTCCTAACACTTAACTTAGATGTGTGGCACTACAGTACGTGATCATGACAATTCAGATTCCCAGAACACCTAGCTGGAGCAGGAGAGACTTCTAGTCTCTACTCTAGCATTTCTCACTGCTGAGGGCTTGCCTTTGCAACCTTGAGATTGTTTGTATTTCAAGAAATTGTATTTTAAACTGCCAAAAGTCCTTCTAAGCAAGTAACGCATAGCACGGGAGCTGTCAGGACACATCAGCTCCTTAGTCCCACTGAGCTTCCTTTCACCTGCTTGAACTACAAGAACTAACTGCAGCAACACATTATTCTTTTTTAGAAAAACCTACAGTGCAACCACCTCATGTATTTTCCCAGTGTATTTCCCAGTACCTTATAGGCAGCAGAGAGATGCTGAAGGTGGAGAATAAGGAGCTGGCTCCAGGTTTGCAGAGTGTTCTCTGGCAGTTCTCCCTCTCTCTGCGGCTGGACTCCTCAGCCCTTCTCCTCTTGGCGGAAGCTCAACCGCTTGCCCATCTCCAATAGACTTTTTTGTGCTCTTGCAGTATAAAGGAACTCACTAGAACAGCAGAAGGTGGCACATCCACAATAACAGCTCTACACCTCCCTACTTCCCAGCTGTTGGCTCTGAAGCAGGAAAACATCAGAGTTGCTCTGCTTAACAGAGGCAAGGACAGTTCCCCCTGCCCCCACCAAATGGTTCTTCTCCCTTATCATCCAAAACAGCTGAATCCTTTAGACTGCCTCCTTCCCAGAAAAGATCTGCCCAAAATATAAGCAACTAAACCTTGTATCCAGCAACTGCTGAAGATCAAATTCAGCTATAGGCACCTGGTGCCACCAAAAGATTAAAGAACGTCATAATCATAGGATGTTGCAGGAAGAGCCTCTTGAAAGGGATCTTAAACTCATGGCTGTAACTTCTCTTCCACTTTTCTGAAGCTGTCTCATGGGTCTATGTTACCACAGTCCAAAATAAGTTGTCCACAGTCCAAAAGGGGGTCCAAAAGTTGTCCAACGTCACCACAGTCCAAAAGCCCTCCCTATTCTGCTTGAAAGTCGTTCAGAAAAGCTCAGATGCCCTCTTTCAGCCTTATTCATATGCTGTTAAGAGCATCAGCTTGTAGAAATTCTTATGCTAATGTCAGAAACTGTCAGCAGCCATGTTATGCTGAGTACCTGCCCTCTTACCTGAGCAGTTATTAGGTTTCATCTGTATCAACAAGACATAACAGTGTAGCATGCAGCTGATGGAACACTATTTCAGAAAATTTATTTAATTTTCCTCTCCTATTTCCTGCATGCTGTTGCCAATAATTCTGAAACCACAAACATCTCTTCGAATACAAGGTGGTTGCTTACAAAGTGCTTCCCAACATATTTCAGAGCAAATGAACCTCCAGAAGACAGCCAGCCACACTCCGCAAGACAGCCTGGGACGCTCGCATGCTCAGCTGAAACCTTCTCCCGCATCCCCACGATTGTTGCTACAATGCAAGTACACATGCCAGCACAGACACAGCCTTCCTAAACGCAGCTCTCTCCTGCCTGCCACAGCCACTCACACAAAAAGCCTCCATGGCCTGGGCAGCTCTTCCACTTGGGGGAGACACCCAAGAGTTCCCGCTCCTACAGCACCTTCTTTATCCCGGCAGCACTACGACCTCTCACTGCCCTTCAAATCCAACACTCCCAAAAAGAACGACAGCTGCAACAACAGGAAAAACACAATCCCCAGGGTTCCCAAAACTAACACCTGCCGCCACCTACCTGGGAGCTGCTGCCTGAGCTCGACCAGTCCATCAGCTGGGGTGACCTGGCCGATGCCAGCCCAGCTGTCTTCACCACCTGCAAAGCAAAAGGAGGCATTTTAAGGCAAAGGCCCGTGGAAAGAACCACCAAGAGCCACTGCCTCTTCTCTCCCGGGTCCTGCCACATGACAAGGACAGCAAACACATGCCCAGGTGTCCCAGCAACAACGTCTGTTGCATTATGCTCCATTCTGGGCACAACCAAAGGCACACAAGGTACACATTTGTGCTCCACTGTGTGCAAAACCAAAAGCACACAAGCATGGATGCACAACAGGCTTCCAAATTCACGCTTCCAAGCCCATCTTGCAGTGGTGCCTCTCTGCTCAGCGGCACACACCCTTGCCAAGCCACCCTCCCCACCTCTCCCCAAACTAACACCTGCCGCCACCTACCTGGGAGCTGCTGCCTGAGCTCGACCAGTCCATGGGCTGGGGTGACCTGGCCGATGCCAGCCCAACTGTCTTCACCGCCTGCAAAGCAAAAGGAGGCATTTTGAGGCTAAGGCCTGCGGAAAGAACCACCAAGAGCCACTGCCTCTTCTCTCCCGGGTCCTGCCACATGCCAAGGACAGCAAACACACATGCCCAGGTGCCCCCACAACAACGTCTCTTGCATTATACCCTATTTTGGGCACAACCAAAGGCACACAAGCATGGATGCACAACAGGCTTCCAAGCTCTCACTTCCAAGACCATCTCGCAATGGCACCTCTCTGCTCAGCGGCACACACCCTTGCCAAGCCACCCTCCCCACCTCTCCCCAAACTAACTCGTGCCACCACCTACCTGGGAGCTGCTGCCTGAGCTCGACCAGTCCATGGGCTGGGGTGACCTGGCCGATGCCAGCCCAGCTGTCTTCACCGCCTGCAAAGCAAAAGGAGGCATTTTGAGGCAAAGGCCTGCGGAAAGAACCACCAAGAGCCACTGCCTCTTCTCTCCTGGGTCCTGCCACATGCCAAGGACAGCACACAAATGCCCAGGTGCACCTGCAACAACGTCTCTTGCATTATACCCTATTTTGGGCACAACCAAAGGCACACAAGCATGGATGCACAACAGGCTTCCAAGCTCTCACTTCCAAGACCATCTCGCAATGGCACCTCTCTGTGCATTGGCACACACCCTTGCCAAGCCACCGTCCCCACCTCTCCCCAAACTAACTCCTGCCACCACCTACCTGGGAGCTGCTGCCTGAGCTCGACCAGTCCATCGGCTGGGGTGACCTGGCCGATGCCAGCCCAGCTGTCTTCACCACCTGCAAAGCAAAAGGAGGCATTTTGAGGCAAGGGCACACAGAAAGAACCACCAAGAGCCACTGCCTCTTCTCTCCCGGGTCCTGCCACATGCCAAGGACAGCAAACACATGCCCAGGCGCCCCCGCAACAACGTCTCTTGTATTATGCCCCATTTTGTGCACAACCAAAGGCACACAAGCGTGGATGCACAACAGGCTTCCAAATTCACGCTTCCAAGACCATCTTGAAGTGGCACCTATCTGCTCAGCGGCACACACCCTTGCCAAGCCACCCTCCCCACCTCTCCCCAAACTAACTCCTGCCGCCTACCTGGGAGCTGCTGCCTGAGCTCGACCAGTCCATCGGCTGGGCTGACCAAGCTGATACCACCCAAGCTGTCTTCACCACCTGCAAAGCAAAAGGAGGCATTTTGAGGGAGAGGCACACTGAGAGAACCCCCAAGAGCCACTGCCTCTTCTCTCCTGTTCCTGCCACATTACAAACCCAGTAAACACATGCCCAGGTCCCCAGCAACAACGTCTCTTGCATTATGCCCCATTTTGGGCACAACCAAAGGCAGACAAGGTACACATTTGTGCTCCACTGTGTGAACAACCAAAAGCACACATGCATGGATGCACAAGAGGCTTCCAAGCTCATGCTTCCAAGCCCATCCTGCAATGGCGCCTCTACTCAGCGGCACACACCCTTGCCAAGCCACCCTCCCCACCTCTCCCCAAACTAACTCCTGCCACCACCTACCTGGGAGCTGCTGCCTGAGCTCGACCAGTCCATCGGCTGGGCTGACCTGGCTGATGCCTGCCCAGCTGTCTTCACCGCCTGCAAACCAAAGGGCAGCATTTTAAGGCAAGGGCACACAGAAAGAACCACCAAGAGCCACTGCCTCTTCTCTCCCGGGTCCTGCCACATGACAAGGACAGCAAACAAATTCCCAGGTCCCCCTGCAACAACGTCTCTTGCATTATGCCCCATTTGGGGCACAACCAAATGCACGCAAGGCACACATTTGTGCCCCACTGTGTGCACCTCCAAAGGCACACAAGCATGGACTCACAAGAGGCTACCAAGCTCTCAATTCCAAGCCCATCTTGCAATGGCGTCTCTCTGCTCAGCGGCACACACCCTTGCCAAGCCACCCTCCCCACCTCTCCCCTAAATAACTCCTGCCACCACCTACCTGGGAGCTGCTGCCTGAGCTCGACCAGTCCATCGGCTGGGGTGACCTGGCCGATGCCAGCCCAGCTGTCTTCACCGCCTGCAAAGCAAAAGGAGGCATTTTGAGGCAAGGGCACACAGAAAGAACCACCAAGAGCCACTGCCTCTTCTCTCCTGGGTCCTGCCACATGCCAAGGACAGCAAACACATGCCCAGGCGCCCCCGCAACAACGTCTCTTGTATTATGCCCCATTTTGTGCACAACCAAAGGCACACAAGCGTGGATGCAAAACAGGCTTCCAAATTCACGCTTCCAAGACCATCTCGCAATGGCACCTCTCTGTTCAGCGGCACACACCCTTGCCAAGCCACCCTCCCCACCTCTCCCCAAACTAACTCCTGCCGCCACCTACCTGGGAGCTGCTGCCTGAGCTCGACCAGTCCATCGGCTGGGGTGACCTGGCTGATGCCAGCCCAGCTGTCTTCACCGCCTGAAAAGCAAAAGGAGGCATTTTGAGGCTAAGGCCTGCGGAAAGAACCACCAAGAGATACTGCCTCTTCTATCCCAGGTCCTGCCACATGACAAGGACAGCAAGCACATGCCCAGGTCCCCAGCAACAATGTCTCTTGCATTATGCCCCATTTTGGGCACAACCAAAGGAACACAAGCACGCATGCAAAACAGGCTTCCAAGTTCACGATTCCAAGCCCATCTTGCAATGGCACCTCTCTGCTCAGCAGCACACACCCTTGCCAAGCCATACTCCCCACCTCTCCCCAAAATAACACCTGCTTCCACCTACCTGGGAGCTGCTGCCTGAGCTCGACCAGTCCATGGGCTGGGGTGACCTGGCTGATGCCAGCCCAGCTGTCTTCACCGCCTGCAAAGCAAAAGGAGGCATTTTGAGGCTAAGGCCTGCGGAAAGAACCACCAAGAGATACTGCCTCTTCTCTGTTGGGTCCTGCCACATGACAAGGACAGCAAACACATGCCCAGGTCCCCCCACAACAACATCTCTTGTATTATGCCCCATGTTGGGCACAATCAAAGGAACACAAGGCGCACATTCGTGTGCCCCATTTTGTGCACCTCCAAAGGCACACATGCATGGATGCAAAACAGGCTTCCAAATTCACGCTTCCAAGACCATCTCGCAATGGCACCTCTCTGCTCAGCAGCACACACCCTTGCCAAGTCACCCTCCCCACCTCTCCCGAAACTAACTCCTGCTGCCACCTACCTGGGAGCTGCTGCCTGAGCTCGACCAGTACATGGGCTGGGCTGACCTGGCCGATGCCAGCCCAGCTGTCTTCACCACCTGAAAAGCAAAAGGAGGCATTTTGAGGGAGAGGCACACAGAAAGAACCACCAAGAGCCACTGCCTCTTCTCTCCCGGGTCCTGCTGCATGCCAAGGACAGCAAACACATTCCAAGGTCCCCCTGCATTATACCCCATTTTGTGCACCTCCAAAGGCACACAAGCATGCATGCAAAACAGGCTTCGAAGCTCACGCTTCCAAGCCCATCTCGCAGTGGCACCTACCTGGGAGCTGCTGCCTGAGCTCGACCAGTCCATTGGCTGGGGTGACCTGGCTGATGCCAGCGCAGCTGTCTTCACCACCTGAAAAGCAAAAGGAGGCATTCAGACGGAGACGCACACAGAAAGAACCACCAAGAGCCACTGCCTCTTCTCTCCTGGGTCCTGCCACATGCCAAGGACAGCAAACGCACTTCCTGGCCAACTCGCAACAAAGTCCCCTCTACTTTAGCCCAATCTTTGCCCAAGCAAAGGCAAACAAAGCACACATTCATGTGCCCCATTTGGTGCACAACCAAAGGCACACAAACATGGATGTAAAACGCTTCCAAGCCCATCTCGCAGTGGCACCTACCTGGGAGCTGCTGCCTGAGCTCGACCAGTCCATTGGCTGGGCTGACCTGGCTGCTGCCTGCCCAGCTGTCTTCACCACCTGCAAAGCAAAAGGAGGCATTTTGAGGGAGAGGCACACTGAGAGAACCACCAAGAGCCACTGCCTCTTCTCTCCTGGGTCCTGCCACATGACAAACCCATCAAACACATGTCCAGGTCCTGAGCAACAACGTCTCTTGTATTATGCCCCATTTTGGGCACAATCAAAGGCACACAAGCATGGATGCAAAACAGGCTTCCAAGCTCCCACTTCCAAGCCCATCTTGGAATGGCGCCTCTCTGTGCAGCGGCACACACCCTTGCCAAGCCACCCTCCCCACCTCTCCCCAAAATAACACCTGCTGCCACCTACCTGGGAGCTGCTGCCTGAGCTCGACCAGTCCATCGGCTGGGGTGACCTGGCCGATGCCAGCCCAGCTGTCTTCACCGCCTGCAAAGCAAAAGGAGGCATTTTGAGGTAAAGGCACACAGAAAGAGCCACTGCCTCTCCTCTGTCGGGTCCTGCCACATGACAAGGACAGCAAACAAATTCCCAGGTCCCCCCGCAATACATCTCTTGCATTATGCCCCATTTTGGGCACAACCAAAGGCAGACAAGGTACACATTTGTGCTCCACTGTGTGACAACCAAAAGCACACAAGCATGGATGCAAAACAGGCTTCCAAGCTCATGCTTCCAAGCCCATCTTGCAATGGCGCCTCACTGACAGAACCACCAAGAGCCACTGCCTCTTCTCTCCTGGGTCCTGCCACATGCCAAGGAAAGGAAACCACCAAAGGCACACAAGCATGGACTCACAAGAGGCTGCCAAGCTTGTACTTCCAAGCCCATCTTGCAGTGGTGCCTCTCTGCTCAGCAGCACACACCCTTGCCAAGCCACCCTCCCCACCTCTCCCCAAACTAACTCCTGCCGCCACCTACCTGGGAGCTGCTGCCTGAGCTCGACCAGTCCATCGGCTGGGGTGACCTGGCCGATGCCAGCCCAGCTGTCTTCACCGCCTGCAAAGCAAAAGGAGGCATTTTGAGGCAAGGGCACACAGAAAGAACCACCAAGAGCCACTGCCTCTTCTCTCCTGGGTCCTGCCACATGCCAAGGACAGCAAACACATGCCCAGGCGCCCCTGCAACAACGTCTCTTGTATTATGCCCCATTTGGGGCACAACCAAAGGCACACAAGCATGCATGCAAAACAGGCTTCCAAGCTCCCACTTCCAAGCCCATCTTGCAATGGCACCTCTCTGTGCAGCAGCACACACCCTTGCCAAGCCACCCTCCCCACCTCTCCCCAAAGTAACTCCTGCCACCACCTACCTGGGAGCTGCTGCCTGAGCTTGACCAGTCCATCGGCTGGGGTGACCTGGCCGATGCCAGCCCAGCTGTCTTCACCGCCTGCAAAGCAAAAGGAGGCATTTTGAGGCTAAGGCCTGCGGAAAGAACCACCAAGAGCCACTGCCTCTTCTCTCCCGGGTCCTGCCACATGCCAAGGACAGCAAACACATGCCCACGTCCCCCCGCAACAACGTCTCTTGCATTATGCCCCATTTTGGGCACAGCCAAATGCACGCAAGGCACACATTGGTGCCCCATTTTGTGCACAACCAAAGGCACACAAGCATGCATGCAAAACAGGCTTCCAAGCTCCCACTTCCAAGACCATCTTGCAATGGCACCTCTCTGCTCAGCAGCACACACCCTTGCCAAGCCACCCTCCCCACCTCTCCCCAAACTAACTCCTGCCGCCACCTACCTGGGAGCTGCTGCCTGAGCTCGACCAGTCCATCGGCTGGGCTGACCTGGCCGATGCCAGCCTAGCTTTTTTCACCACCTGCAAAGCAAAAGGAGGCATTTTGAGGCTAAGGCACACAGAAAGAGTCACTGCCTCTTCTCTGTCAGGTCCTGCCACACGCCAAGGACAGCAAACACATTCCCATGCCTGCCCCACCAGGGTCTCTTCTACTGGCATCCCGTTTGCTCTTACTGACCGCCTTCAAGAATGGATACACAACACGTTTTCCAGCCTCATCTTGCAAGGTTAAGCATCGGGCTTAACCTGAGAAATTTTATGAGCCCTAGGCTATTCCCTAGCTCTCCCCATAAGCTCATTTTTAGTGCATATCAGCAAGATTCAATAGGGAAGCAAAAAAGCATGGTACTGCCTCTTACTTATCGCAATGCCACTAGCTATTTGTTGCGGATTATGAGCTTTTCATGTATTCCCCATCTCCCTCTCAGTGCAATGGGATGCTCAGAGACATCTGTTGTCAGAATTGCTTTTCATCTGGGAATCTCCACTGTAGCGTTGGCAATGGAGAGAGGTCACCAAGCTGCTCTCACCACATGTTCAGTTATGACCTGTGTCCTCAGGTGGGCCTTCCCCTTCTGTGACTACCCTCTTGCTTTTGCTGCATTGAAATAACTTCTGTACTAGTAGCCGGAGACCCTTCTGCAAAGCTCATCCCAAGCTCTCTTTAAGGCCTCTTCTTTTCCTTATCCTGTCTGATCTTACAGACTTCCCTGCTCTCCTGACCTCTGACAAACTATCTAGGACTCCAAGGACAACTTTCCCCTTCTCTACACAGTACTCCTTGCTTTCATAGTAAACCATACAGGGGGGTTTACTGGGACCCTTAGTCTTTCACTCTTGATTGTAAGAAACAGGCTGCTCATGCTCTTCATGCAGAATTTTAGCAGCCTGCAGGCTCCTGCGGCTTTTTCCTGGGCAGTCTTCTGTAGTATTTTACTAATTGCCTCTTCCTTATGTCGCTCCCTTTCTTGAAATGATCTGTGTACATCCTGGCTCTGGTTGGCTTGCACTCTGCTATTCTCATGTTAAGCCCAGCTGCACTTCACCACCCCAGAGTGACTCTCTCCAGTACCTCCCAGACTAAATCCTGCACAAACTAAATCCAGACCAAGTCCACCACAGTGTCTTTTCTCACTGCTTCACAGACCACCTGGTGTAGGAAGCAGCCCTTTACAAGCAGGAGACACTTCAGGTCTGAAGGCATCGTCTCCTGACAGGGCCTCTGGCCTTCTAGCCAAGCATCACAAGACGTCAGTGCTGCCTCTGTGCCTCTTCCCATCTTCCCCTTTGTGTGAGGCAGCCCAGCTGGAACCTCAGCCAGCCCTTCCAGGCCTTTGGCAGGCTCTCCCCCTCCTCCTCAGCGCAGGAGGAAGGCCAGGGCACAAAAGCCTGGAGCCTGCCCTGTCTGATGGAAAAGGGCAGAGAGGCATGCCTGCCTCTGCTTCGCCCAGCACCTACCGCTGTGTCACTGTTGAGCCATGCACAAATACTCCCCTGTGTCTCTCCCCATGTAGGTGTCACTTCCGCCTTGGGGGCTTTGGACCAAGGGCAGGGCTGTTCTCTTCAGTCTTTCAAAGCACTTTGTGTTCATGTCAGCCATGGTTGTCAGCCCAGAGGCTTTGTGTCCCTTGGCCAGGGCAGTTGCAAGGAGTTCAGGATCTAATGACAAGGCTGCTTTTCCTGTAACTCCAAGAGCCCCTGCCCTAAGGACCCCCTACCAAATGCCTGCAGACCAGGTGATCATCTGAGGCTGCAGCCTCCCTCCAAACCCCCTCTCCCAGAACATCAGGTGATGTTTCATCCTCAGGAATTTAAACGCCCACAGGCATTTCCAACAACTCCAGGGCCTCACCCAGGGACATCCCCCCCGCCAGGGCTGGAGGCTCCCAGGGGCCAAGACCAGCTCCCCAGCATCAGCAGCCCCTGACTGCTCCCATCCCCTGGGGTCCAGTCGAGACTGCCCATGCCAGGCCAAGTCCTCCCTCACCTCCGCCACACACTCCCTGGGTGCGGCTCCCCAAGGCCAAGGGGAAAGTGGAACGGTTCATGGATAAATGAGCGGCCCAACCTCATCTCTTCCCCATTACCTCCATCACACCCTGCCCCGCCAGCCCCATCTCGTGGGCCTGCCTCCCCTCTCACCCACCCCGCAGGCCTCCCCCACGCCAGCACCAGACATACCTGCCCAAGCTGGCAGGCCCTGCTGCGCACCCGGCCTCTTCTCCCCAGGCCGACACGGCGAAGGCCACAGGCGACCTCCTTCCCTCCTGTGCACATGGGCATCATGAGCAGCAACACACCAACGGCCACCGACCACGGGGAGAACCGCTCTGGCACAGAAACCCCACGGCCGGAGCCCTGAGTGCATCCGTGTTCCCATGGCGATAACGGCCACTCAGAATGGAAGCAGAAGGGGGCCAGGAGGGGGCTGGGGGAGACGGCCCTGTAGCACTCGCCTCAGCACTGCCCACCACGGCTGCAGAGACCAAACCTGGGAGCAGCCAGCACTTGCTGCTTTGGACTGCGTCCCCCACTTGATGCCCAGCTGCTTTCCCAGTCATGGTTTCTTCTGGGTGCAGAGGTTTGGGCCCGCCACTTGCAGCAGGACAAGAGCGCCCCAGCACTGTGCTGATGCTCAGAGAGGAGGATGTTATGCTACGATGGGACCCATCGTTCTCTGTCCCCACCAAAGCCCTCAGGCTGAGACCCCATCTGGGCATGTGCTGACACTCCCAAACCAGCCTGGATAACCGGTACTGCACACTGAACCCCAGAGGTTTAGGGGCACTGTGCAAGGGAGCTGGGCGTGTGGTGCTGCACATGCAGCACAGCCCCTCTGCGCTGCTCCCACTTTGCCTGCTGGGGAGCAGCGCTGAGTCCAAGCCCAGATGTCACAAAACAAGACAGAGCCCCCAGCGCGGAGCCTGGGCCGAGCTGGCACCTCCTCTCAACCCTGGTCCTCAGGGTGTGCAGCAGCTCAGGGCTGAGCCCCAGGGTCCTGCAGGGGCTGGGGATCCCCCTGCCGTGGGCCAGGCCCAGGGTGGTGGAGCCAGCACGTGACCAGAGCTGGTCGGTGCCTCCTGGCTGGCAGACAGGGTCCCAGGGCCAGCGCAGCCATAGCCAAGGCCGAGCGAGCTCAGGAGCCCCACGCTGACTCTGGCTGGGCTGCGCAGGGAGGGACTGGGGTATGGCATGGCCCTGCACCACTGCTCCCAGCACCGGCGGCCCAGAGCTGGGCTCCCCTTGCTGCCCCGCACGGCCCCCAGGGCAGCCGGGAGCCCCGCAGCGCTCCTGCGGCAGAGCCCAGCCCCTGCGGGGCAGCGGCCGGGCCCCGGGGCCCTGCACTGCCCAGGCACATGACGCCAGGCTGCCCCGAGGCCCCACCATGCCCCGCCCTGCCGCCCACAAGATGGTGCCTGGGCCGGGGAGGGCCGCCCACCGGGTCACGTGGCACTAAGGTTGCTATGGCATCGTCCCCCCCATGCGGCCCTCCTGTTGGCTGGCAAGAGGATGAGGGTGGGGATCCCTTGGACTGACAGTTCTGCCAGCCAATCGGAGTCTAGCATTCAGAGTCTGCAGGAGGGGAGGAAGTTGTGGGGCCTCATCTGGAGGAGAGAAGAGAGAGGAGAGAAAGAGAGAGCGAGGGGGGGGAGAGAGAGAGAAAAAGAGAGAGGGAAGTGAAAGAGAAGAGGGAGAAAAGAAGGGGAGACGAGCATGGAGGAGCGAGAGAGCAGCGGGAAAGCAAGAGAGCAGGGCAGAGCTGCGCTGGCAGTGACCGCTGCTCCCTCGCCTCTCCCTGTCACACTGAGGTTACCTCTGCCTTCCCCACAGCCTCCTGCCCTCCCTGCAGAAATGCTTTCTCCCCAGCTTTGGCCAGCCAAAAGCCCTCCTGGCCTCACCGAGAAGCACGGGGCTCTGACAGCAAAACTGCCCCAACCCTGTGGGGGCTGCAGGGCCAGCGCAGACACCTGCTCTCGCCAGGACCTTTAGCAAAGGGGGCCATTTGCCAAGCAATCTGGGTGGGGGGAAATGGCCAAGACTAGGCATTTCCCCCAGGGCTGGCCTACCCTGGAGCTCAGATTTAACTCTGCTCCTGCTTCTCTGAGCCTGGTGTCCTTTCCCATGGCAAGAGCATGCTCCAGCTGCTGCCTCTGCAGTGCAGCGCCTGTGCCCATTGCACAGCCCCGGAAGAAGTCCCCCACCAACCACCTTGGCCATGGGGGCCTTGCAGATGCTCCTGAGATCACTGTGCCTCCAGCAGGTTGCAAGGTATCCCCTCTGGGCCCTCCCACCCAGACACACCGGGGAAAACCCACCCTTTGGGAACAGGGGTCACAAAGCCACCTCAGGGACTAGCTTTGGTCACTCGCTGCTTTGGGGCACTTACCCAACATCTCCTGCCGTGCACGCATCCTCCCTCCCTCCCTGTATACTGGCAGGACAGTGCTCCCTGCCAGGGGCTTCTGACACTGCCTTGCAAACAGCATCACCTGTGCTGAGAAAAAAAGCCCCTCGTGGGTAAATGAGAGCAGAACTGGGACAAGACCAACATGTGTCCCTCTGGCACCCCAGGTCCCAGGTCAGGCTCCTGCCCAGAAAACTCCAGCCTAAGAAACGCTGGCTGAGGACTGGCTGCCTGCTGTGAAGAAGCCAGAGATCCTAGCTGCTCCCCAAAATGACCTGCCTGGCAGCACCCAGGAGGCAACAGCTGCAGATGCAACCAATATTTAGCACTACCCCAAGAGCACTAACAAGCAGAGCCACTGTTGTGCCCCACACACAGTGTTGCCCCCCTCCCCCCCAAAAAATCCCAGGGTAGCAGCGGGTTGTCAGGGAGCCCCAGCGATGGGCACAGCAGGCCCCAGGCCCAGACATTTCTGCATATCCATGGACAAGCGCTAAAAGCTCCTTCACAGCTCCCCCCACCACAGGAGGAGAAGGCAGAAGAGCAGTCAGCAACCACAACCTGGTGTAGCAGAAGCCAAAATATCCCCCCTCGTCATGGCAGGGCAGGGCCGGACCCCAGCTGGACACCACTCCCTGAGCCCTTCATGGCAGAGACCTCGCTGTAGCCGTGCTACCAACAGCGGCTCTGACCCATTGCAAACAAAGAGCTGCCATCACTGGGGATTTATGGGCCACACGGAGCATCAGGGGGATGCTTGAGCCTCTTCCCAGGGAGAGGGCAGCAAGGGGCATATATAAAAATATGTGCACACAAAAACACACACAAATCACCGCACACCCTACAAATCGCCAAGAGACCTCTACTTTTCAGATGAGCCTTTGTTACCTGATTATTTCCCTATTTCAGTTATCTTTTCACTTCAAGTATCAAGTATCTTCAAGTATTTAGCCATTCCTGCAAGTATCATTGTTGCAATTGGCATTTCTCCCACAGGAAAACCCACAGGCCAGGACTGGGGAGGGCTGAGATTAGCCCCAGTCCCCTTAGCAGCTGCTTCAAGGAGAGATTTCAACTCTGGCCCAGGAAGAGGTCTGGACCCATCCTTCCAGAAGCTTCATCCCCAATAACCCCGCCAGGGACTTGGGGACTCCTGTTCCAAACCTCAATATATCCGCTGCTCGCCTCGGACCCCCAGCAAGGGCACAAAGCACCCAAGGGACAGGGGGGGCTTTCTCCAAACACTGCCAGCGACTCCTGCCCCATGACAGGCTGTAACACAAGAGCCCCAAAACCTCTGCTTCCCTTAGTGCTTACTCAGCCCAGAGTTGAAAACACAATTTGAGCAGGTTTGCTTTTAGACTGCCTGGAAACCTCAACACACTTTCCTTCCCCTGCGCTCCTCCTGAGCGGGCTGCTCGCACCTCCTTTCCTCTCTGTCTGCCCTGGCTGGGGAAAAGTGCCCAGGAAGTCTGCCTGCAGTGCTTCTAGTTGGGCTCTTCTCATTGCTTGTCCAAATGTGCCACAGAGCCTAGGAAGGGGATTTTCCTGCTCCAAAGATGCACAACGTGCCTGTCCTGCATGGCAGGAGCAGGGTACAAATCCAAGTGAGGAATCAGAAGGGAGCTCCATGGGCCCTCCCAGCCCTTGCTGGCTCCCTCAGGAGACTCCTTTCCTCTGAGATACCAAGGCCTTGCCTCCAGGGATCAAGACACTGAGCTTGCTAAAAGGAGCTGAGTGCCTTCATGGCAAAATTCCTGTTATCCAAGAAGAGTTGGGGTCATTTCCATGCAGGAGGTGCTGCCTCCATCATGTCAAAAACCAGATGCTCAAACACGGAAGGAGGCACAACAGGCTCCATGGCACCCAGTCTGTCTGCTGGACCCTGCTGCTTCATTTCAGGCACCACTTTGCAAAAGGAAGGAAAATCCATGCCCCCTCCTCACCTCTTTCTCTGCCTGGCCCTGTTGCCTGCCAGGAGCCCCCAGCCAGCTCCTGCCAGGTGCAACCAAGCGGCTGCTGCCACCCACCCCAGCTGCATCCTGCCCTCTCCCTCAGCAGTGCCACTGCTTCCTCCCTCTGACCACTCCCAGCCTTTGGGCACTTTCTGCTTCTGGGGTTTGGGAAAATGCAGCAGGCTCAGAGCAAAGCAGAAGCACCGCAATTCAAACCCCAGGGAGGGGAGGTAGAGCAAGGCCATTCTTGCACAGCCCCAGGGCAGCCAGGGACCCCTGGGCAGAAGGATGGGATGGGGCAGCCCCAGGATGGACCAGAGCATGACCAGGAGCAATAAAAAATCTCCGCTCACCCTCTGGTCCTTTCCAGTCCTCAGCCTTGGTATCCTGTTCCCCTCCAGCTCCCTCATGCCTGCGCTCTCCCCAGGCTCGTTGAGGGCAGGCAGGGGGACTACAGACCCCACACCCATCCCAGGGTGCCCAGCTGCCTCACTGACCCCAGCCCAGCTCTGGCCACGAGGCCCCACTGCCTTCCCACCACCAGAAGAGCTCAGCTCTCCAGCTCTGCCCACGCTCTGTCCCCGGACCCTACTGCCCTCCCACTGCTCGAGAACCCCCCGTACCTGGGGGCCAGGGGGAGGCTCCCACAACCATCAATGCCCTGAGCATTGCCAGGTCCCTGCTGCATGCTGGAACCTTGGGCCGGGCCAGGCCAGGAGGGGGCTGATGTGCTGGAGCCGCCCTGGCCGGCCCTGCTCTGGCAGCACTGCTGGGACCATGCTGGAAGTACTGGGAGCAGTTCTGGACTCCCAGGACAAGACAGACATGGCCGTGCTGGAGCAAGTCCAGCAATGGGCCACACGGATCATTGGGGGACTGGAGTATCTGCCACCCAAAGCGTGGCTGAGGGAGCTGGGACAGTTTAGCATAGAGGAGGGGAGACTCAGGGGGACCTTTTCAATGGGTACAGAAAGAAATACATGATGTGGGAGGGGGAGGTTAAAGAAGATGGAGCCAGACTCTTCTCAGTGGTCCACAGGGACAGGACAAGAGGCAATGGGCACACAAGGAAAGACAGAAATTCCATTTAACCATAAGAAAAGCCCATTTAACCGTGAGGGTGATTGAGTCCTTTCCTTTCCAGGGGCTCACTGTGCTGCCCTTTGGCATGGTGTGCTAGCAATGCCTACACTCAGAATGGCTGTGGGACCTCCACCAGGATCGGCCCCTTGCTCTGCACCTTTCCTTTGAGTCATCCCGGCTCTCCTGGAGTCCTGCATGGTGACAGCGCTCAGTCCTCCCCGAGAAGACCTGCACTTCACCTTGGGAGCCAGGAACTCACCTGTCAGTGTGAGCCCTGCTCCTGCGCCTCCTCCACCAAGCTGAGGACGCATAGTGCGCTGTGCCCAGGACTCCCCAGCGGAGCTGGTCGCCTCGGGGGGACCTGCTGCCGGGCCTCTCTTGGTCAGGGGAAGGCTCCCTGTGCCTGCTGCACCACCTCAGGGGCTCCTGCCATGCTTTGCCCCACGCCGATGGCAGGGCGTGCGCTGTGGGGGCAGAGTTGGATGGGGCCCTGTCAGAGCTCTCTGAGGTTTCCCCAGGAGAAGCTTTGGCTGCAGGAGCCCACACAGAGCTGGTGCAGGAGGGCCCCACACCTTCCTCCTCCCCAGGGGCCTAGCCGGGCTCAGACACCTCCTCCTAGCTGGGGAGTCTCTGGCCCCGCATGTGCTGCAGCCACCTGCGGCCATCATGGTTCTGCCTCGGGCACCTGCTTCGGGCCCTCTCTGGGGCCCCAGCATGGCCACTGTCGCTGCCACGGGAGCTCCTGTGCTAGAGGGCTGCAGAATGATGCCGCCTGCTCGTCGTGGAGTGGGAACAAAATCTCCCTCCTCGATGGCTGGCCGAAGAGGAGCTCTCGGAGTGCCCAGTGTGGTACTGCTGGAAGTCGTCATCCACTCGCACCGTGTGGAGGACAGAGTGAAAAGGGTGCTGGCAGAGTGGTCACTCACCTCTGGTTTCTGACCACTGCCGGATACAGGCAAAGCAGCTGTGCAAGCAGAAGGCAGTGTAGTCAGTGTTGTCAAGTGTGTCCAGGCAGAAGGGGCACAGCCCATCTGGAGAGGCGTCCGGCAGCATTGCCTACTGCAGCTGGCTCATGCTGGCACCAGGGGAAGTGCCACCATCCTCTGAGAAGTTCTCCTGATGATGCCACGTCCTATGAACAAAAGAGATGTAGAGTTCATGAGCTGTCCTCGAGACTAAAAGAGGAGAAAGCAGAAAAGCTGTGGCAGTCAGGATCAAGAGAGACAACCACCAGGAGACCATCTCAGGGGACACAAGGGGCACCTTCGTCAGCTCCTCCTCAGCAGGGAAGCGTGGGCACTGACTTCCCAACACATGTGCACAGGTGTTGCAAAGGCCAGAAAGCGGTTCCCAAATTCTGGGCAATGGCAGCCCCAGCCTGGGAGTGGGGCAGGGTGGAAGCAGAGCATCCCAAGCCCTGCCAGCCTCCCCATCTGGCAGAGCCCACCCACACTCTCGCCAGACAGCCAGCAGCATTGGCGGGGGGGGGGGCGGGGGGGGTGGGGCCTTCTCCTCCCTGACCCCCCACAGAGTGTTTGATGGAGGCACTGGCGGGGGTGGGGGAGAGCTGGCAGTCCCCAACAGGCTCCCAATGCCACACTGCCGGCCACAGTGCCTGCCTGCCTTGGATCAGCACAGCTCACCTGCACACGTCTGTCCCTGCACAGCAGGGAACACCCCATATGCCTGAAGAGCTTCCCAGTGCCCTGGCACCTCTGGGCACCCCCGGCCACGGGACACCAGCCCTGCGGGGTCCACAGCCCCCACGTCTGCCAGGCAGAGCTGCTGCTGGCCGTGGAGCAAAGCCCAAATGTGAAGCGACCCTGCTGGGCACCGGGCACCTCGCGTGCTGCCCAGCGGGGAGCCTGGGGCAAAGTGAGCAGGGCCCGACTCTGCAGCTGTCTGAAAGCAGTGATGTCATGGGAGTCCCAGGAACTCTGCAGTGACATCACCGGGGTCTCGGGGCTGCACCCAGGAGACCCCCCAGCTTCAGACACATCCTCAGTGCTTGCAAAGTCCATTGGACAGCCCTCTTCACCCCTCTGTGTTTGCCTGGGTTTTTCCGAAGTGGGCCTGTGGTTGCTTCAGACTATGTCAGAGTTTGCATTGGCTTGAATGGCAGTCTAGGGCGGGATTTTGGCAGAAATCTCAGACTCGCTGAGCTTTTTTCCCTTTTCTCCTCTGTCAGCAGACTTCAAGCTGAGTGCTGCCAACCAGCAGAGTGGCCAAATTCAGCCAGAGCCATGCTTGTGAACTGGGCAATGTCTTCTGCCAAGCAGAAAAGCAACCTCTTCCCTCTGCTCCCCACCTTCCCTGGGCCATGACAACGCATGCCCTGCATGGAGGGGTTGGGTCCTTTCTGAAAAAAGCCCAACTGGACAAGAGCCTGGGGATGTATTTGACACAAGGGGCAACAAGCAAAAGCCTCCCCAGGCAATGTCAGAAGCGCCCAGGCAGAGAGGGCAGATTAGAGCGCAGATGGTGCCAGTGGCATTGCCGGGCGCAGCTGGCTTGTGCTGGCTCCAGGGAAAAAGGCGCCATCATCCGAAATTCCTCCCTCCTCTGCCAACATCACAGACTAGAAAAGAAAGAGACACTCAGCTGGTGACAGCAGCGTGGAGTGAGCCAACAGCTGGGCTGCATTGCAGGCTGTCCCGATCCAATATTGGGGGGGTTTCGTTACGATCCCAAGGACGAGATTAAGACGCTAAAACCAGTCAAATATCGTACAACCTTTTAACTTTATTTTCCACAAAGTGGGGAGAAAAGGTGGGGAAAGGCGAAGGGGAGACGAAGGGAAGAAGGGAACAAGGGTAAGGGGAAAGATAAAGTTGGAAAAGGAGAGGAGAAGCTAGCTACCACCACTCCGAGTCCGATGATGTTCTGCCGACTCCGTTCGAATTACAGCTCAGGCTGGGTGCCTCCGAAGAGGGACCCCGAACAAAGAAATCCCTGGGCAATTATACTTTCCAGTCTAAGCTCTCCGCCCTTCACGCAGTAGTTTGGACCAATAGTAATATTTAGGTCTGGGGTCTCCTGCTCCTTATTGGGTCCCTAGGTAGGTTGTTTACCGTTGTGGTTTCTGCTGACAGATGCGTTTTCATTCTTTGGGTCTTGCCCTTATCTCTCAAAGCCCTGACAATTTATTACTTCCCCAGCAGTGACGGTAGGTGTTATTTCCCAAGGTCCAGACAAAGGGAATATGATCTGGACCCCAAGATAGCCCAGACCCCCCCAATCAGCATTGTTTCTGCAGCAAGAGGAGGCCCTGCTCCCCAGGGTCCCGGTGCCCAAGCAGGCCTCACTTCAATGCCTTGACATCCTCCCTCCCGGAGCGTGAAGCATGGGAATGCAAACTGCTGGTAACCCCCTTGTCTTTCCTGCCTGCACCAGCTCTGGGGCCCTTTCTCACTGAACTAGGGAGTGCGGCCTAAGGCTTCAGCAAATTTAGCTACTCATGCTAAGCAAGCTTTATAGAAGTTGTGCTAAGCAGCAGTAATTTATAGTCCAGGTCCCAAAGTCTCTGCCCGATCGTGGTCTGGTTCGGCGCAGGCTTGGTGTGTCCTGAATGGTTGCAGGGAGACCATTTCGGGGGTCACAGCAGCTCAGTCCTGTTCCCGCCGGGAACAGATGGCTTGTTTGGGGTTATGGTTTGCTTGCACCTTATGTACCAAGAAATGTTTAAGGCAAAAGTTCACTCATCTGTCCGCCACACAGGCGATCCACACCAACCTCCCATCTGCCTGCAGGCAGCCCCGCTCCGGCCCTGGGCTCAGCGCAGATCTCGTGGGAGGGCACCGTCCCACAGCCCTGCTCCGACAAGGCGAGCGGGCAGGGCTTCGCCTGGCCCAGGCTGCCTCTCTCAGCCTCTCTTCCTATGACAGATGCTGCGGTCCCTTCATCATCTTTGTGGCCCTTCACTGCACTTGCTCTGGTAGCTCCATGTCCCTTTTGTCCTGGGGAGCCCAGGACCACACGCAGCACTCCAAGTGTAGGGGGGAGTCCGTGAAGGCTGTGTACAGAAGATGCCTGGCCTCATCTGGGGATAAATAACACTAATCAAGCATTGGACTGACAGCAGGGCAGGGCCCATCCCCGTGGGCAGTGTGGGCAAAGAGCCCGCGTGGGCAGGGGTGAGTTGCGCCATGGGCACAGGAGCAGAGCTGGGCTGCCCCAGGGGCTCCCTGTGTGTGCCGAGCCCATGAGATGCCCTTGGCTGGGGCCAGGGCAGAGCCCAGGTGCCCTCGGCCCTTGGGAGCAGAGCGCAAAGGCAAGGCCAGAGGCCAGCTGGCCATCCTGCGGGACGTGGTCCAGGGCCCGTGTCCCCTGCCCCTGCCCTCCGTGTGCTCCTTGGCTGCCTCAGCCCCATCTGTCCTCTGCTCCCACCTGCCCCGCACAGCTTTGGGTGCTCTGGGTCTGCCCTTCCTCACAGCCCCTGCTGTGGCCGAGTGCCCCCCAGCCCCCCAGCCATCCCCGCTGCCAGGCGCTTCTGATGCGCTCGATGGCCTCACAGCTCTGTGGCGGCAGCAACCTCACTGTCCCAGCCCTGTCCCATCCCACGGGGGCAGCAGCCACAGAGGGCTGTGTGGGGAGGCCAGGGCAGCTCCAAAGGCTGCATCCACTCCCAAGCCCTCGGCCCCAGCCCCGCCATGCTGGATGCCATGGGGCTGGCTCAGCACAGCTGGCTCTCCCTGCTCTGGGGCAGTGGCAGCCTCCTCTGCCTCTGCCCCGGCTTCCTTCTGCTCCTGGCTGCCTGGGCCGCCCTGCGCAGCCAGCGCAGCATCTCTGGCCAACACCGCCAGGTAGGAAGGAGGCTCCGGGCAGCCCTTCCTGGGGAGCCTGGCCAGCCTGGCCCCATGGTGAGTGACTCCTGCCCTGCAGGAGGCCCCGGCTGGTGGGACCCACATGCACCATGGGTCGGGGCCTGGGTCCTGCGGGTTCAGCCGAGGCCACGGTCACAGTGCGGGTGATCCTGTGCCTGCAGGTCTCTCCCTGGAACTGGTGCGGGGGGAGGCACTCAGAAGCCCAGGACCCAGGCGAGGCTGCGCCACCCCAGTGCCGGCTCCTGCTGGGGATGGCGTGCCCACCTGGCTGGGCTCATGGCCCCAGCATGGAGCTGGGCTCCAGGAGCTGAGTTCACACCACACATGTTGGGAGGGAGGCTGTTCCCAGGGGGCTTGCCATGGGACAAGCCCTGCTCTGGGATGCTGGGACGTGGGGGTGTCTTGTCCATCTCTGCCCTGCTGATTTGTGTGTCCCTGCTGGGGGCTCCCAGCCCTCCCCTACCTCCCGCCATCCTGGGGTCCCAGCAGCTGCCCCAGGCTGGAGTGCATCCATGCTGGGAGGAACCAGGTCCCAGGACACAGGGCTGTTTGGTGCAGACCCACTCGGCCCTGCTCAAGGTGCTGTGTCCTCCTACTGTGTTGCAGGTGATGTGCAGCGGATGTCCAGCTGCAGGGGCTGGCTCCTCGCTGCCCACGGCAGGTTCCTGGGCCAGTTCCTCTGCTACGACCTCACCTGCGGGCCCTGCAGCGAGGCTGCCCGGGAGAGGCAGCGAGGGCTGCGTGCAGCGCGACAAAGCCCCTGGGCCTCTAGCAGTCCAGGGTCGCCTTCCTCAGGGGGCTCCAGCCTTGGGTGGGGTGCAGTGTGTGGAGGAGACTCCTTCCCCAGCACGGGGCCTGCTCAGTCCTGCCCCAGCCCCTGACCTCGGGCTTCACAGCTGGGCCAAGGAGCTGGAAGACGCAACTCGATCACTGCCCAAGAGAGACGTCAGCTGCGAGGCTGGCTTGCCTGCCACCCCAGGGTCGCGCTCGGTGGATGGTGGTAGCAGCCAGCCTGCTGGTGCTGACCCTCACCCCATGTTGAGGCTGGAGCTGGAACAGGGTTGTGGGAGGAGGTTGCGGATGCACACCATAAGGAAGTGCGTAGAGACCCATCTGGGAAGCTTCCCCGCTGTGGTGCAGAGATCCCACGAGGTGTCCATCTGCGGGCTGGTGCCCCCCACGTCCCTTGCCCTGCTGCACTCCGGCATAGTGCCTGTCTGCTTCCACATGACGGAGGCCCTGTTCCTGCTGGAGGAGGCCCGGGAGGCCCTGGAGCTTCATGTCCGGGCAAAGAGGCTGCACCACCAATGGGACTTGTCCAGGAAGTCCCTGGGAGCGCTTGCGCCCCAGGCACTGGTGTCAGCCCCCTGACAGCACTGCGCAGACACCCACATCCAGCACCTCCCTCGACATCCACCGTGCCATTCCCAGGCCACCCAGCACCACATGGAGCCACAGCCTGACCGCTTCCCTCTGGAGAAGGACCAGATCAGCAGCTGCAAAAGAAAGACATACCACGAGGTCTGGCTTGGCATGCCTCCTGGCCTGGTGCAAGAGTCCCAGAGAGCAGAGCCCAGCATGTGATCACCCACATCCCGTCCACATTCTTACTAAATCCTATTTCTAGCTCTTTTTTGCATGGCCGCATTCCCTCTTCTGCACAGCATGTGTGAACTGCTGGCAACCCTCAAGCTGATCGAGGTAGCGAGGAGGCTGGGGTGGCTGCAGGAGGGTTTTGCTCCAGTATCACCCCACAGAGCTGGGATCAGGCTCCGGTGCTGTGGCTGTTTCTCTGGGGCACACATGGCTCTGGGGGTAAAGAAAGGCCAACAGCATCTCTGGGTTGAGTGGAAATGCCTGCTGAGGCTCTGGGCTCACCATGGACTGGCGGAGCGATGCTGAGCAACTCAAGAGGCTCACAGAGGGCCTGGGGTCCTGGGGGGCCAATGCAGGACCCTGGGGGCACCAGGACTCACCCACGGCATGTGTTGTGGCATGCGGAGAACAAAGGGTCTCTCTGCAGTGGGGCACAGCCATGAACCTCCTCTCCCAGCAACTTTCCCAGTGCTAGTTACGGCCCGAATTTGTGTCCTGATTGTGCCAAGCCTCAGCTTGGATTCACAGCTGATCTGTTCACATATACCGCGGCTTCTCCACAGCTCAATTTCACCTCACTGAGTCTTGGGATGGAGCATCCTCATGACCGAGTGGCTTCCCATTGCCTCACCCCACAGATGTGACATGGAGGGATACAGGGGAGGGGGACAGAGGCAGTGGGGTGGTACCCAAGGGACCACAAGGGGCCTGAGACAGGGAGCAGGAAGCTCTCACCCCACGGAGTCCTTCCTCCCCACCCGTGCTGAGCCTGACCTGTACTGGAGCCAGGAAGGACAAAATAAACATCAGCATCACCTAAACTGCCCTCCTGAGAGTGTAAAATCGGGAGTAAGGCAGAGGGGCCTTAATAAAGTCATCCCAATCATGTGGTGGGCAAACCCACCACCATCCTCCTCCTACTGATGAAGAAACTGGCACCTTCAGCCAACTCTTACCTGCCCCACCCCAGCCTGGGCAGACTGGGGCTGAGAAGAGGTAGCCCCTGCACAAGACATGTAGGTATATTAATGAGACTTTGCCTTTAATAAGACTCTTTATTTGAGTTTTTCCACACTAATTTGAGATGGACTAATTATAATGCTCTAATTGGATGGTTACTCATGTGATGACAGCAACAGCAAGTCCTTGGCTTGGCCCCTAAAGGGTGCTCCCTTGGGGTACAAGCATGTTTCCTCCTGCCCATCACAAGCCTTTGAGCATGATCAGTCAGTGCAGGATGTGGGCAGCCCCTGTTTGGGATCCTGGGGTGTTTCAGGGTCCTGTCAGCATCTGCCTTAGCAACCCCAGGTGAGATCTCCCCCCTTTCCTGAGGGCTGAGAATTCCCCTCCATCCCTTCTGCCCCTCTGCATCCCCCACACCTCTCCATCCCTGCCTGCCTGCCAGTCCCTGCCTCCAGCTCTCAGTCAAGCTCTTCTTCATCTCTCTCTCTCCCCATGTGTTCATCCCCTCCCCCTCCATCACCCACCTCCATGCCTCTTCACCTTCCTCCATCCTGCTGTCTGTGCATCCTTCCTGTCTGCCCTCCATCCCTCTTTTCCTCTCTTCCACTCTCCATCGTCTGGCCCTCTATCCATCTCTTGGGTGTTCCATACTTCTATATCTCTTTCACACCCTCTGTCCAGCTCCCCCTCCTCTATTCCTCTCTCTGTTTTTCTGTCCACACTTACATCCCTCTTTTCTACCCTTCTGCTCCCCATTTCTCTGCCCAGCCCTCTGGCCCTCTCTTTCTGACCCTCTGTCCTCCTCTCAGTCTTTCACCTTTTGCAGCCATCTCTCTGCTTCTCCATGCCTCTCTTTCCTCTTTTCTCTCTCTGTCCAACTCCCCCTCCCTCTTGTCCTCTCTCTGTTCCTCTGTCCACCTCTACATCCCTCTTTTCCTCTCTTCTGCTCCCCATTCTCTGCCCAGTCCTCCATCCCTCCTTCTGTCCCTCTGCTCAGCTCCCCATCTTTTTGTCTGGGTCTCCATCCTTCCCTTTCTTTCTCCATCTCTCCTTCCAGCTCTCTATCCCTATCTCTCTCTCCCCATCCCTCTGTCTGGCTCTGGCAGTCCCTGGCAGCATAGAGCAGAGATCCTGGGGAGGGGCTGGGGGTGCTGGCTTACAGCTGGGCTGCTGATGTGTTGGAGCTGATCCTGGGGCACTCACCCACCTGGGCTGGGTTGGAGGAAGAGTCTGGGCAGCATGATTGGGGCCAGATTGTTCTTCATCACCCACAAAGATATACCACGGCTCTTTCTTTCTCTTCCACTTGTAAAGCAAAGAGCCAGATGTCTAATTTGGAGCAACATTACATGAATAACACACAATCAACCTGCGCCTGTAACCAAGCAGTACCTGAGATGTCCTACTCTAGGGCATTATTTTCAATGACATATTTACATGGTAATTTAAAACATTCAGCAGGACTACAAGTACATTTTAGAAAAGAAAGTCTCAAGTAAAAAAAAATTTTTTTAACTTTGTTTCACAGGAAAATCTTGAACAAAAATCTGAAGAACCACTTATGACTGGTTTTGATGGTAATTTTAATGCTTGGATAATATATTTTGAATTTTAATGGTTAGAATTGTTTTGATGATGTTTATCTGTTGGTTTTGATGCTAAGTTGCGGGGTTTGATGGTAAGTTTAGTCTGAGCATTGCAGGCTTCTGTCGGTAAGCTCTGCATCTGAAAGACAGAGAGGAAGCGATGTCATTCCCTGTCATGATACTCAGCATAAAACTATCTGGCTGAGGGTTTGATTTCTAAACAGCAAAGGCTTGAACCTCCAAACAGCTTGATCTGCTCTGAGGCTACAGGAACAAACTCGCTCAAGAGGGAGGCTTCCAAAACCCTTACGTGAAAACTGACTGTATTCCAGTTTTCTGCTAAGAGTGGTGTACTGTACAGAGGATTAGGATAAAACTACCTGCTTTAATAGCACATGGTAGACCTTAGCTAAGTGAAATCTGGTGGAAGTCTCACCTAGAGGTTTAGCATGATGGTACCCTTGTTTTACCAATGATTTTCCAGTCAAGCTGAAGAAAAGGAAAGACATGAGAAACACCCAATAATCATGGAAAAACTGCTGATTATGCTGTAATCCTTGCTTATTTGTAATTCTTCTCTCAATGTTTATCTTTGGACTTCTTTTCCTTCTTGACTTTATTTTTTTTTATTTTTGATCACCTGAAAGCTCTTTCTCTATCTCTCTGTGCTTTTTTTTTTTCCCTATTTTGGCTTCACTCCCCTCTGCACAGGTATGCTTTCTTTTTCTGTTTCTTTGTCAGTCATTTTTCTGGGAACAGCCCTCAGAGTTTGAATGAACCCACACAGGTGGAAGTACCTGGCTTTCATGAGAAGATTTTTCAGATTGCTGCTGAGGCACTGAACAACGATGTGAGGCTGCTCTGCGGCTGCTGGAGTGGTGCACATCCTCTCTAGAGAGTGGATGGTGAAGCCCTCTGCTTTTGTAAGAATCCTTACAAGACCTGTTGCTGTAAGTGTGACTTGATTTGTCAAAGTCCTTATCACAATCAGACAACTCTCTGCCACCTGTCATTGCAGAAGAGGAATGGTAATCACTGTAGCATCTGCACTGTTCCCATCTCCATGGTTCACCTTGACAGGATCTTTCTCTGCTCCAAGCTCGCTCTCTTTTGGAATGAGTACAGCAATTCCTGTCTTGTTCTGTTCTTCTTCTCTTTCAGGATCTGAAAACAGGACATTTTCCAAAGCTTCTGCCATTATCAGGGATGTTTCTTTCATTATCAGAAGAGCTATACATGCTTTCATTTCAATAAACCTGCTCATGGCAATTTTGCTGCTTTGTTTCCACCACGCAAGAGCACCCCTCCTGTGAGAACGACCATCTGTTCTGCTTCCATTTTGCTTGTCCTGCTCTCCAGAGACAGTGTTCTCTCTTCCTTCTGTAGTGCTCTTTGTGAGTTTTTCTACAGTGTTTTTTCTTATCTGTATAGTTATTTTGTAATTATCTACTTCTCAGATAACTAGATAGATAACTAGATAATTGAGGACTATTATGTACTTCTCATCTACGTAGCTATTAGAAATGTCCTTTGTATCTTGGCATGTATCATCTGTGGTATCCAGAGACACAAGATTTTTAGAAGTATGTTCAATGTCACAGAGGAAGTTTGCCCTAATATCTCTTCAGTCTCTGATGTACAAAAGGTTTTCTTTCAAAATAAGTCCAGTTTCTTCTGATCTTCTAGGTTTGCCTTTGTCCCCACTGCCTTCAAACTCACACTGCCCAAGCAATTCATCCTCAGTGTCCAAGGATCATTTCCTGACCTTGTGCTGACCTTTGGTATCGGGATGCACATTACCAGCTTTTATTATAAGACTTTCAGCAACTTCTTTGTTGGTGGAAATTGTTTCAGAATCTGACTGGATAAAAAGACTCTCAAGATCACAGCTCAAGGTGGTAGGAACTCTTCTGGATTCTTCACAGACAAGCGGTGCTTCCATCACTACAGTTTCCATAAGAGCATCAGTCTCAGAATATTTTTGCGGTCCAGAGAAAATGCACAAAACAAAAATGCCTTCACATTCAGTGAAGTGAAAAAGAGGAAAGAAGAATGCAGAAAGTATAGACAGGATGACAAAATGAAGAGAAAAAAATCTATGTAGAAGCCCAAGTTTTCAGTGAGGCATCAGCCACATGTTTTTAATATCCAATTAATACGTTGCAGTGCTGATCGCTAGTTCTGTTCATAACACTACGTGCAGTGTGGAATTCTCTCAACTGATTTAAATCTTCCCATTAAATAGTGTCAGTAGAGAGATAAACCTGTGCTAACCTCATATAAAAACTTACTTTAATCAAAGCATACTTATTTTACCTTATTTCCTTGGACAAGCTGTTAAATAGGCTGCCTGTGAGGGATTATAAAATTCTCTCTTGAGTGACTGGAGGCAAAGCTATAGGCATCTGTAATTAAATTATACAAGGTAACAGGTAGGAAGGTATTGTTGGGAGTAGAAAACCACTGTTTGCAAAATTTCTACATTAGGTGTTAAATATGGAAATTTACACTCCCCCTTCCCAAAACAGAGTTCATGAAGATCTCATGTATTATTATCTCAGCTAAGCTTTTCTAAAGTTGACAAGTTCTAATATATCAGCTGTGTTCTGTAAATTGTAATTGGTTAATGACACAAAGAGCTACAGTGAAATGTGTGCTGTGTATTTTCTCAGTACTTCGCCTGGATTAGGAACATGATAATAATCCTGAATACTGAATACATCATTGGTGAGAAATTTTAGATGCAACCAACACAACTCCCTCTTCCCAGCAATCCATTTGTTTTAGAAAAGAAAATCTCAGAAGCTTTAGAAGGTTGGATGTGGCAAGTGGAATCATGAAGTTTTACTCCTGTTTTTTTTTTTTAGATTCATTACCTAAGCTAATAGCACCATGGAGTGACTCAGTTTTGGGTTACTCAGGCTGGCATCTTTCTTCTTCAGAACTCTGACAGGAAGAGTGGGAAATCTTCAACACATGGACTACCTTCCAAATCACAATTCCATTTGAAGGTATTGCATTGCAGTTCCTTTCTGCTGAGCTCTTTGAGTCCTTCTCATTTTTTTCTGAAGATTCTGCACCATAAGGGACCATATTATAAAAAAGGAGTTTGGGATTTCCAGCCACTGCTGGCTCAACAAGAATTTCATCAGCAGCTTCTTGTTTGGAGATGTTAGTAGCAATTGACATGGTGGATGCATTTGAGCTAGACTCTGCTGCAGAAGAGTTTGCAACTGTGTGTCGCAGCCCGAAAGCAGTCGTTTAGGACGACTTCCCTCTCCTTGGGACCAACGACCAAGTTCGTGATGCTCTTGGACTGAACTAAGGTGAAATGATGCCAGCCAACCAATCAGTTTTATGATTTATTAATACAAAAGACAAGGCATGTGGCTAAATATGATAACTCGATGACGACTACTTTAACTAAATAAACAAGTCCCGTGCCGCACGATTTGAACAGATCTTATAGACTTTCATCAAAAAAGAGGAAGGAGAGAGACAGAAAGAGAGAGAGAAAGAAAGAGAGATCACCACCCGTGGATCCAGCAGTGTCTCGATGGTCCTCTTCACCCTGGGTGTCTTGGAAAAGTTCAGGGCCAAATCAAGGCAAATTAAATAAATAAATTGTAATGACGCGCATGCAGTAATTGCAGCTCGAGCCAGGTGCCTCCAAAGAGGGACCCCAAACAAAGAAATCCCTGGGCAATTATAACTTTCCAGTCTAAGCTCTCCACCCCTCACGCGGTAATTCAGACCAATAGTAATATTCAGGTCTGGGGTCCCATGCTGCTCATTGGGTCTCATCACTGTCCCTAGGCAGGCTGTTTATCTTTCCCGTTGCGGTTTCTGCTGACAGAGGTGTCTTCATTCCTTGGGTCCCACCCTTGTCTCTCAAGGTCCTGACGACCGGGAGATAGTAATTCCAGCAATTAACACTGCCCCAGCAGTGACAGTAGGTGTTATCTCCCAAGGTCCTGACAAGGGGGAGATAGTCCAGACCCCCCACACCCCAGTTAACACTGTTTCAGCAGTGAGGGGAGGCTTTGTTTCCCAGGGTCCTGGCGCCCAAGCAGGCCTTATTTCAAAGCCTTGACCTCCTCCCTCCCGGAGTGTGGGGCACAGGAGTGCAGACTGCTTGTAACCCCCTTATCTTTCCAGCCTGCACCAGCTCTGGGGCCCTTTCTCACTGAACTAGGAGTGCGGCCTAAGGCTTCAGCAAATTTAGCTGCTCATGCTAAGCAAGTTTTATGGAAGTTGTGCTAAGCAGCAATAATTTACACTCCAGGTCCAAAAGTCTCTGCCTGATCGTGGTCTGGTTTTTCGCAGGCTCCGTGTGTCCCGGGTGGTCGCAGGGAGACCATTTCGGGGGTTGCAGCAGCTCCGTCCTGTTTCCGCTGGGAACAGATGGCTTGTTCGGGGTTATGGTTTCCTGCAAAATCTGCAATGTGCGCAGGAAGGCTTTCACCTTATGCACCAAGAAATGTTTAAGGCAAAAATTCACTCATCTGTCCGCCACACTGTGGATGAAGGAACAGGCTTGTTTAGATCCTCATCCACCACAGCACTGCTAAAACAGTCAGGCTGAGACAGTTTGATGTGCAGGCAGTTTGTTATGAAGTGATCTTTTGTTTTTCTGAGGGATCAGCAAATAAAGGCCTGGTAATTGCCTAGTTTTGAACACAAGCTGTTGGTGGAGCCGAAGAAGGCCTTTCTAGGGTAACAGCAATGGTATTTGGATCTTCTTTTAGGGGTTCATTTCCATTTAAATGACTTGATTTCTGCATTTAAAAAGAAGAGATTGCAAGATGGATATATGCAAACACACAGCCTTTAAAATCCCCAAACAGAACACTCTCCTACTAGATATCTCTACAAACGGCCTCGACACCTAGATAGAAAAAAGCCACCCTGCTTTAATTATATATGCAAGTCCAACAAGTGTGGTTAATTTCTACATTGAGGTTTCTGCATATTGGTATCAAATGAGGACCATTCTTGAAACCCTACCCAAACAGCTCAACATGGACTAAAGCTATTCCAAAATATATATGTTTTTCTCCATTAAACATTCCCTGAAAACCCTGGAATAACTGTTCTTATGCTCAGGAAGGAGACAGTTTGGTTTCACTGTCTCAGCTAAAGTGAAACTACTAAAACTAAAACAAATAATCTCTTTTTTTAATGTTTTAAGCATTGGTAAGATCCACTTAAAATGTATCAAGAGGATATTTATCAGAGCTGTAGGAAGCTGAGCTGGAAGTATAAAATAATGGAAGCAGCACTGCTGCAAAATTTAGCATTAGCTACTATTTGGATGATTCTGGTTGCAGCATAAGGGCTGTGAAGAAAGCTGCAGTGAGGGAGAGAAAATAAAACTCAGATGCTAAAAAAAAACAAATCCACTACTAATTTGGTATCATTATCTGTTGCTTTGCCCCCAAATCACCTTAACCATACAAGGAGGAAGCCATGGTCATGTAAATCTGGCCTGCTTACTACTGGCCCCCTGCTGACCAAAGAATGGATGGGGATAAGACAGTGCTGCTGATAACTAAAAGGCACATTCTCCAAGTGTGAAATCATAATGTCTTGGTAAACAATCGCGCTCTTAGCTTAGAATTGTTCTTTCAGCCCACTCTTGAGTTAAATCCCATTCAAGATAATGGTCTTACTACTATATCTATCCCCTTCAGAGCAATAACTCGTCTTTATACTATCTATGGTATTAATTGCTCCTCCTTCCTAAATTAGCCAACGACAGAGAGTAGATATGCAGCAATTCACACAAGTGTAGCAGTTGAAAGCCAAGCGATTAAAGATAATGACATGGGGAATTTCAGATAAGACAAATGAATTATTCAAATAGTAATTTTCTCCTTGGACAGGAAGAAAAATACTTACGAGGAGAAGAAGAAGAAGAAGAAGAAGAAGAAGAAGAAGAAGAAGAAGAAGAAGAAGAAGAAGAAGAAAGTCAGTAGCAGGAAAGTAAATGTATTCTGAACACATTTTAATACTTGTTATTACCTGATATTAAAAAGTAAATAAGCTTGCTGACTGAGAACCATTTTGATTTCACAAAAGACTACAGAGGCATCATTCATCTCAGATCAAAGTCTACCAGCAGCCTGCAAATAAAAGCAGCCATGTCTTCAGAGGAACTGCACACTTTCTAAATGAAAACACAAAGAGAACTCTTCAGAACAGAGAATACACCAAAAAAGATCAAATTAAACATGAAATAAAACCTTTTTCCCTAAAAGCAGTGGTTACCAGTAAAGTTTTCATGCAAGTACCTCCTCACCAGCACAGAGCTCACCCTGTTAGAAATGAAATTGTTATTTACCTTTGTGTAGCAGAAATAACGTCCTGCATGACTACTGACACCTCTATATACCAGGACTGCATATAAGGCATAGAGGAGTGGTTCTCCAACGGATTGAGATACGTATGTTCGAAGATCCAGATACTCAGGATATTTCACATCCTAAAGAGAGACCAAGAAGACGCAACAATTATCCTGGAATACTTTATGAAATAGCCTGATAAAAACACATCAAAGAACACAGACTAGAAGTACTTAAATGTATTTACTGGTTCACTAAAAAGAGGTCCTCCCAATAAACAACATGGAGTAATTTCAGTTGCAGAGAACTGTTCTCTGCAAAATCAGCTTTCATAGCAGAGTATATGTTTACCATCACATGAACTTTATTGTTGCCAGAAGAGAAAAAAGAAATACTTATTGCAGTGATTTTCCTTTGATATCTTCAGTCTACAGTTATTGTCTGTAGATATTAACAACTTTTAGAAGACTATTCTGCTTTGGGAAATCTCCCATTCCAAGAAGACAAAGTTGCACTACAATTTTACATATATATATACACCTTGCTAATCTTCCCACCAGTGAAAGCTGCAAATCTTTTCAGAGATATTGTGAGATGTATTGTAAATCTCTTTGATGCAGGAACCATCTCTTTTACACCTTAAAAACAAGCACAACCAATTTTTTAAAGTATCTTTTTTTCCCCAAAAAGAGTCAAACCAGTTTTGATGCCTCACACATGCCTATGCTATTTGAGTGATACTTACTTGCACTTTTCTTTTCATAAATCCATATGCTGCATTTCACATTTGCTAATTCAGAGAAGATGGCAGGATAGAACTACAAAACAAAGCATTGAGAACATCATCTTTTGACAGACCATCTATTTTTATTATGCCAGAAAGTAAGGCTTACCACCAACTCATAATGTAGCAGGAATCTCTCCCTAGAGCGGATGACCACAATGTTACACAAGGCAGCACTTCCTGTGCTTTCAAAGAGGTGTCAAGAATGGAAGGCATGAATAGTGATGATAAAATGTGTTTTTCTCTAGGCAATAGAGCTGGATAAGTCTGTGTATTATAAGCAAATTCTGCATAATTCACAAATATCAAGGTATTGCTGAAGTCTTGACTCACAGGAATAGTTCCATGTTCTGGCCATTGCTCTTATCTGCAACAGAGGAGAAAGCTCTGGCTGACATAAGAACATCAAGAAGCATTCCAGAAAGAAAACAGCAGTAGAAATCCTGTTAATGAATTTCAGAGAAATAATTCTGAGAACTAAATAGCTCATGCAAATGATTAACACCCCCCCTCCCAAGCGAAACACACAAAGCACATTTTTCCATCAAAACTGTGTCTGTGCTACTCCCCACTCCCTTCTCCCAGGCTCACAGGAGCTGCAGGCAGCAACACATCCAAGCCCTGGCCTGGAGAGATGCAGAAGGAGCTGTTTGGCCCCAGCTCAGAGAAATCTTGGGAAAGGAGAGCCAGAGAAGGCTTGACAACTGATTTCTTCCTGGTTTCTTCTGCCCTTCCAATAAATACTTGCTTGGATATAATTTTGGCAGCAATACTTGTGAGATTTTTCACCCATCATATTTACAACTCTCCCTCACCCTTCTCCCCACACACACACACACACACACACCTCCCCCTCCATCAGGGATAGTCTCATCCTCTCACTTCATTTTTTTATGCACTTACAGAAGTTAATTATAAATGGATTACCAGTTAACGTTGTAAGGTTGTTGATCAGTAGCTGCTTGTGTTGTGTCTTTCTGTTTGCCAGAGTGCATTGAAGTTGTGAAACAGTATGCCGGCTTATAAGTGCTCCTGATCTTTCAGTAAATCAGTGCATAACGAGATCTGAATTCCTTTGTTTGACTTTCCTTTTCCAGAACTACAGGCCAGGCAGCCTCACCTCAATCCTTGGGAAGATGATGGAACAGCTCATCCCGGATACCATTTCCAGGCTCATGAAGGATAAGAAGGTGATCAGTAGTAGTCAGCATGGATTCACAAAGGGGAAATCATGCTTAACCAGCCTGAGAGCCTTCTGTGATGGGATGACTCGCTGGGTAGAGGAGGGGAGAGCAGTGGATGTTGTCTCCCTTGGCTTCGGCAAGGCTTTTGACACTGTCTCTCATAAGATCCTCATAGGCAAGCTGAGGAAGTGCAAGCTAGATGAGCAGACAGGGAGGTGGACTGAAAACTGGCTGAATGGCAAAGCTCAAAGGTTGTGCTCAGCAGTGCAAAGTCTACTTGGAGGCCAGTAACTAGCGGTGTGCCCCAGGGGTCAATGCTGGGTCCAATATTGTTCAACTTCTTCATCAGTGACCTGGATGAAGGGACAGAGTGCACCCTCAGCAAGTTTGCTGATGATACAAAACTGGGAGGAGTGGCTGATACACCAGAGGGCTGTGCTGCCATTCAGAGGGACCTGGACAGGCTGGAGAGATGGGCAGAGAGGAACCTCATGAAGTTCAACAAAGGCAAGTGTAGGGTCCTGCACCTAGGGAGGAATAACCTCATGTACCAGCACAGGCTGGGGGATGACCTTCTGGAAAGCAGCTCTGTGGAGAAGGTCCTGGGGGTCCTGGTGGACAAGAAGTTAACCATGAGCCAGCAATGTGCCCTTGTGGCCAAGAAGGCCAATGGTATCCCGGGGTGCATTAGGAAGAGCATTGCCGGCAGGTTGAGGGAGGTGATCCTCCCCCTCTACTCAGCCCTGGTGAGGCCGCATCCAGAGTACTGTGTCCAGTTCTGGGCTCCCCGATACAAGAGAGACATGGACGTACTGGAGCGAGTCCAGCAGAAGGCTACTAAGAAGATGAAGGGACTGGAGCATCTCTCATATGTGGAAAGACTGAGAGAGTTGGGACTGTTCAGCCTGGAGTAGAGGAGGCTGAGGCGGGACCTTATCAATGTGTATAAATATCTGAAGGGAGGGTGTAGAGAGGATGGGGCCAGACTCTCTTCAGTGGTGCCTAGCGACAGGACAAGAGGCAATGGGCACAAACTGAAGCACGGGAAGTTCCATCTGAGTATGAGGAAAAACTTCTTTACCGTGAGGGTAACCAAGCACTGGAACAGGTTTTCTAGAGAGGTTGTGGAGTCTCCATCCTTGGAGATATTCAAAAGCCGTCTGGACATGATCCTGGGCAATATGCTCTAGGTGACCCTGCTTGAGCATGGGGGTTGGACTAAATGATCTCCAGAGGTCCCTTCCAACCTCAACCATTCTGTGATTCTGTGAAACACAAGAAAGCAGCTGAGGAATGAAGACAGGGACAGAAAAGGCCTCTTCTCCCACACAGGTTGCAGCCCTCGCAACACTGAGGTTTCAGCCAACCGCAGCAGGCATTCTCCACACCAGGGCAGCTAAGACAGGAGCCTGAAAGGTCTTGAAGGTGGTGAGTTTCAAAGGGAACTTAGAGGACAACAAAAGGGGAAACTGAGAAGACCACACTGAACTCAGGCAATCTTACCCTTTCTGTGTAAGTAGTATATTTCGCACAGCAGAGTAATGCTTCTAATGTAGCTGAAATAACTTCTTTCACAGAGTATCACGGTCTGAGAAAACTTTCATTTTTCCTCTCTAATTACGATTTACATATTGATAGGTATGACCATGCTAGAGGCATGCTCTGAGCAGGGAGGACATAGCTTCTTCCTCAGAAAATGTGAATAACAGTGAGAAGTTAGTATATACGCTTTATGCTGCATTCTCTGAATTGCCTTTTTGTGATTTTTGTATAGATACTCTGCTTACAAACAGCTGCTTCAGGGCTTGTTTTTCCACTTTAAAACTTATCAGAAATAATGGCTGGGGTTGAAATATGCAAGAAGACTGTGTGATGCCTTCCATTGCCTAGGCACAACTAAGCTGTTAAGCTTTTGTGATTTTACTCCTCAGCTCCTGAATCTTATTGTTCCACATGCACAAAAGAATGATGTTTGCCTGGGCAGTGTGGTTAGCCTACAGGCTCAAAGGCACTGCTTAGCGTCCTGTGCTTGTCCCTGTGGCTGAGATTTGGATTCCCATTTGCCTGTTTTTCCTTGACATCTCCTCACCTCCCAAAGAATCTCCTGGGTGCTGTAGTTTAGTTGCCTGTTACAGGCAAAAGGATCCCAGAATCATTTTTATAAATTGACTTAAGCTCCTCTGTAATATACTCCCTTCATTGAGAGTCACTTCCAGGATTTCCTTTTTAGGGAACTGCATTTATTGGGTGTAGGGGCAGACAGTGAGGGATCGGACAAGATAGAGTTAAGGAGCCGAAGGCCATGGGCTGAATAGATAGCAGTATGGGAACATAGGGAGTAACCGCACAGAATGAGGGAACATGACCTTTGGGAAGGTATAACGTGGCGCTTGCAAGGAGAAGAGAAAGTACCGTAAATCACTGTGGGAAAGTACCAGTCCGGGCTAGAGCTTATATATAGGGCTTGCTTGCTTGAATACAGTTGATTCTGATCCAGCACATCGGAGTCCGTGAATCAGACCGCCACAACTGGGGGCAAGTTTATGAGTATTTGTTCTTGTACCAGCATTACTTGTGGGCGTAACTGGTTCTCTGTCCCTAGAGCAACTTCTATTATATGTAACAATCATATTTCCTCTGTCTTAGTTTTGCTATGTCAAATTACATTCTCCTAGTGTGCTTTTGAATGATTGGCACTTTGTTTTTGGTGCATCTTCATAGCTTGTCTTTGTCACTTTTCGTTTGAATCTCAGTTCCCTTTTTTCAAATGGGACCAGAATTGCTCACGCTATTTTGTATGATCTCTCTCAAGTGACAGTATGAACAGTTCTGTGGCTGCTGAGGAACTATTGCTTTTTTCATGATTCTACTGGTGGATTAGTAGTTGATGATTAGCTGATACGCTCCGTTTTGTATCTGGATAAGAATTTGCAGCAACCTCCACATTTACTGAGCCTTGGTTTAGAGCAGAAATTCTTGTGCTGCTGCATTTTTGTACTGAGGAGTTAGTCAGTAGGTGCTGCTGTCAGTGCCGGCCTGGAAATCAGAGCTCTCCTCTGGGCACTCAGTGGGAAATAATGTGGGAATGAGGGTAATTCGTGAAAGGAAGAAACTTGACAGCTTTCAGGAGAATGCTCTTTGTGATTAAGGGAATAAGTTCAGCATATGATCTTTAGAGCCACTTTCTGAATGGATCTGAGTGGGGTAAGGCTGTATTTGAGGACGGAAGAGGATGTTGCAGTAGTTGAGCTCATCATGCCTTGAGGAAGAGATGTAATTATGCAATAGCTTGTGAAGGCAGTACCTCACTCATGTTCTGCAGCCTGTGCAAGACTTGAACAAGGAGAATAAAAATGTATAAAAGGGTTCAAGCCAAAACCTGTGTGCCTCATAATTATCCTCCTGCATGCATCATAATTAATTGAAGCTCCCTCAGGAGCGCCCTTCTCGATCTGTCCTGCTGTTTTGGTCACATCTGTGAACATGAAGTTCAGAGGAAATCAGGGGGAATAGATTCACAAATACAGTTACTTTGCAAGGCTCTGGCATACTGTGTGCCAAAGTCAAGCTGCATATAAGTACCAGATGCTTTTCTAATCACTCAGATGGCAATACTAATTTCCTCTTGGATTATTTCTCTGTAGAAGTACTCTTAAACAAGAAAAATTCCATAAAGAAGTGTTAATGGCGATTGTGGTGAGAAAGGTTGTTTTGGATGCTGTAAGCACTTGGAGCTTGGAGAAAGCTATCTATTGCTTGATAAGAACACTTTGACATTCTTTAGAGCAGTCAGTTTAGGAAAGAAGAGGGGGCCTCAGTTTTGGAAGAGCGATGATTCAATACATGCAAAGGGCTTATGTTTTACAGAGTGGATACTTAATGCTCAGTGAAACTGGGTGCTCTGTGTGTCTGATTACAGATTTGAACAACTTGTAGCTGAATTTTGATTGTAAACTAGTTAAACATTTCACCTTCCCAGCAAAGACTGAATTTTGCTCTCACAAGGAGAAACGTGTGATGCAGTTTGAAATCAGATGCACGAGGAATACAGATAATGGGCTGGAAACTTCTTAGCTCTCACAGTACATTCTGGAGGAGGCTTCACTTGATTTTTGATGTGATTTAGTGTGACCTAGTCTTGTTTTTGTTACTGCCTTTGAAATGCTTGTGGATGGAAACATGAAGTCTACAGCAGTGATTCCCCATCCTCCTCCTCTGATGATGAGGAGGAACATTTTGCGAGGTGTAGGAAGCACAGCCCTAACAGAGCTGTCAGAAGGTGAGTGTGATTAGAGAAGAGGGGAGGGAGGAATCTGCTGAAGAGGCAGAGCAGCTGCCTGACTGTGAAGTGTTCTCCTCCCTGCTCCTATGCAGACTCTAAACGGTGGCAATATTTAATCCATTAGCATAATATGTAACTTACTGGCACTGGTGGCTCTAAGGGGGCTCTCTGCAATTGGATTTTTAGACTTGACTCTTTAAAAGCAATTGGATTTCTTTGAAGGGGTTAGGCGTAAACTCTAAATATTTTAATGTAAAATTCTACTGCCCCTCTGCTTTACAGTAGGCTATTCAGAAAGAAACCCCCCCAACAGAAAATTTATAAATAGAGGCGGTGATGGGGTTTCTTTGCCTTTCTTAAACCCAGGACATGGGTTCTGTTGGATTTAGCTTTAGGTAAACTGAGACATCAATACATTTGTGTGCTTGAAAAGCTTCTGCCATTACTGAGCTTTTATAGTAGCAGTAAAAAGTATACACGTAGATTCAAAGCATAGGGGATTGCTTGCCATAGTTACAGGCTTAGTGTCTTGTGTGATAAGCGGAAAGTATACTCAAAACATGTCCTGGTTTAAAAAGGTGGTTTGGGAGTTTTGTCATCTATGATTTTTTTTACATACCTGAGAACCTGATTAATTCATAAGCTGGAGAGATTTATCTGTTGGAAGTCAATTGCAATTGTTTGCTTGAAAGACCAGGCATTTCCCTTTATGGGTGCAATGTCTGTAGATTTACTAGTTAGCTGTATATATTCTCTATCAGCAAAACTCAGTTCACAGCATGAGGAAATATAACTTTAAATTCTTCTCTTTCAAGAAGGTTAAAAGTACTGCAAATAAGGAAAGAAAAACCTTCAAATGTTTTGCTGCTTGATTCATTGGCATTCTCTTCTAAACAATGGTAGCTTAGCCTTTCTACTTGATATTTAAGTATTATCTGGAAATACAGAATACCTTTTTCTTCCTCCCAGCTTTAGACTTTCTCCTCAGCTACTGCCGACCATGGCAGCCGCCAGGGCTTTGTGTGTCTGTGTCTGTCTGGGGCTGGGTAGCCCAAACTGGACCCTATTCCCACACACGGTCTCTCCCAGGCCGAGCCAAGGGGAGCAATGCCTTCCCTCGCCCTGCTGGCTGCCCTCTGCTAACACAGCTGGGGTGCGGGGCCGGCCGTGCTGCCGGGTCACGCTGCTGCCTCCAGCTCTGCTTGTCCCCAGGATCTCCTACCTACCTTGGGTACCCACCACCGCTGTGACTGTCCCCGAGTGCCCTGCCCCTTTGTGCTGGGAGCTTCCTCCAAAAGGGTCCTACCCCCACCCACTGCTGGGAGCTGCCTCTCACGGTGCCCTGCAGCCACAGGCTGTTTCTAGCCAGGCCGCTTTCCGGCCCAGGCACCACCACAGCAACAGCCACAGCAGTCTCAACTCATCTGCTGTGCCGTTCTGCGCAGCAGCACTTCCCTGGCCTCTGTGCAGGGCCAAACTGAGACTGAGGCATGGCCATCCTGGCTCTGCACGGCCTCGCTGGCCATCCCAGGGCCTGACACACGGCTCTGCTGCAACCCCAGCTGCCCTTCCGCCCCCAGCGGCTGCCCCCTGAGACTCCCCAGGCCTGCCCCACCCCCGGGCACACCTTGGCATCCCAGGGCTCTCCCAACAGCACTGTCAGCCACCCAGGCCAGCCGCGAGGGCCTCTGCTGAGGTGTCCTGCAAGACCTGGCCCGCCCATGGTGAGCCTGGCCAACAGGTCTGTAGGGACCTCCCTGGGGACTGTGAGTGCCTGGAGATCCAAGCAGCCAATGAGAGCAGCTGCCTGGGCAAGGCACAGAGGAGCCCCGAGCTGGGCAGAGGAAGAGTCTTCCTACTCCCCAGAAACCCGCTCCCAGCTGGGCTCAGAAACTGGGCCCGCAGGGCTGGAGGCAAAGATGGGGATCGCCACGGGCACAGCAAGGCACTGTGATGGGGGGGGGGTGGCGGGGGGGGGTGGTGTCTCCACGGGGGACTGCCAGGAGATGGTCATGGGGGTCCCCATGGCGAGCGCCAGGGCTTTGTGATGGGGCGGCATCGTGCCCTCAAGGCCATTGTGAGGGGGCGGTCCCCGTGGTGACCATGTCCCTGCTGCGGCCAGAGCCCCCAGGGTCCCCACTCTGAGGAGAGCGGCTCGATCAGCTGCCAGAGTGTCAGGTCCCCAGGAGAGCATCCTGGAGATGGACAAGGAGCGGCAGGCAAGCGCCTGCTCCCAGCCCGCGGATGGCCTCCCAGGAGCGCGGGAGCGCAGGAGCGAGGTGAGTGATGGGGCTGGAGGCAGGGGCAGGCAGCAGGGATGGGACCTGCATGGAGAGAGCAAGGGTGTGGGGTGGGCGAGCTGGGGGTGGGACAGCCAGCCCTGAGGTACTCCAGTAGCAAAGGGTATTATTAATTCCTGGCCCCCAGGGCAGACTGGGGCACACGGATGCTCCAAGGCCACACGGCCGCAGTAACCTCCACCCAGGGCAGAGAGCAGCTCTGGGCTGAGCTCAGCCTGGCTGTGGCCAGCCTTGTTCTTGCCTTACAAACAGACCCGGAGTTTTCCACCCTTCAGTGGCCTCATGTGCAAGCACAACTGCCTGCATCCTGCCCCTCTTTCTCCCCGCACCTGGGCCACAGGGAGATGCTCGCAGCAATGCAGCGCAAACAGGTCGGGGCTTCATGCCACGGGGATGAGCAGCCTTCACTCCCCAGCCCAAGGAGATCACGGGCCTCTGGGAAGAGACAAAAGCTATATGGCTGAACAGAGACAGTGGTAAAACTTTCTCGAGCCTCCTCCAACCTGCCGATAACCGGACTGGAGGTGCCTGGAGAGGCCAGGAGGTCCCCTGACCCCTTGCAGGCTGGCTGCCTGCTCTGCACAGGGAGTTCACACTGCAGATGTGTGACCCACCTGAAAATCATTTGCCCCCTCTTCAAACACACAAGGGGACCAGAGCTCGCAGACCTCAGAGCCCAGGTTTGGTTTCTCATCCCTCGGCAGGCAATGAGGCAGCGCAGCTCCCAGGGGCTGGGAGCACCTGCAGCTCCCACTGCCATCAGGACAATCCTGTGGCTCCGGGATCTCTGGCCTCCAGCTCAGCAATAGGGAGGCTGTTCCCCAGGCGCTGCGGCCAGCGTGAACTGGCCTTGAAGAGCACAGTATTCCCATAGCTGCTTCTCGCGTGGCTTCTCCAAGCATCTCCTAATGCTTCTCCGCTTCCCCAAATCCTCCTGCCCCTTTGCAGGCCCTTTCCCCCAAAGAAGGCTCCCCCAAAGCCCACAGTCAACCAGCCCCTACCCTCCCCCTGCTCCCACCACCCTGCACCCAGCATCAGGGCCCAGCCCCAGCCTCTGAAACTCAGCCGCATGCCCTTGGGATGGCCCCATCAGCCCCATGCACCTCCTCGCCTGCCCCATGCAAGCCAACAGGCAGCCCATCCAGGTTCCCATGGAGAAATCCTCCCTTGGCCCCGTGGGACCACAGCGAGGCCCAGCTGTCTGCCAGGGCATCCGAGAGAGCCTTCTGCGCCCATTGCTTGCCCTGTGGTAACGAGCCCTCTCCCTGCCTGGCTGTTCAGAGCGGGGTGGCAGACGCCTTCACGGGAGAGCACAGTCATCCAGGTTGGCATCATGGGTGGAAGACGTTTGCCAGTTGGAATGGATGGAGAGCAGGGAGGGCAGCACCAGGCTCACCTGGCCTCTCTTGTTTGCTTCTCTTGCAGAGGGACAGGGTGGAAGAAAGGAACAGGGAAATTGAGAGCATCATGAGAGCGTTTTTGAGGCAGCTTATAGGGATCTTATACCCACTTGCCTGCGAGTATGCAGAGGTCTCGAGAGCAAGTGCACAAGCTTCGGCACACTGGAGTCCCCACTCTGAGGAGAGCGACTCGATCAGCTGCCACAGTGTCAGGTCCCCAGGAGAGCATCCTGGAGATGGACAAGGAGCGGCAGGCAAGCGCCTGCTCCCAGCCCGCAAACGGCCTCCCAGGCTCCCAGGCATGCAGGAGCGCAGGAGCGAGGTGAGTGATGGGGCTGGAGGCAGGGGCAGGCAGCAGGAATGGGACCCACACGGAGAGCACGAGCATGGTGGGGAAGGGGAGCTGGGGCAAGACAGGCAGGCATGAGCTCCTCCAGCGAGGGGGCATTCATTCCTGGCCCTGGGCATTTTCTCTCAGACAAAGCACACTGACCTGGATGCTCCAAGGCCCACACGTGCCCCGTGAGCTCTGCCCTGAGAGCAGCTCTGGGCCAAGCGCAGCCAGGCTGTGTGCAGCCATGAGCTTCCCTTGGACACGGGCTTGGGGTTTCCTGTGCTTCAGGAGCTGCTCCCACCAATGCAACCACCCCCATCACGTGTCTCCTTCTCCCCACAGGTGGGCCAGCAGGAGCTGCACGCAGCAATGCAGCACAGCCGGACCCCGGCTCCGTCCCACCAAAGGGACAGGCTGCCTTCGCTGCCCGGCCCACAGAGCTCACGAGCCTCGGAACACGGCATCACAAAGGTACAGAGCTGAGCAGAGAAGGTGGCAAAGCCTCTGCCTGACTCCCTGCAGCTGCTGAGCAGCAGACGGGAAGTGCTGGCCGAGACCAGGCGGTCTCCGCCCCCCGGCAGGCTGACTGGCTGCTCTGCATGGCAGCCTGCAAGCACATGCCTTGGGGCGTCCCAGGGAGCTGCCTTTGCCCATCTCTTGCCCCATGGTGAGGACCCTTCTCCCCACCCAGCCTTTGGGAGCAGGGCAGCAGCCGCCTGTGTGGGAGAGCGCTGCCATAATCGAGGGCGTCAGGGGCCGCAGGAAGTTTCCATGATGGAAGGATGCAGGGCAGCGGGGGGAACAATGGCAGTAACTTGGCCTTTCTTGTGGGTTTGAGTTGCAGATGGTGGAGGACACTAGCAGGGATGTCACAGTGCAAGCTCTGCATGCCTCCACCGGCCTTCTCAAGAAGGCTCCTTTGAGGCACGGGGAGACACTGCCTGGCAGGACTCATGCGGGAGCAGAGACACCACATCTGCCCGGCTTAGCACCGCTCCCAGCCAAGGCAGCTAGGCAGGCACAGGGAGGCCCGGCGGCCTCTGCATGTAAAAGAGCAGGAGCTACAAGTCAAACCAAGCTGCCTGCTCTGGAAACATCCGGCAGATCTTCTCCCCAAGGCTGGGCCAATGCCATGGATGCGGAAGCTGTGAGCAGGAGAGTCCTGGAGAGAATGACCAAGGCATTAGAGAGGCTGGCTACAAATTCCAGTGAAGCTGCTGCCAAGGAACACTTCCCGCTTGTTAGTGGGGCTGGGATGGCTCTGGGCTCAGGGAAGAGCCTGGAAGAGGAGGAACTAAAGCCATCCCAGCTTTCCTTGCCTCCCCTTCAAAAACCCAAGCGGGAAATTTGTGCTCTTCCCCAGGCAATTCAAGAGCACGTCCGCTCCTTGCCTGAGTCCCGGCCTGGGTCTTCCCCATTAGTGCTGGGAAAAGCAAGGATGTTGCAGGACGACGGCAGCAGAACACCTCTTGCCCTGAAAAGCCAACAGCTCTCAGGAAGCTCCTCCTTTGGTGCAGGAGCACAGACCGTTCCTGAAAGGGAGCTGCGAGGCACACCAGCGTGCAAGGAGCGGCACGAGGCCTGGCCAAGCTGCCTGACAGTGCCAAGGCTGCCACAGTCCCCGTCAGCGGTGGGTTTTGCCAGCACTGGCCAAGAAATGCACCAGGAGCTAGTCAGCAAGCTGCCCCCGGCTCCCAGAGATGCCTGTGCCCAGGAGGTCAAGGCACAATGCTTGGACGCAGTGGTGCAGAGGCAGGACTTGGTGCTAAGCAAGTCCTCAGCATCCCAAGGGGCAGACCTGCAGCCTCCCCACCTGCAAGTGCCCCCAGCTGAGATGCCCCCGGAAGAAACAGCCTCTTCTCCCCTGCAGTGTGCGATGGCAGCCAAAGCTGTTTCAGACACGGCTAGACTCACCAGCCCGCCCTTCGCAGAGGTACCACCCGGCTCTGCAAAAGACGTCGCTGCCAGGTGCCACAGTGAAATGGCCCCACCTGAGACCCCATCGCCTTCCCTGCCGGAGCCTGCTGGCCTTGTTGAGAGCATCATTGCAGAAGCTGGCAGGCAATTGAGGGCTGAGAGCCAGGGGCCTGCCCCACATGGCCCCGCACCGCCTGCCGTGGCTCTGGAGGACGCGGGCCTGGGCCTCGAGGCACACACCATCGATGCAGCAACACCGGCAAGGCCAGACCAGCACCAGAGCACAGAGCGTGGCAAAAGCACAGCCCCCGCAGCTCAGCAAAGGCCTGATCCCCACGCTCATGGGGGCAAAAGGCAGGTCAGCGGGGCTGGTGCACCAGCTTCCCCAGGCAAGGGTGCGGGGACGGGGACACCACAACCAGCACCGGCAGGGCAGCACCCAAAACAGCAGCCTTTGGGCATCATCTGCCGCGTTGGAGGAAAGCCGCTGCGCATTCACCCGGACAACACCTCGCAGTACCTGGCAGTGCTGTCGATCAAAACAGAGACGCTGGAGGAGCTCAACAGCAGCTGCCTGGCCCGCACCGGGCAGAGCTTGGCCCAGCTGCGGGAAGCCTGTTTGCAGAGGAGGGAGCAGAGCCTGAAGGAGAGCGAGGGCGAGCAAGAGCAGGGCGAGGGGAAACATTTCTCCCTGACAGCCTCAGGATCCCTCAACGTCAAACCCAAGGAGGTGAGTGCAAGGGCTGGGCCGGGGCAGGTGCCAACCCTCCCCGTGCTGGGGCCAGCCGCTGCGCCGTGCCACGACAGCCTGCTTGTGCCAGTGCTGGCAGGGCCCCGCGGGGCCTTTCCTGGTGGGAAAAGGAGCTGCCTTCACAAATCTCCCTCTCTCCTTTCAGCTCCTCGCCAGAAACTCCTTCTACAACTTGTGGAAACCGGAGGTGACGCGAGTGGAGCTCCTCAAGGACGCAAGGTGCAAGTGGGAGGTGCTGGAGCGGCTGTATGCCCATGCCCCCAGGAGGGAGCGGGAGGTGGGAAGAGGCAAGAGAGTCCCGGGAGCGCTGCAGGAGGAGCAAGCGGACTGGCCCAGTGAGGAAGAGCACACTGATGAAGAGCTTCTGCAAGGGGAGGAGCTGGAGGGAAAGCCCTCCCTGTGCATGACCTGGGTCAGACCTAGCCTCAGGAGCCTCTTCACAGACACAGAGACGTGCCCCCAGAAGGTGCCCTGCTCTCCCAACGGCAAGGCCAGAGACGCTACCGGGGAGGCAACGGGCGACCTGCAGAGCACGCCTCTCGCCCCAGCAGTGCCCAGAGGAGCCGAGGCAGCGGCACCTGCTTTGGCCGATGGCTTTCAGGACGCGGGGGACAGAGTGTCTCTCGCCCCATCAGCATTTCTGAGCGCAGGAACAAAGCCGGAGGAGGCCTCCGCCACAGCCAGCATCCCTCCGGATGTGGAGGAAAATGCACCTCTGACTCCATCAGTTCCTGCAGAAGCTGTGCCACAGGCCTCTCCCTTGGCCGCAGGCACTTGGGCTGAGAGCAACAGCCTGCCTCTCCAACAGCCATTGCCCAAGGAAACACCACCAGCGACCTCTGCCTTGGCTGGAGGCCCTCCTCACCAGGTGAGCAACGAGCACGCCATTGGCACCCATGATGAGAGGGAGCTGCTGTGTCAGCTGCGTCTGGGGTGTGCAGGGTGGGGGCAGAGAGCTGCCCCATCGCGTGGCACCCCCCGGCCATGGTGCCAAGCGGTCACCCCCAGCCATTTACCCTCTGCAATGTCTCCCATGGGGGAGATGCCTGCTCCTCTCTGTTTCAAAGTGCCAAAGGCACAGGGCTGACGTGCCCTCCACCCCTTGTGCTGCGTTCAGCCCTGGGGCATGGATGCTGAGCAAGGAGGGGAGGGGCGGCCCCAGCAGCAGCCCCCTCCCACACCCGGTGAGCGACCCCCCTTCTGCCATGCACCTGGCCACCTCCATTTGCTCCTGCCCATCGCAGCCCCCAGCCAGCCCAGCCCTGCTGCTACGGCCTTGTGCCATTGCTGTGCCAGCCGCAGCTCCCTCCCCTTGGGACTCGCAGCTGGTGGCAGCATCCCCCGACCCCAAGCCCTTTCCCCCGTCCATCCCGGGGCACCAGTATCCTGAGCATCGCCAGCTGATGGCACGCGGGTGTGTGTTCTTGCTCTGCCCATGCAGGTTGCCTCTGAGCCCAAAGGCGAGCAGAAGTCATCCTCTTCCTTCAGGCACACACCAGAGGCTGACGCAGGTACGTACCCAAGTCAAGAGCCCTTCTGGGGACGGGGGGCCTGTGCCGGCACAGCAAGGGGCACCGAGGCCGGCAGCAGGAAGCCCTCGGGAGCTGGCTGTGCCGAGGCCACGACCCCGCGGGAAAGCCCTTGGTGGCAGGGGACAGGCAGGTGCCGGTCCTGCGCCCTCGCTGCCCCTCACATGCGGCTCTCCTTCCCGCCACAGGCAACGCCACCCTCCCGCATGCTGCAGCGCCCAGGCGATGGCCCTCACGGCTCAGCACAGCACTTCGGGCTCTGCGCAGAGCTTTCTGCTGCCGCTGTGTCACGGGGCAGCGAGAGGAACGGCGTGCAGGTGCAAGTGCCGGGCAGGTCCCCTGAGATCGGGGCTGGCGCAGAGCAGAGAGCAAGAGCGACGGAGACGCTGTCCTGGGTGCTACAGAAATGCTGCCACAGCTCTCACAAGCCCTAGCCGGTGACAGCCATTGCCTGCTTCGAATAAAAAACCCTGGGAAGCTTTTTCTGCCCATGTTACTTGGTGTTGGGCACATCTCCAGAGGAAAACTAGTGCAGGCAACGCCAATAAAGCCAGTCAGGTCTGGAGGGAAACCCATTCAAGCAGTCAAAGAGTCCCAGAGCAGCTGGGGTGGGAAGGGGCTTCTGGAGGTCTCTGCTCCAAGCTCCTGCCACAAGGGGTGGCAGCCAGAGGGGGTTTCCCAGGGCCTGGCAGAGCTCGGACTCTCTCTGTTGGAGCACCCTTAGGCTTCAAAGGCTTTTGGCACTCTCAGATGGGAATTTTCCCTGCTGCCCCTTGTGTCCTTGCCCCTCGTCCTGGCCCCAGGCACCTCGCGGATGTGCTGGCTCCATCCTCTGGCTCCATCCTCTCCCCACCCTGCCCTTGGCAGCTGCAGGCAGCAGCCAGATCCCCCTGCACCTTCCCTTCTCCCAGCTGAACACACCCAGTGCCCTTGGCCTCGCCTCATACGTCCCATGCTGCAGCTCCCCACCGGCTCGGGGGCCTCCGCTGGGCTCGCGCCAGTGTGTCTGTGTCTGTCTGGGGCTGGGTAGCCCAAACTGGACCCTATTCCCACACACGGTCTCTCCCAGGCCGAGCCAAGGGGAGCAATGCCTTCCCTCGCCCTGCTGGCTGCCCTCTGCTAACACAGCTGGGGTGCGGGGCCGGCCGTGCTGCCGGGTCACGCTGCTGCCTCCAGCTCCGCTTGTCCCCAGGATCTCCTACCTACCTTGGGTACCCACCACCGCTGTGACCGTCCCCGAGTGCCCTGCCCCTTTGTGCTGGGAGCTTCCTCCAAAAGGGTCCTACCCCCACCCACTGCTGGGAGCTGCCTCTCACGGTGCCCTGCAGCCACAGGCTGTTTCTAGCCAGGCCGCTTTCCGGCCCAGGCACCACCACAGCAACAGCCGCAGCAGTCTCAACTCATCTGTTATGCTGTTCTGCGCAGCAGCACTTCCCTGGCCTCTGTGCAGGGCCAAACTGAGACTTAGGCATGGCCATCCTGGCTCTGCATGGCCTCGCTGGCCATCCCAGGGCCTGACACACGGCTCTGCTGCAACCCCAGCTGCCCTTCTGCCCCCATAGCACAGCAAAACACCCATTATGTACCAGTTACTACCCCAAAAGAACACTACCTTCTGCCCATGTATTACCTACACCCAGCCTACGACACTTAGGAAGTGGAGAACAGCCCGGAATTCTTGGCAACATTTTCTAATGGGAGCATTGCATGGGAGCAGCGATCACGGAGCTGAGGACAGCAGGGCCTCCTGTGCCATCAGGGTGAGAGGCCTTCCCACAACTCGGCAGTCAGCAAACGCTCTGCACACCCAGGACAACAACCCTTCTCCTAGTTCAGGGTTTGACCTGCTGCAGCTCCGGCAGGAAGCAGCCCCATCGCCAGCACCACTGCCCCGCCCCAGCGGGAGGGCACCCGCCCGCATCTGAACACACCCACAGCCCCCCCCACCCGTCCCCAACCCCGACCCAGATGCACCCGCCCGCTTCCTCCTCTCCTTTCCTCCCTCCTCTTCTCTCCCCCAGGTCAGGCCCCACCCCTTCCTCCCCTCCCCGAGGACCCTGCATGCTGGACTCTGATTGGTTGATAGAGCTGTCAGTCCCACCCAGACCCGCCCACCTCCTCTTGCCGGCCAACAGCAGGGCCGCACTGGGGGTGTTGCCATGGCAATGCTGTGGCCACGTGACCCGGTGGCGACCCATCCCCTGGGCGGGACGGCGCCATCTTAGTGGCGGCTGCGGGGTGAGAGGCCCCTCGAGCGCTGACGAGCTGCTGCTGCAGGCTGAGGCGCATCGAAATGCGGTTCGTGCGTGGGGCGAGTCCGGACACGGGGGCAGAGGGACCGCAGCCTGCCCCGAGGAGTCCTGACGTTCCTGCAGTTCTGCCTGCGGCCTCCTTCCCGACGCGGCCCTCGGGCAGCCCAGGCTGGCGCTGTCTCCTGGGGGAGCTGCAGCGTGGGGCTGCCGCGGGGTGGCCTGTCCGATGTGTGCCGCCATGGAGCAATGCCCGCGGTTTGCACCCCAGTTAGGAACAGAGAGCCGCTGGGTCTGGGGGAGGCTGTTAGCTGCAGAGGGCTTCCTGCTGTCCTGCAGAGCAGTTCAAGTGCTGCTAACGTCTGCCATAATTTCTTTCTCATGTCTGACTATGACCTTTAGAATTTCTCTTTTTCTCCTACAAAAGTGGATTTTTCACTGTATTCGGGGGAGGGAAAATGAACCTCAGTGCAGTGTGATTGCAGAGTCTCAAGCACTTGTTCTTAAACCGCTCTGTACAAAGCAAACATTTGAACTAACTTTCTTTTAGTTTTGAAGAACCTAGCTAAGTGTTAATTTGACTCTGTCGTTATCTGCAGTCCACACTGAGATGTCCTGCTGCTTGTATGCATTGTGTCCAACCTTTTTTGACACTTGGTTTTCTTTGCTCTTGTGTGTGCAGCTTTCTGTCAGTCCCACAGAAGCAGTATAGCAAGCCAGCGGATGATGTGAAGGTGATGGAAGATCTTGTGTTGTTTGGTGATGCAGAGAAGTTTAAACATTCATTTATCTTACCCTTTCTGTGTAAGTAGTATATTTCGCACAGCAGAGTAATGCTTCTAATGTAGCTGAAATAACTTCTTTCACAGAGTACCACGGCCTGAGAAAACGTTCATTTTTCCTCTCTAATTACAGTTTACATATTGATAGGTATGACCATGCTAGAGGCATGCTCTGAGCAGGGAGGACATAGCTTCTTCCTCAGAAAATGTGAAATAACGGTGAGCAGTCAGTATATACGCTTTATGCTGCATTCTCTGAATTGCCTTTTTGTGATTTTTGTATAGATACTCTGCTTACAAACAGCTGTTTCAGGACTTGTTTTTCCACTTTAAAACTTATCAGAAATAATGGCTGGGGTTGAAATATGCAAGAAGACTGTGTGATGCCTTCCATTGCCTAGGCACAACTAAGCTGTTAAGCTTTTGTGATTTTACTCCTCAGCTCCTGAATCTTATTGTTCCACATGCACAAAAGAATGATGTTTGCCTGGGCAGTGTGGTTAGCCTACAGGCTCAAAGGCACTGCTTAGGGTCCTGTGCTTGTCCCTGTGGCTGAGATTTGGATTCCCATTTGCCTGTTTTTCCTTGACATCTCCTCACCTCCCAAAGAATCTCCTGGGTGCTGTAGTTTAGTTGCCTGTTACAGGCAAAAGGATCCCAGAATCATTTTTATAAATTGACTTAAGCTCCTCTGTAATATACTCCCTTCATTGAGAGTCACTTCCAGGATTTCCTTTTTAGGGAACTGCATTTATTGGGGGCAAGTTTATGCATATTTGTTCTTGTACCAGCGTTACTTGTGAGCGTAACTGGTTCTCTGTCCCTAGAGCAACTTCTATTATATGTAACAATCATATTTCCTCTGTCTTAGTTTTGCTATGTCAAATTACATTCTCCTAGTGTGCTTTTGAATGATTGGCACTTCATTTTTGGAGCATCTTCATAGCTTGCCTTTGTCACTTTTCGTTTGAATCTCAGTTCCCTTTTTTCAAATGGGACCAGAATTGCTCACGCAATTTGTATGATCTCTCTCAAGTGACAGTATGAACAGTTCTGTGGCTGCTGAGGAACTATTGCTTTTTTCATGATTCTACTGGTGGATTAGTAGTTGATGATTAGCTGATACGCTCCGTTTTGTATCTGGATAAGAATTTGCAGCAACCTCCACATTTACTGAGCCTTGGTTTAGAGCAGAAATTCTTGTGCTGCTGCATTTTTGTACTGAGGAGTTAGTCAGTAGGTGCTGCTGTCAGTGCCGGCCTGGAATTCAGAGCTCTCCTCTGGGCACTCAGTGGGAAATAATGTGGGAATGAGGGTAATTCGTGAAAGGCTCTAGCAACTTTGTTTGCTGTGAGGGAAGAAACTTGACGGCTTTCAGGAGAATGCTCTTTGTGATTAAGGGAATAAGTTCAGCATATGATCTTTAGAGCCACTTTCTGAATGGATCTGAGTGGGGTAAGGCTGTATTTCAGGACGGAAGAGGATGTTGCAGTAGTTGAGCTCATCATGCCTTGAGGAAGAGATGTAATTATGCAATAGCTTGTGAAGGCAGTACCTCACCCATGTTCCGCAGCCTGTGCAAGACTTGAACAAGGGGCATAAGAATGTTTAAAAAGGTTCAAGCCAAAAACTATATGCCTCGTAATTATCCTCCTGCGTGCATCATAATTAATTGAAGCTCTCTCAGGAGCGCCCTTCTTGATCTGTCCTGCTGTTTTGGTCACATCTGTGAACATGAAGTTCAGAGGAAATCAGGGGGAATAGATTCACAAATACAGTTACTTTGCAAGGCTCTGGCATACTGTGTGCCAAAGTCAAGCTGCATATAAGTACCAGGTGCTTTTCTAATCACTCTGTTATGGAAATTAGGCTTGTTGGCCACCATAACAGGGCTCGACCCTAGGTTCCCGCAAGTACAGTTCAGAGCCAATCAGAATCAAAGCAAATTAAATAATTAAATTTTAATCACGCACGTGCCGTAATTACAGCTCGAGCTGGGTGCCTCCAAAGAGGAACCCCAACAAAAAAAATCCTGGGCAATTATAGTTTTTTCAACTTAAGTTTCCCACCCCTCACGCAGTAGTTAGACCAATAGTAATTTTTAGATCTGGGGTCTCCTGCTCCTCATTGGATCTCACTGTTGTTCCTAGGTAAGCTGTTTTTCTCCTTATCTTTATTTTTTGCAGTCTCTGCTGACGGTTGTACCTTTATTTTGGTTGGGTCTTACTGTTTTCTCTCAAGGTCCTGAGGAGGAGGAGGAGGAGGTGATTCTAAATCATAACAATTAACACTGCCCCAGCAGTGAGCTAAGGCTTTGCCCCTCAAGGTCCTAATGCCCTGTCTTATTTCAAAGCCTTGACACCCTCCCTTTTGGAGTGTGAGACGCAGGAACGCAGACTGCTTGTAACTTCCTTATCTTCCCAGCTGGAACCAGCTCTGAGGCGCTTTTCTTCCTGGACTAAGTAAAAGTTCATTATTTTATCTAAGTGCGGCCTAAGGCTTCAGCAAATTTAGCTACTCATGCTAAGCAAGTTTTAGAGAAGTTGTGCTAAGCAGCTACAGTTTCAGTTTGCTATTCCTTAACAGTCCCCCCTTTGTTTTTATTAAGCATCCCTGCTAATGCTTTAAACAGAGTTCTCGAAGCCTTTTGAGGCGTACTATCACTTTCCATAATCTTATGTATAATATAATCATAAGTAATAGGCATAACAGTTAACACAACTACTACTGGGTGCAACACATGATTAGAAATCCCTGTTGCAGTTGGTGACCATCCTAGAAGAATTTGCCAGCCATGATGTTCTCTGTCCTTCTTTACCCTTTCCAAGATGTGGTGTATCTCTTCCGCATCATGATGAATGGTGATGAGAGGTTTTTTTTTTTTGTCCATTGTTTCGGGCGAGTTCTAGCAGTCGACGCAGGTCATCATGTTGCAGTAGTTTCTTCACCAGTGTGAGATTCATTCCAATGGGGGTAGGTAGTAGATTTTGAATTAATGTATAATTAGATTGTAACAATTGATAAGATCTAATAGGAGCTGAATAATTAAAGTCGCATCCCATAATTTTGGGTAAAGTTACAAATACAAATATTTGAGTAATTAATTACTTGTATCTACAACAATGTTATCTATGAATATAAGATTACAAAATGTTCTTACACATACACATCCTTTTTTAACATATACAAGTACAGTTCAACTCTAACAGCAAAATAAGGTGGTGTGGATTGGTATCATTGAGCGTTTGTTTATTTATTTATTTTAAAGATTTTCAAGCCTTTTTTGCATACTTAGAACATACTGGATTAGTCGTTCATCTCTGTCTAACAGGCTGGTCTTAGCTGGAATAGTAAGTGCCTGGTATCGCTAAATGTCTCCCCAAAAGAATGTCTGCTGGTGTTAGTCCTATGGGTTGCCGTGGGGCATTTCAAACATCCCATAGAGCTAAGTTTAATGCTTCTGGCCATTTTAGGCTAGCACGTGTGCATATTCTTGTTCTTTTTTTTTTAAATGTTCTATTCATTCTTTCTACTTGTCCTGAAGATTGTGGGTGATAAGGGGTACATAGGTTTTTTTTTTATTCCTAATGATTTATATAATTGAGTGATTGTGCTTGCCATAAAATGGACACCCTTGTCTGAATCAGTGGCTTCTGGGACTCTCTACCTAGGTGTGATTTCTCTCAGTAAGGCTTTTACTACTCCCCCTGCATCAGCCTTTCTTGTTGGGAAAGCTTCTACCCAGTCTGATAACTGATCTACTCTCACTAACAAGTGTTTATACCCATTGGCAGATGTCATACCCGCATAATCTATTTGTAGCCTTTGGAAAGGGAAGTAGGCCCATGGTCGTCCCCCTAACTCTGAGCTTGGTTTGCTACTTAAAGTCTTCTGGCAGGTCAGGCAGCTATTCATTATTCTTTTAGCAGCCGCATAAATTCCTGGAGCAGGCCATACTTTCTGTACCTGCTTAGCTATTGCCTCGGCTCCCCCATGAGCTGTATTGTGAAACCACCTAGCTATAGTAATTAAATATTTTTTTGGTAGAATTGGTTTTCCTCCAATTGTCCATATTCCATCATCATTTTGTTTTGCTTCCCACTGTTCCCATTGTTTTTTCTTTTCCATGGAGCAGTCCTTTTCATACATGGTTTTGGGCTCTATTAAATTTGGCCACTCACTTTGGTTCATCCTTGGAACTGCCCCCATACATTCTCTCAGAGGTTGTCGAGCTGCAGCCTTCGCAGCAGCGTCAGTTAATGTATTTCCTCTACTACTTTCTGTAGTGTCTTTAGTATGGGCTGGGCAGTGTATTACAGCAGTTTCTTTGGGGCAGTTGAACTGCTTCCAGCAAATCACGTATTTCTTCTCCACTAGCTGATTTCTTTCCTGATGACAAAAAAATCCTTGTTCTTTCCATAACATCCCTGTTGCATCAAATACTCCAAATGCATATTTAGAATCAGTATAGATATTTACCTGCAGCTTCTTACCAATTCTTGCTGCTTGGGTCAATGCTATTAATTCTGCTCCTTGAGCACTTACAGACGGAGACAAAGGATTGGCCTCAAGTACCTCAAAGATGTTAGTGACAGGATAACCTGAGTGGCGCCTTCCGTCCAAATAATAGGATCATCCATCTGTAAACAGAACTAAGTCTGGGTTTTCCAAAGGTTCATCTTTAAGGTCCTCCCGGGGCTTGCTCGAGCCGACGATCACCTGCTCACAGGAATGATGTGGCTCTCCATCCTCCAGCAGAGGCAATAGCATTGCTGGATTTAAGATATTGCATCTCTTTAAAGTCACATTATCTGCATGCAGTATTATCAGTGCATAGCGGTGAGCTCTCTGTGGGGATAGTGCTGGAGTTGCGTATTGTTTCATTAACAGTTCTACTTCATGTGGCACATACACAGTCAGTGAGTGACCCAAAACTTCAGGTCGTGTTTTTTCAAGAAGAGCTGCAGTAGCTGCTATTGCTCTGATGCATCCTGGAGTGCCTTTAGCTACCACGTCTAGCTGCGTGGAGTAATAGGCCACTGGTCTGCGGTGAGGACCTAGTTTTTGGGTCAGTACCCCACTTGCTACTCCCTGTCATTCATGGACAATTAATTCAAATGGTTTGCTATAATCTGGCAACCCTAGAGCAGGGGCTGAAACCAATGCCTTTTTTACAGATGTAAAAGCTTTCTCCCTTTCTGGGCCCCAGGCCAAAGGCTCTATCTCCTCTTTTTTTGTTGCCTGCACTAAAGGCTTAGTAAGTTCTCCTAACCCAGGAATCCATGGTCGGCAAAATCCTACAGCTCCTAAAAATCCCCTAAGCTGTTTTTTTGTTACAGGACGAGGCATATCAAGAATTGTCTTTACTCGTTCCAGATAAACTAACCTGTGTCCTTCCTTTAAAATAAAACCCAAATATTTTACCTCTCTTTGACACAGCTGAAGCTCAGACAGAGATGCTTGATGCCCTTTTTCTGCAAGAGCATTACATAGAGAAATAGTGTCTTTTAAACATGTCTCATAATCTTTACCTGCTAATAACAAATCATCCACATATTGTATTAACACTGAATGTCCTGGAAGTTCGATATCTGAGGGATCATTTTTGAGTATACGCGAAAAAATAGTTGGAGACCCAGTAAATCTTTGTGGTAGTCTCATCCAAGTTAATTGTCGTCCCTTCCAAGTGAAAGCAAAGAGATCTGGGCTATCTTCAGCTATCGGTATACTAGAAAAAGGCTGCCGTTAGGTCAATCACGGTAAAATAAGTTGCCCAGTGAGGTATTTGTAATAACACGGTTGATGGGTCAGGAACTACTGGGTGTGGAGTAATTACATGTTGGTTTATAGCCCTTTAGTCTTGTACAAACTGATACTCTGGATCACCATCAGAATCTTGCCTGTTCTTTTTAACTGGCAGAATTGGGGTGTTGTACAGGGATTCACAGACTCTAAGAATACCTAGTTTCAAATAATGATCAATTTGTTTTTGGATACTCTTCTCTGCTTCCTTTGGGATAGGGTATTGTTTAACTGTGGGAGGCAATCCCCCCTTTGTTTTTATCGAGACTGGACTAGCTGATTTCTGTAGTCCCACATCCATTCCTGAAGAGCTCCATAACTTTTTAGGAACTGATTCTAAACCTGTTGGAATCTGCAGATTAGTTGACTCTGGTTCTGGTGTCTTAGCCAGAACACATGAACCCATAATTATTAATTTTATCCCTTCCGGCTGTAAACAGATCTGAGTATCCGAGGCTTGCAGGAGATCTCTCCCTAAGAGGCAAGAGGGCGAGTCTGTGGAAATTATAAAGCAGCCCCACACTCTTTTACCTCCAATAGTGGGCAATAAAGGCTTAGATAACATTCGTTCGCCTTTTCCCATTACTCCTCGCATCACTATTTTATCTGGTGACTTGCATCCTTTAGGCTCCAAATTTAAAAGGGAAAGGGTGGCTCCAGTATCCACTAGAAAGGGAACTTCTAAACCTTCTGTATTTGCCATTACATGGCCCTTCAAATCCAAACCTATATCCCATAAATTTACCCCAATTTCCACAGTATTTTCTGAGTCTCCTATCTCCTGTCATTGTGGACTGACTGGGAATCGCCTGATCTCCTTCTTAGTGTTTGATTGTCTCATGCTGGCCCCTCTATTCCTAAATACACGGGGCCTCACTGGGCATTGCTGCTTCCAGTGTCCTTGTTCCCTGCAATAATGACAAACATCATTAACTCTTGATTGTACAGCACGTTCACTTTGATTCCATCTATCTCCCCTGGTTCTGCCGTGCCCCCTCCCCTTGCCAGCCTGGCATATGCTCTTTAAAATACTTAAAAGTGTGTCTTGTTGAGCCAATCAGCTCTTATTGTCCCTCCTGGTTTGTGTTAGGTTATGGGACTAAAGGCTAATCTCCACACACACAGAGGAGCAGAGGAACAATGACAGGCTGAGGAACCCTCCGTAACCTCATCAGAACCAACAGGGCTCCCTAACATGGCTCCTCAGCCCATGATCCTGGTGTGACACCCACCACATGAGTCAATGGTCTCCCTGGACCACCTTGCAGATCCCCTTGGAGGGGTTACTGCTTGCAGGGCTATGGGACTCAATACGGGATGCCAGGAAGAACATCTTGCAATTGAGACTCATTATGGGCTGTTTAGAGGAAAGACCCAAGGCAGTGAAAGAGAGGGATCAAGCTAGTTTTGGGGAGGAACCAATGTGGAAAAGCAGAAGAAAAAGGGGATAAAAGGTGCAGATTGCTTGTGAAAAGGTGCTTGGCCAGTAAGCTGCTCTGGCCCTGTGCCTGATAACTGCAGCCTGTCCTGTCCTCTTCTTAACTCCCTTGTGAACTGTTCTCTGGGGTGAGGGGACCCTCTCCTTTCTGTTTGTGCAAGTGCTGTTTTCTGTGTTGAGCTGTGTGATTGGTGATAAATATATGCAGTGTGTGCAGGTGTGCTTGTCTGACTACTGGTAAAACAGGTTCAGCCTTGCTATTGCCTGGACCTGGGGACATGGAGCTGTGGCAGCCTGGCTTCTGTTGGGCTATCGGATTTGGCATCTCCTACCTGAGTGCACATACAAGGCTGAGTGGAGGCAGTCTCGTGTGGGAGCTCCCACTGCTGCTGTCAGTGCTGGCCCCTCTGTACCACTGGTGTTGTTAAAAAGCACGTGTGTGGTGGCATACTTTCCCAGCTGCTCAAATCTACCTATGAATGCAAAAGAAAGATGGTTTTGTGCTGCTTCCCAGCAGAAGCGACCAGCCTGTGCCTTGCAATGGATTTCCCTACAGGAAAGGGGAGCTGCTCAACCTCATGCACTATCCCACAGGCCACTGTAGCATAAAGAGCTCTGTCTGTTTGCCTCTCCTTTCAGCTAGGAAGCTCAGGAGCAAGCAGTGCAAGCCAGACCCTGGACTGGGGAATCAGGGTGTCTGGGTGCTGTAGGGGCCTTCCTCCAGGGACACCCCCCCCCCTCGAAGGTAAGCACTGCCCCAGAGCTGACACTGGACAGCCCAGGGACTGGCTGAGGCACAGAGGAGAGAAATAGCATTCCCCAGACTTGGCTGCCAGCAGTGCACTGGAGCTGGGAGGGAACCCAGGTGTCTGGGCTCCCAGTCAGCCTCTCCCCTGCTCTCCCCAGTAGACCCCTGCCTTTCACCTTCCCACCCAAACCAGAGAGGAGGGAGGCAGTCTTTGTGCACCAGCCCTGCACCACCCCCATGCCCAGCCCCGCTGCCCCAGGGCTGTGGGTGCAGCAGGTGCAGGTGTGCTGGACACTGTGCTGTGTGCACGCAGCACTGTGTTTGGGCAGGTGTGTGGAAAAGGGGCATGTGCAGCGTCCACGGCGTGCACAGGTCTCTTATCCCCATTCGGAACCACAGATATTAAGGGGGATCTTTGGCCACACCATGCTGCGTACTTCTGTAATATGCCCATTTAACGGTAAATTCTCTTGCTCCAGACCAACTGCAGGAGGTATCTTGGGGATGAAGGCACTCGCACCAGCTCCATGAATTCTGAGTCCATTGAACCACATCAGTGTGTCACAAGATGTGCAACTCGGGAAGGCGAGAGAAGAAAGAGGGAAAAAGAAGAATCAGAGACTCTAAATGCAGCAACTTAGGAAATTATTGTTGGTCTCTCTCATCTACTGACATAAACAAGCACAAAGTGCAATGGACTTTAGCAGCATTATTATGTTTTGGGAAGTCCAGTAAACTGGTGCTGCTTGGAAGATATACTGCAGAGGGAAATACAAGTTATCCCCGTACTTACCCTGAGATCTGCCTTGTGATAAGCTTGTATCACTGCTGCAATACCTTTGCTGAGGCAGCCTGGAAAAATGCAAAAAGACAGAGTGCCCATACCCTCTATTAGAACAGGTTTGGCTTTCAGGAACAAGGTGCTCTGAAAGACAGGAAATAAACTCTCCTGCATCATCTAGGAAAAACATTTTCACAGACAATGGACAAGCTGCATCAATCTCCTGGCAAACATCAACAAGCCATATAGTCTATGATGGCTTCCTTTCCCCTAAATGCCTGGCCTGTGGTTTATTTTAGCTGTGCTGACAGCAGATCGGCCCCTCTCCAGCAACTCAGTTGACAGTATGAGAAAGACAGGAGTGCAGCTCCCATCACCTTGCTCAGTGTGCTCTCAAGAGGACCAGAAAGAGAAGGACCAGGGTAATGTTTCGCCCCGGTCTCCTGTGGGACCTTGCAATGAACTGCCACAGGCTCTTGCTTCCTTCCACAAGGGGCACTAAACCCACCCACAGACAGCCTTGCTCATCAGGCCTTTTTCAAGGTACGCCGAGCAACCTTGAGGGCAGCTGCAAACAAGGAACTGTCCCCACAACCCAGTCCCCACAAAAATTGCGTTTAATTTACTGAGGGAAGAAGTCATTCACTGGCAACTTTCACACAGCATCTGCTCTAAAACTGACTGCTGGCACTCTAGTTCCTGAGGTCTGACAAGGCTTTGTCACCATAACTGGAGGGGAATTCCCCCCAGAAGGTAACACAGTACCTGCTGACATTCTTCCCACCAAGATCAGGCTCTTGCTGAGAAGCACATCCACCCTTCAGAGATGCCGAAACACAACGCCTCCAAACGTCTAAGTGCGACTCCGCAGTGACTGACCGAACATGTTGCACGTTGCCTACATGGAGCAGAGAGAGAGCACAGGTGACTTTGCTGAGTAGCATCATCCTCAACTCCAGCAGAAAATGAGAAAGCCTCTTTCCCTTACAGAGCGTGACATCCTAGGTAAATCTCACCCACTGTCCCTGGTTTACTGAAAACAGACAAAAAATCATGGGAAGGACAAACCACCTTGAAACAGAAAGGTCACAAATGTTGCTTTTTTTTCTGTTTTCCCCCTCTGATTAGAGGCCTCCATGAACATTTTTGCTAGCTCTCCAGATAGGCAGGAGGACAAAACTACATGCTGTTCGTTGCTTGCTTCCACCCAGGGGTCTCACAGGGAACATGCTCAGACCTGCTTCCCTGCAGGAAGCTTACATAGAAAATCCACCCACGAGAAGGGCTCTGATGGCTTTCCAGACTGTCTGTATTGTCAGGAAAAAAAGACAGTCTGCACTGCAGTCAGCGTACAAAGGAACAGGAATAACGCTGGGTTCTGGATTCAAAGAGGGAGAGAAGGGAGAGCAGTTCAAAAAGAAGAAGGAATCTCCTTGCTTTGAGAGAAGCCTGTACTCCAGGACTGTCATGCAGACACCGCAGACAGACACATGATAGGAAGAGAAGGGTCTTGTACAAACGTACTAGGGCCTGATACATTCCTTTAGGGAACGGGTGCTGTAAACATGAGGGGGTATTTTTCTGGTTCCAGTGTGGACTGTGTGGAAACAACTGCGGGGCGGGGGGTGGGGGGTGGGGTGGGGGAGGAGAAGAATACCCTAGTTTCTGCCTCTCATCTAATATCTGAAAAAGAGTGATGAGAGACCTCCCTTTTACTGCCAGGAGAAATGAGTGATAATTACCCTAAGAAGACAAAACTGTCAGTCAAGGGAAACGCCAGGACTGGCCTTCAGGAATCAGAGGTAGCTGGAGATGCCATGTTCTGAAATGTCTTTCAAGCCCTGCCCTGCAGCATATTGGAATCACATTAAGAGAAATAACCTGATAGCCGCTCTGTGACGTACTAAGTTGATCTTACTTCGGGAAGATTATGAATGAAGGAGCAGGGGGGGAGAGAAGGAAGGAAGGGAGGGAAGATTGGGTCTCTTTGGACACCACTGCATTTGCCCAGCCACAGTATTTCTCGCCACAGTATTTCTCACTTCGGAATGATTTCTGAGGAGGGAACTAGAACATGTAGTTAAGTGTGTCATGAAATACTTAGGATGCAAAATTGTTAGTGGAATTCTGTTTTTCCTTCCTATAGATATGTTCCTCAACAAAAAAAGAAAGACAATCCAATAACATTCAGAATCAGAGCTGGAAGATGGCTGGCAACACCTTTGCTCCGCTTATATTTCTTCATCATTTACAGTATTTTGAAAGCACAATTTGCTGTATGAGTGCCTCAGCTCTAGACACATTCTTTGAATTTAAATACATTTTCAATGGCTGGTGACATCCACTGTACCCAAACTGTACTTGGGTTGCAACAAGATCAGTTTGCACTTGTAGCTCTTTGTTAGCTGGTGATTTGAGACCCAATTCTGCCAAAGCGTGCCTGTAGATAGAATTTTAAATGTTCGTGGTTTCAGAAGTTTCTTCTCGAGCAGCATCCCCTCCTTCACTGAGCTCAGGATGCCTATGCCACAGCTGTGTGGAGTATAAAATAATGAGGACTGAAAGCTTAAGTGTGTCTGTAACAAGGTGGAAGAGATGCTTATGGCTGCAACTCAGTATGAGAGGGAAAGCAGGAAAAAGCAGGAAAAGCAAAGAAGCGTTTTCAGAAAGGGCTAAAGAACCCAACAGGGGAGAAGAAGATTTAATACTGCAGCTGGGCATTTTTTTCTTCCCCAACTCTCAAATCAACTATTGATCAGCAAATTCAAACATTAACCAAGATTTTTTTTTTTATCCCTCTCAGTTCTGCCAAACGTCAGTGTAATACATGCTAGGCCTTTTGTTTCAGCTGGTGCATCCTGACGGCATGGCAAAGCCAAGGCATTGTAGGTCCCCTGCTTACACCTGTCCGTAACTTTGTTGTGCTGGTCAGGATTCCCTGAGAGTTGTCATTAGGTGCAATTCATTTACCCAAGAACGTAAGACACTAGCTCCTCTTTAATATTAGCTGACAGGTTATGTTATATAGCATCCTTTCCCAGAAGCAGTGGAGAAGAAGTCACAGTTCAACAGATAATGGGTTATTTTCCAAAATTCCTGGAAAGGACAATACCAATTGTAATTTGGCTCCACAATTTATAGTACACTGTTAAACACTGTGGAGAATGGCAAGAGGCCAGAAGGAGGCAGAATTGAGTAAAATTGCATCTCAGCTGTAAAACAGGTCATTTTGAATGCATGCAGTCCAGAGGCGCCTTAATTTTACAGACCTCCATACTACGAGCTCCAATTGAAACAAAATGCTTCTGTACATTGCTGCTTCATAATTTCATCTGTTAGATGCAGTTCCAACTCTTAGTCCTTTGGGTTCTGTAAAACAATCACTTCCATTGCAAAAATGAATGGTATTGAGAAAAAGCCTACTAAAAATGGGGGGGAGTAGCTGAATTTCACCCTACACGGGATTTTTACAGCAGCCCAAGTCACATATGGCAGCAATGGCTTCTGCAGAGAGGCCCAAAGCTGCCTTCTCCACAGAACTGACAAGGAAAAAAACCTTCATCCTGTTTGGCTGATCTCAAATATACAGGCCCAGAGCATCCAGGCTGTTAACAAGACTGCTTCAGAGTACCAGTCTGAAAGATTCAGCACCACTTTGTCCTGTGGTCACAATACTGGAAAAGCCCTGCCCAAACCTCAAAATCTATTCGCTAGTAGACATGAGGGAAAAAGGCCCACAAAGTCCTTCAAAATCAAGATGCCAAGCAAGAAGTATCGTTTGAATCCAGTTCACTCTAGCTGGCTATTCTGCAGATGAATAATGAGTTCACTGCCAACTTGCTGCTTATCATGCTGTGGACACAGCAAACAGGAAAGAAGAAAAGGTTGGGGGGGGGGGGGGAAGGGGGAGAAAGGAAAGAAGACAGGGAGCAGAAACGGGCATTTTGGGCTGATATTGTTAGGATACCAGACAGTTATCAACAAGAAAATAGGCTGGGCTGTCACATTAAACATGGCTTTTGACAGCTGAGAAACAGCAGGGCCTGGATGCAGAATCAATTCCTGCCACAGACTTTTCTTCTCAGGAAGTTCTTGTCCATTCCTGCTTAACACAAGACCTGGGCACCCCTCAGCCCCTTAAAGGGGCTGTAAACTGGAGCTGAAAAGTGCCCGACTCACCTTGTTGTACCAGTCTTGCTCAACCCCCTCCTAACACTTAACTTAGATGTGTGGCACTACAGTACGTGATCATGACAATTCAGATTCCCAGAACACCTAGCTGGAGCAGGAGAGACTTCTAGTCTCTACTCTAGCATTTCTCACTGCTGAGGGCTTGCCTTTGCAACCTTGAGATTGTTTGTATTTCAAGAAATTGTATTTTAAACTGCCAAAAGTCCTTCTAAGCAAGTAACGCATAGCACGGGAGCTGTCAGGACACATCAGCTCCTTAGTCCCACTGAGCTTCCTTTCACCTGCTTGAACTACAAGAACTAACTGCAGCAACACATTATTCTTTTTTAGAAAAACCTACAGTGCAACCACCTCATGTATTTTCCCAGTGTATTTCCCAGTACCTTATAGGCAGCAGAGAGATGCTGAAGCTGGAGAATAAGGAGCTGGCTCCAGGTTTGCAGAGTGTTCTCTGGCAGTTCTCCCTCTCTCTGCGGCTGGACTCCTCAGCCCTTCTCCTCTTGGCGGAAGCTCAACCGCTTGCCCATCTCCAATAGACTTTTTTGTGCTCTTGCAGTATAAAGGAACTCACTAGAACAGCAGAAGGTGGCACATCCACAATAACAGCTCTACACCTCCCTACTTCCCAGCTGTTGGCTCTGAAGCAGGAAAACATCAGAGTTGCTCTGCTTAACAGAGGCAAGGACAGTTCCCCCTGCCCCCACCAAATGGTTCTTCTCCCTTATCATCCAAAACAGCTGAATCCTTTAGACTGCCTCCTTCCCAGAAAAGATCTGCCCAAAATATAAGCAACTAAACCTTGTATCCAGCAACTGCTGAAGATCAAATTCAGCTATAGGCACCTGGTGCCACCAAAAGATTAAAGAACGTCATAATCATAGGATGTTGCAGGAAGAGCCTCTTGAAAGGGATCTTAAACTCATGGCTGTAACTTCTCTTCCACTTTTCTGAAGCTGTCTCATGGGTCTATGTTACCACAGTCCAAAATAAGTTGTCCACAGTCCAAAAGGGGGTCCAAAAGTTGTCCAACGTCACCACAGTCCAAAAGCCCTCCCTATTCTGCTTGAAAGTCGTTCAGAAAAGCTCAGATGCCCTCTTTCAGCCTTATTCATATGCTGTTAAGAGCATCAGCTTGTAGAAATTCTTATGCTAATGTCAGAAACTGTCAGCAGCCATGTTATGCTGAGTACCTGCCCTCTTACCTGAGCAGTTATTAGGTTTCATCTGTATCAACAAGACATAACAGTGTAGCATGCAGCTGATGGAACACTATTTCAGAAAATTTATTTAATTTTCCTCTCCTATTTCCTGCATGCTGTTGCCAATAATTCTGAAACCACGTCCTCCACAAACATCTCTTCAAATACAAGGTGGTTGCTTACAAAGTGCTTCCCAACACTTTTCAGAGCAAATGAACCTCCAGAAGACAGCCAGCCACACTCCGCAAGACAGCCTGGGACGCTCGCATGCTCAGCTGAAACCTTCTCCCGCATCCCCACGATTGTTGCTACAATGCAAGTACACATGCCAGCACAGACACAGCCTTCATAAACGCAGCTCTCTCCTGCCTGCCACAGCCACTCACACAAAAAGCCTCCATGGCCTGGGCAGCTCTTCCACTTGGGGGAGACACCCAAGAGTACCCGCTCCTACAGCACCTCCTTTATCCCGGCAGCACTACGACCTCTCACTGCCCTTCAAATCCAACACTCCCAAAAAGAACGACAGCTGCAACAACAGGAAAAACACAATCCCCAGGGTTCCCAAAACTAACACCTGCCGCCACCTACCTGGGAGCTGCTGCCTGAGCTCGACCAGTCCATCAGCTGGGCTGACCTGGCCGATGCCAGCCCAGCTGTCTTCACCACCTGCAAAGCAAAAGGAGGCATTTTAAGGCAAAGGCCCTTGGAAAGAACCACCAAGAGCCACTGCCTCTTCTCTGTCGGGTCCTGCCACATGCCACGGACAGCAAACACATGCCCAGGTGTCCCAGCAACAACGTCTGTTGCATTATGCTCCATTCTGGGCACAACCAAAGGCACACAAGGTACACATTTGTGCTCCACTGTGTGCAAAACCAAAAGCACACAAGCATGGATGCACAACAGGCTTCCAAGCTCTCACTTCCAAGACCATCTCGCAATGGCACCTCTCTGCTCAGCGGCACACACCCTTGCCAAGCCACCCTCCCACCTCTCCCCAAACTAACACCTGCCGCCACCTACCTGGGAGCTGCTGCCTGAGCTCGACCAGTCCATCGGCTGGGCTGACCTGGCCGATGCCAGCCCAGCTGTCTTCACCGCCTGCAAAGCAAAAGGAGGCATTTTGAGGCTAAGGCCTGCGGAAAGAACCACCAAGAGCCACTGCCTCTTCTCTCCCGGGTCCTGCCACATGCCAAGGACAGCAAACACATGCCCAGGTGTCCCAGCAACAACGTCTATTGCATTATGCTCCATTCTGGGCACAACCAAAGGCACACAAGGTACACATTTGTGCTCCACTGTGTGCACAACCAAAAGCACACAAGCATGGATGCACAACAGGCTTCCAAGCTCTCACTTCCAAGACAATCTCGCAATGGCACCTCTCTGTGCATCGGCACACACCCTTGCCAAGCCACCCTCCCCACCTCTCCCCAAACTAACTCGTGCCACCACCTACCTGGGAGCTGCTGCCTGAGCTCGACCAGTCCATGGGCTGGGGTGACCTGGCCGATGCCAGCCCAGCTGTCTTCACCGCCTGCAAAGCAAAAGGAGGCATTTTGAGGCAAGGGCCTGCGGAAAGAAACACCAAGAGCCACTGCCTCCTCTCTCCCGGGTCCTGCCGCATGCCAAGGACAGCACACACATGCCCAGGTGCCCCCACAACAACGTCTCTTGCATTATACCCTATTTTGGGCACAACCAAAGGCACACAAGCATGGATGCACAACAGGCTTCCAAGCTCTCACTTCCAAGACCATCTCGCAATGGCACCTCTCTGCTCAGCAGCACACACCCTTGCCACGCCACCCTCCCCACCTCTCCCCAAACTAACTCCTGCCGCCACCTACCTGGGAGCTGCTGCCTGAGCTCGACCAGTCCATCGGCTGGGCTGACCTGGCCGATGCCAGCCCAGCTGTCTTCACCACCTGCAAAGCAAAAGGAGGCATTTTGAGGCAAGGGCACACAAAAAGAACCACCAAGAGCCACTGCCTCTTCTCTCCCGGGTCCTGCCACATGCCAAGGACAGCAAACACATGCCCAGGCGCCCCCGCAACAACGTCTCTTGTATTATGCCCCATTTTGTGCACAACCAAAGGCACACAAGCGTGGATGCACAACAGGCTTCCAAATTCACGCTTCCAAGCCCATCTTGAAGTGGCACCTCTCTGCTCAGCGGCACACACCCTTGCCAAGCCACCCTCCCCAACTCTCCCCAAACTAACTCCTGCCGCCTACCTGGGAGCTGCTGCCTGAGCTCGACCAGTCCATGGGCTGGGCTGACCAAGCTGATACCACCCAAGCTGTCTTCACCACCTGCAAAGCAAAAGGAGGCATTTTGAGGGAGAGGCACACTGAGAGAACCCCCAAGAGCCACTGCCTCTTCTCTCCTGTTCCTGCCACATTACAAACCCAGTAAACACATGCCCAGGTCCCCAGCAACAACGTCTCTTGCATTATGCCCCATTTTGGGCACAACCAAAGGCACACAGGGTACACATTTGTGCTCCACTGTGTGAACAACCAAAAGCACACATGCATGGATGCACAAGAGGCTTCCAAGCTCATGCTTCCAAGCCCATCCTGCAATGGCGCCTCTGCTCAGCGGCACACACCCTTGCCAAGCCACCCTCCCCACCTCTCCCCAAACTAACTCCTGCCACCACCTACCTGGGAGCTGCTGCCTGAGCTCGACCAGTCCATCGGCTGGGCTGACCTGGCTGATGCCTGCCCAGCTGTCTTCACCGCCTGCAAACCAAAGGGCAGCATTTTAAGGCAAGGGCACACAGAAAGAACCACCAAGAGCCACTGCCTCTTCTCTCCCGGGTCCTGCCACATGACAAGGACAGCAAACACATTCCCAGGTCCCCCCGCAACAACGTCTCTTGCATAATGCCCCATTTCGGGCACAACCAAAAGCACGCAAGGCGCACATTTGTGCCCCACTGTGTGCACCACCAAAGGCACACAAGCATGGACTCACAAGAGGCTACCAAGCTCACGCTTCCAAGCCCATCTTGCAATGGCGTCTCTCTGCTCAGCGGCACACACCCTTGCCAAGCCACCCTCCCCACCTCTCCCCTAAATAACTCCTGCCGCCACCTACCTGGGAGCTGCTGCCTGAGCTCGACCAGTCCATCGGCTGGGGTGACCTGGCTGATGCCTGCCCAGCTGTCTTCACCGCCTGCAAACCAAAGGGCAGCATTTTAAGGCAAGGGCACACAGAAAGAACCACCAAGAGCCACTGCCTCTTCTCTCCCGGGTCCTGCCACATGACAAAACCAGCAAACACATTCCCAGGTCCCCCCGCAACAACGTCTCTTGCATTATGCCCCATTTCGTGCACCTCCAAAGGCACACAAGCGTGGATGCAAAACAGGCTTCCAAGCCCATGCTTCCAAGCCCATCTAGCAATGGCACCTCTCTGCTCAGCGGAACACACCCTTGCCAAGCCACCCTCTCCAACTCTGCCCAAACTAACACCTCTTGCCACCCACCTGGGACCTGCTGCCTGAGCTCGACCAGTCCATCGGCTGGGCTGACCTGGCCGATGCCAGCCCAGCTGTCTTCACCACCTGAAAAGCAAAAGGAGGCACTTTAAGGCAAAGGCCTGCGGAAAGAACCACCAAGAGCCACTGCCTCTTCTCTGTTGGGTCCTGCCACATGCCAAGGACGGCAAACGCACTTCCTGGCCAACTCGCAACAAAGTCCCCTCTACTCTAGCCCAATCTGTGCCCAAGCAAAGGCACGCAAGGCACACATTCGTGTGCCCCATTTTGTGCACAACCAAAGGCACACAAGCATGGATGCACAACAGGCTTCCAAATTCACGCTTCCAAGCCCATCTTGAAGTGGCACCTCTCTGCTCAGCGGCACACACCCTTGCCAAGCCACCCTCCCCACCTCTCCCCAGACTAACTCCTGCCGCCTACCTGGGAGCTGCTGCCTGAGCTCGACCAGTCCATCAGCTGGGCTGACCAAGCTGATACCACCCAAGCTGTCTTCACCACCTGCAAAGCAAAAGGAGGCATTTTGAGGGAGAGGCACACTGACAGAACCCCCAAGAGCCACTGCCTCTTCTCTCCCGGGTCCTGCCACATTACAAACCCATCAAACACATTCCCAGGTCCCCAGGAACAACGTCTCTTGCATTATGCCCCATTTTGGGCACAACCAAAGGCACACAAGCATGGATGCACAACAGGCTTCCAAATTCACGCTTCCAAGACCATCTTGCAGTGGTGCCTCTCTGTGCAGCGGCACACACCCTTGCCGAGCCACCCTCCCCAACTCTCCCCAAACTAATACCTGCCGCCACCTACCTGGGAGCTGCTGCCTGAGCTCGACCAGTCCATGGGCTGGGGTGACCTGGCCGATGCCAGCCCAGCTGTCTTCACCACCTGCAAAGCAAAAGGAGGCATTTTGAGGCTAAGGCACACAGAAAGAACCACCAAGAGCCACTGCCTCTTCTCTCCCGGGTCCTGCCACATGCCAAGGACAGCAAACACAAGCCCAGGTGCCCCTGCAACAATGTCTCTTGTATTATGCCCCATTTTGGGCACAGCCAAATGCACGCAAGGCACACAATGGTGCCCCATTTTGTGCACAACCAAAGGCACACAAACATGCATGCAAAACAGGCTTCCAAGCTCCCACTTCCAAGCCCATCTTGCAATGGCACCTCTCTGCTCAGCAGCACACACCCTTGCCACGCCACCCTCCCCACCTCTCCCCAAACTAACTCCTGCCGCCACCTACCTGGGAGCTGCTGCCTGAGCTCGACCAGTCCATCGGCTGGGCTGACCTGGCCGATGCCAGCCTAGCTTTTTTCACCACCTGCAAAGCAAAAGGAGGCATTTTGAGGCTAAGGCACACAGAAAGAGTCACTGCCTCTTCTCTGTCGGGTCCTGCCACACGCCAAGGACAGCAAACACATTCCCATGCCTGACCCACCAGGGTCTCTTCTGCTGGCATCCCGTTTGCTCTTACTGACCGCCTACAAGAATGGATACACAACACGTTTTCCAGCCTCATCTTGCAAGGTTAAGCATCGGGCTTAACCTGAGAAATTTTATGAGCCCTAGGCTATTCCCTAGCTCTCCCCATAAGCTCATTTTTAGTGCATATCAGCAAGATTCAATAGGGAAGCAGAAAAGCATGGTACTGCCTCTTACTTATCTCAATGCCACTAGCTATTTGTTGCGGATTATGAGATTTTCATGTATTCCCCATCTCCCTCTCAGTGCAATGGGATGCTCAGAGACATCTGTTGTCAGAATTGCTTTTCATCTGGGAATCTCCACTGTAGCGTTGGCAATGGAGAGAGGTCACCAAGCTGCTCTCACCACATGTTCAGTTATGACCTGTGTCCTCAGGTGGGCCTTCCCCTTCTGTGACTACCCTCTTGCTTTTGCTGCATTGAAATAACTTCTGTACTAGTAGCCGGAGACCCTTCTGCAAAGCTCATCCCAAGCTCTCTTTAAGGCCTCTTCTTTTCCTTATCCTGTCTGATCTTACAGACTTCCCTGCTCTCCTGACCTCTGACAAACTATCTAGGACTCCAAGGACAACTTTCCCCTTCTCTACACAGTACTCCTTGCTTTCATAATAAACCATAGAGGGGGGTTTACTGGGACCCTTAGTCTTTCACTCTTGATTGTAAGAAACAGGCTGCTTGTGCTCTTCATGCAGAATTTTAGCAGCCTGCAGGCTCCTGCGGCTTTTTCCTGGGCAGTCTTCTGTAGTATTTTACTAATTGCCTCTTCCTTACATCGCTCCCTTTCTTGAAATAATCTGTGTACATCCTGGCTCTGGTTGGCTTGCACTTTGCTATTCTCATGTTAAGCCCAGCTGCACTTCACCACCCCAGAGTGACTCTCTCCAGTACCTCCCAGACTAAATCCTGCACAAATTAAATCCAGACCAAGTCCACCACAGTGTGTTTTCTCACTGCTTCACAGACCACCTGGTGTAGGAAGCAGCCCTTTACAAGCAGGAGACACTTCAGGTCTGAAGGCATCGTCTCCTGACAGGGCCTCTGGCCTTCTAGCCAAGCATCACAAGACGTCAGTGCTGCCTCTGTGCCTCTTCCCATCTTCCCCTTTGTGTGAGGCAGCCCAGCTGGAACCTCAGCCAGCCCTTCCAGGCCTTTGGCAGGCTCTCCCCCTCCTCCTCAGCGCAGGAGGAAGGCCAGGGCACAAAAGCCTGGAGCCTGCCCTGTCTGATGGAAAAGGGCAGAGAGGCATGCCTGCCTCTGCTTCGCCCAGCACCTACCGCTGTGTCACTGTTGAGCCATGCACAAATACTCCCCTGTGTCTCTCCCCATGTAGGTGTCACTTCCGCCTTGGGGGCTTTGGACCAAGGGCAGGGCTGTTCTCTTCAGTCTTTCAAAGCACTTTGTGTTCATGTCAGCCATGGTTGTCAGCCCAGAGGCTTTGTGTCCCTTGGCCAGGGCAGTTGCAAGGAGTTCAGGATCTAATGACAAGGCTGCTTTTCCTGTAACTCCAAGAGCCCCTGCCCTAAGGACCCCCTACCAAATGCCTGCAGACCAGGTGATCATCTGAGGCTGCAGCCTCCCTCCAAACCCCCTCTCCCAGAACATCAGGTGATGTTTCATCCTCAGGAATTTAAACGCCCACAGGCATTTCCAACAACTCCAGGGCCTCACCCAGGGACATCCCCCCCGCCAGGGCTGGAGGCTCCCAGGGGCCAAGACCAGCTCCCCAGCATCAGCAGCCCCTGACTGCTCCCATCCCCTGGGGTCCAGTCGAGACTGCCCATGCCAGGCCAAGTCCTCCCTCACCTCCGCCACACACTCCCTGGGTGCGGCTCCCCAAGGCCAAGGGGAAAGTGGAACGGTTCATGGATAAATGAGCGGCCCAACCTCATCTCTTCCCCATTACCTCCATCACACCCTGCCCCGCCAGCCCCATCTCGTGGGCCTGCCTCCCCTCTCACCCACCCCGCAGGCCTCCCCCACGCCAGCACCAGACATACCTGCCCAAGCTGGCAGGCCCTGCTGCGCACCCGGCCTCTTCTCCCCAGGCCGACACGGCGAAGGCCACAGGCGACCTCCTTCCCTCCTGTGCACATGGGCATCATGAGCAGCAACACACCAACAGCCACCGACCACGGGGAGAACCGCTCTGGCACAGAAACCCCACGGCCGGAGCCCTGAGTGCATCCGTGTTCCCATGGCGATAACGGCCACTCAGAATGGAAGCAGAAGGGGGCCAGGAGGGGGCTGGGGGAGACGGCCCTGTAGCACTCGCCTCAGCACTGCCCACCACGGCTGCAGAGACCAAACCTGGGAGCAGCCAGCACTTGCTGCTTTGGACTGCGTCCCCCACTTGATGCCCAGCTGCTTTCCCAGTCATGGTTTCTTCTGGGTGCAGAGGTTTGGGCCCGCCACTTGCAGCAGGACAAGAGCGCCCCAGCACTGTGCTGATGCTCAGAGAGGAGGATGTTATGCTACGATGGGACCCATCGTTCTCTGTCCCCACCAAAGCCCTCAGGCTGAGACCCCATCTGGGCATGTGCTGACACTCCCAAACCAGCCTGGATAACCGGTACTGCACACTGAACCCCAGAGGTTTAGGGGCACTGTGCAAGGGAGCTGGGCGTGTGGTGCTGCACATGCAGCACAGCCCCTCTGCGCTGCTCCCACTTTGCCTGCTGGGGAGCAGCGCTGAGTCCAAGCCCAGATGTCACAAAACAAGACAGAGCCCCCAGCGCGGAGCCTGGGCCGAGCTGGCACCTCCTCTCAACCCTGGTCCTCAGGGTGTGCAGCAGCTCAGGGCTGAGCCCCAGGGTCCTGCAGGGGCTGGGGATCCCCCTGCCGTGGGCCAGGCCCAGGGTGGTGGAGCCAGCACGTGACCAGAGCTGGTCGGTGCCTCCTGGCTGGCAGACAGGGTCCCAGGGCCAGCGCAGCCATAGCCAAGGCCGAGCGAGCTCAGGAGCCCCACGCTGACTCTGGCTGGGCTGCGCAGGGAGGGACTGGGGTATGGCATGGCCCTGCACCACTGCTCCCAGCACCGGCGGCCCAGAGCTGGGCTCCCCTTGCTGCCCCGCACGGCCCCCAGGGCAGCCGGGAGCCCCGCAGCGCTCCTGCGGCAGAGCCCAGCCCCTGCGGGGCAGCGGCCGGGCCCCGGGGCCCTGCACTGCCCAGGCACATGACGCCAGGCTGCCCCGAGGCCCCACCATGCCCCGCCCTGCCGCCCACAAGATGGTGCCTGGGCCGGGGAGGGCCGCCCACCGGGTCACGTGGCACTAAGGTTGCTATGGCATCGTCCCCCCCATGCGGCCCTCCTGTTGGCTGGCAAGAGGATGAGGGTGGGGATCCCTTGGACTGACAGTTCTGCCAGCCAATCGGAGTCTAGCATTCAGAGTCTGCAGGAGGGGAGGAAGTTGTGGGGCCTCATCTGGAGGAGAGAAGAGAGAGGAGAGAAAGAGAGAGCGAGGGGGGGGAGAGAGAGAGAAAAAGAGAGAGGGAAGTGAAAGAGAAGAGGGAGAAAAGAAGGGGAGACGAGCATGGAGGAGCGAGAGAGCAGCGGGAAAGCAAGAGAGCAGGGCAGAGCTGCGCTGGCAGTGACCGCTGCTCCCTCGCCTCTCCCTGTCACACTGAGGTTACCTCTGCCTTCCCCACAGCCTCCTGCCCTCCCTGCAGAAATGCTTTCTCCCCAGCTTTGGCCAGCCAAAAGCCCTCCTGGCCTCACCGAGAAGCACGGGGCTCTGACAGCAAAACTGCCCCAACCCTGTGGGGGCTGCAGGGCCAGCGCAGACACCTGCTCTCGCCAGGACCTTTAGCAAAGGGGGCCATTTGCCAAGCAATCTGGGTGGGGGGAAATGGCCAAGACTAGGCATTTCCCCCAGGGCTGGCCTACCCTGGAGCTCAGATTTAACTCTGCTCCTGCTTCTCTGAGCCTGGTGTCCTTTCCCATGGCAAGAGCATGCTCCAGCTGCTGCCTCTGCAGTGCAGCGCCTGTGCCCATTGCACAGCCCCGGAAGAAGTCCCCCACCAACCACCTTGGCCATGGGGGCCTTGCAGATGCTCCTGAGATCACTGTGCCTCCAGCAGGTTGCAAGGTATCCCCTCTGGGCCCTCCCACCCAGACACACCGGGGAAAACCCACCCTTTGGGAACAGGGGTCACAAAGCCACCTCAGGGACTAGCTTTGGTCACTCGCTGCTTTGGGGCACTTACCCAACATCTCCTGCCGTGCACGCATCCTCCCTCCCTCCCTGTATACTGGCAGGACAGTGCTCCCTGCCAGGGGCTTCTGACACTGCCTTGCAAACAGCATCACCTGTGCTGAGAAAAAAAGCCCCTCGTGGGTAAATGAGAGCAGAACTGGGACAAGACCAACATGTGTCCCTCTGGCACCCCAGGTCCCAGGTCAGGCTCCTGCCCAGAAAACTCCAGCCTAAGAAACGCTGGCTGAGGACTGGCTGCCTGCTGTGAAGAAGCCAGAGATCCTAGCTGCTCCCCAAAATGACCTGCCTGGCAGCACCCAGGAGGCAACAGCTGCAGATGCAACCAATATTTAGCACTACCCCAAGAGCACTAACAAGCAGAGCCACTGTTGTGCCCCACACACAGTGTTGCCCCCCTCCCCCCCAAAAAATCCCAGGGTAGCAGCGGGTTGTCAGGGAGCCCCAGCGATGGGCACAGCAGGCCCCAGGCCCAGACATTTCTGCATATCCATGGACAAGCGCTAAAAGCTCCTTCACAGCTCCCCCCACCACAGGAGGAGAAGGCAGAAGAGCAGTCAGCAACCACAACCTGGTGTAGCAGAAGCCAAAATATCCCCCCTCGTCATGGCAGGGCAGGGCCGGACCCCAGCTGGACACCACTCCCTGAGCCCTTCATGGCAGAGACCTCGCTGTAGCCGTGCTACCAACAGCGGCTCTGACCCATTGCAAACAAAGAGCTGCCATCACTGGGGATTTATGGGCCACACGGAGCATCAGGGGGATGCTTGAGCCTCTTCCCAGGGAGAGGGCAGCAAGGGGCATATATAAAAATATGTGCACACAAAAATACACACAAATCACCGCACACCCTACAAATCGCCAAGAGACCTCTACTTTTCAGATGAGCCTTTGTTACCTGATTATTTCCCTATTTCAGTTATCTTTTCACTTCAAGTATCAAGTATCTTCAAGTATTTAGCCATTCCTGCAAGTATCATTGTTGCAATTGGCATTTCTCCCACAGGAAAACCCACAGGCCAGGACTGGGGAGGGCTGAGATTAGCCCCAGTCCCCTTAGCAGCTGCTTCAAGGAGAGATTTCAACTCTGGCCCAGGAAGAGGTCTGGACCCATCCTTCCAGAAGCTTCATCCCCAATAACCCCGCCAGGGACTTGGGGACTCCTGTTCCAAACCTCAATACATCCGCTGCTCGCCTCGGACCCCCAGCAAGGGCACAAAGCACCCAAGGGACAGGGGGGGCTTTCTCCAAACACTGCCAGCGACTCCTGCCCCACGACAGGCTGTAACACAAGAGCCCCAAAACCTCTGCTTCCCTTAGTGCTTACTCAGCCCAGAGTTGAAAACACAATTTGAGCAGGTTTGCTTTTAGACTGCCTGGAAACCTCAACACACTTTCCTTCCCCTGCGCTCCTCCTGAGCGGGCTGCTCGCACCTCCTTTCCTCTCTGTCTGCCCTGGCTGGGGAAAAGTGCCCAGGAAGTCTGCCTGCAGTGCTTCTAGTTGGGCTCTTCTCATTGCTTGTCCAAATGTGCCACAGAGCCTAGGAAGGGGATTTTCCTGCTCCAAAGATGCACAACGTGCCTGTCCTGCATGGCAGGAGCAGGGTACAAATCCAAGTGAGGAATCAGAAGGGAGCTCCATGGGCCCTCCCAGCCCTTGCTGGCTCCCTCAGGAGACTCCTTTCCTCTGAGATACCAAGGCCTTGCCTCCAGGGATCAAGACACTGAGCTTGCTAAAAGGAGCTGAGTGCCTTCATGGCAAAATTCCTGTTATCCAAGAAGAGTTGGGGTCATTTCCATGCAGGAGGTGCTGCCTCCATCATGTCAAAAACCAGATGCTCAAACACGGAAGGAGGCACAACAGGCTCCATGGCACCCAGTCTGTCTGCTGGACCCTGCTGCTTCATTTCAGGCACCACTTTGCAAAAGGAAGGAAAATCCATGCCCCCTCCTCACCTCTTTCTCTGCCTGGCCCTGTTGCCTGCCAGGAGCCCCCAGCCAGCTCCTGCCAGGTGCAACCAAGCGGCTGCTGCCACCCACCCCAGCTGCATCCTGCCCTCTCCCTCAGCAGTGCCACTGCTTCCTCCCTCTGACCACTCCCAGCCTTTGGGCACTTTCTGCTTCTGGGGTTTGGGAAAATGCAGCAGGCTCAGAGCAAAGCAGAAGCACCGCAATTCAAACCCCAGGGAGGGGAGGTAGAGCAAGGCCATTCTTGCACAGCCCCAGGGCAGCCAGGGACCCCTGGGCAGAAGGATGGGATGGGGCAGCCCCAGGATGGACCAGAGCATGACCAGGAGCAATAAAAAATCTCCGCTCACCCTCTGGTCCTTTCCAGTCCTCAGCCTTGGTATCCTGTTCCCCTCCAGCTCCCTCATGCCTGCGCTCTCCCCAGGCTCGTTGAGGGCAGGCAGGGGGACTACAGACCCCACACCCATCCCAGGGTGCCCAGCTGCCTCACTGACCCCAGCCCAGCTCTGGCCACGAGGCCCCACTGCCTTCCCACCACCAGAAGAGCTCAGCTCTCCAGCTCTGCCCACGCTCTGTCCCCGGACCCTACTGCCCTCCCACTGCTCGAGAACCCCCCGTACCTGGGGGCCAGGGGGAGGCTCCCACAACCATCAATGCCCTGAGCATTGCCAGGTCCCTGCTGCATGCTGGAACCTTGGGCCGGGCCAGGCCAGGAGGGGGCTGATGTGCTGGAGCCGCCCTGGCCGGCCCTGCTCTGGCAGCACTGCTGGGACCATGCTGGAAGTACTGGGAGCAGTTCTGGACTCCCAGGACAAGACAGACATGGCCGTGCTGGAGCAAGTCCAGCAATGGGCCACACGGATCATTGGGGGACTGGAGTATCTGCCACCCAAAGCGTGGCTGAGGGAGCTGGGACAGTTTAGCATAGAGGAGGGGAGACTCAGGGGGACCTTTTCAATGGGTACAGAAAGAAATACATGATGTGGGAGGGGGAGGTTAAAGAAGATGGAGCCAGACTCTTCTCAGTGGTCCACAGGGACAGGACAAGAGGCAATGGGCACACAAGGAAAGACAGAAATTCCATTTAACCATAAGAAAAGCCCATTTAACCGTGAGGGTGATTGAGTCCTTTCCTTTCCAGGGGCTCACTGTGCTGCCCTTTGGCATGGTGTGCTAGCAATGCCTGCACTCAGAATGGCTGTGGGACCTCCACCAGGATCGGCCCCTTGCTCTGCACCTTTCCTTTGAGTCATCCCGGCTCTCCTGGAGTCCTGCATGGTGACAGCGCTCAGTCCTCCCCGAGAAGACCTGCACTTCACCTTGGGAGCCAGGAACTCACCTGTCAGTGTGAGCCCTGCTCCTGCGCCTCCTCCACCAAGCTGAGGACGCATAGTGCGCTGTGCCCAGGACTCCCCAGCGGAGCTGGTCGCCTCGGGGGGACCTGCTGCCGGGCCTCTCTTGGTCAGGGGAAGGCTCCCTGTGCCTGCTGCACCACCTCAGGGGCTCCTGCCATGCTTTGCCCCACGCCGATGGCAGGGCGTGCGCTGTGGGGGCAGAGTTGGATGGGGCCCTGTCAGAGCTCTCTGAGGTTTCCCCAGGAGAAGCTTTGGCTGCAGGAGCCCACACAGAGCTGGTGCAGGAGGGCCCCACACCTTCCTCCTCCCCAGGGGCCTAGCCGGGCTCAGACACCTCCTCCTAGCTGGGGAGTCTCTGGCCCCGCATGTGCTGCAGCCACCTGCGGCCATCATGGTTCTGCCTCGGGCACCTGCTTCGGGCCCTCTCTGGGGCCCCAGCATGGCCACTGTCGCTGCCACGGGAGCTCCTGTGCTAGAGGGCTGCAGAATGATGCCGCCTGCTCGTCGTGGAGTGGGAACAAAATCTCCCTCCTCGATGGCTGGCCGAAGAGGAGCTCTCGGAGTGCCCAGTGTGGTACTGCTGGAAGTCGTCATCCACTCGCACCGTGTGGAGGACAGAGTGAAAAGGGTGCTGGCAGAGTGGTCACTCACCTCTGGTTTCTGACCACTGCCGGATACAGGCAAAGCAGCTGTGCAAGCAGAAGGCAGTGTAGTCAGTGTTGTCAAGTGTGTCCAGGCAGAAGGGGCACAGCCCATCTGGAGAGGCGTCCGGCAGCATTGCCTACTGCAGCTGGCTCATGCTGGCACCAGGGGAAGTGCCACCATCCTCTGAGAAGTTCTCCTGATGATGCCACGTCCTATGAACAAAAGAGATGTAGAGTTCATGAGCTGTCCTCGAGACTAAAAGAGGAGAAAGCAGAAAAGCTGTGGCAGTCAGGATCAAGAGAGACAACCACCAGGAGACCATCTCAGGGGACACAAGGGGCACCTTCGTCAGCTCCTCCTCAGCAGGGAAGCGTGGGCACTGACTTCCCAACACATGTGCACAGGTGTTGCAAAGGCCAGAAAGCGGTTCCCAAATTCTGGGCAATGGCAGCCCCAGCCTGGGAGTGGGGCAGGGTGGAAGCAGAGCATCCCAAGCCCTGCCAGCCTCCCCATCTGGCAGAGCCCACCCACACTCTCGCCAGACAGCCAGCAGCATTGGCGGGGGGGGGGGCGGGGGGGGGGGGGCCTTCTCCTCCCTGACCCCCCACAGAGTGTTTGATGGAGGCACTGGCGGGGGTGGGGGAGAGCTGGCAGTCCCCAACAGGCTCCCAATGCCACACTGCCGGCCACAGTGCCTGCCTGCCTTGGATCAGCACAGCTCACCTGCACACGTCTGTCCCTGCACAGCAGGGAACACCCCATATGCCTGAAGAGCTTCCCAGTGCCCTGGCACCTCTGGGCACCCCCGGCCACGGGACACCAGCCCTGCGGGGTCCACAGCCCCCACGTCTGCCAGGCAGAGCTGCTGCTGGCCGTGGAGCAAAGCCCAAATGTGAAGCGACCCTGCTGGGCACCGGGCACCTCGCGTGCTGCCCAGCGGGGAGCCTGGGGCAAAGTGAGCAGGGCCCGACTCTGCAGCTGTCTGAAAGCAGTGATGTCATGGGAGTCCCAGGAACTCTGCAGTGACATCACCGGGGTCTCGGGGCTGCACCCAGGAGACCCCCCAGCTTCAGACACATCCTCAGTGCTTGCAAAGTCCATTGGACAGCCCTCTTCACCCCTCTGTGTTTGCCTGGGTTTTTCCGAAGTGGGCCTGTGGTTGCTTCAGACTATGTCAGAGTTTGCATTAGCTTGAATGGCAGTCTAGGGCGGGATTTTGGCAGAAATCTCAGACTCGCTGAGCTTTTTTCCCTTTTCTCCTCTGTCAGCAGACTTCAAGCTGAGTGCTGCCAACCAGCAGAGTGGCCAAATTCAGCCAGAGCCATGCTTGTGAACTGGGCAATGTCTTCTGCCAAGCAGAAAAGCAACCTCTTCCCTCTGCTCCCCACCTTCCCTGGGCCATGACAACGCATGCCCTGCATGGAGGGGTTGGGTCCTTTCTGAAAAAAGCCCAACTGGACAAGAGCCTGGGGATGTATTTGACACAAGGGGCAACAAGCAAAAGCCTCCCCAGGCAATGTCAGAAGCGCCCAGGCAGAGAGGGCAGATTAGAGCGCAGATGGTGCCAGCGGCATTGCCGGGCGCAGCTGGCTTGTGCTGGCTCCAGGGAAAAAGGCGCCATCATCCGAAATTCCTCCCTCCTCTGCCAACATCACAGACTAGAAAAGAAAGAGACACTCAGGTGGTGACAGCAGCGTGGAGTGAGCCAACAGCTGGGCTGCATTGCAGGCTGTCCCGATCCAATATTGGGGGGGTTTCGTTACGATCCCAAGGACGAGATTAAGACGCTAAAACCAGTCAAATATCGTACAACCTTTTAACTTTATTTTCCACAAAGTGGGGAGAAAAGGTGGGGAAAGGCGAAGGGGAGACGAAGGGAAGAAGGGAACAAGGTTAAGGGGAAAGATAAAGTTGGAAAAGGAGAGGAGAAGCTAGCTACCACCACTCCGAGTCCGATGATGTTCTGCCGACTCCGTTCGAATTACAGCTCAGGCTGGGTGCCTCCGAAGAGGGACCCCGAACAAAGAAATCCCTGGGCAATTATACTTTCCAGTCTAAGCTCTCCGCCCTTCACGCAGTAGTTTGGACCAATAGTAATATTTAGGTCTGGGGTCTCCTGCTCCTTATTGGGTCCCTAGGTAGGTTGTTTACCGTTGTGGTTTCTGCTGACAGATGCGTTTTCATTCTTTGGGTCTTGCCCTTATCTCTCAAAGCCCTGACAATTTATTACTTCCCCAGCAGTGACGGTAGGTGTTATTTCCCAAGGTCCAGACAAAGGGAATATGATCTGGACCCCAAGATAGCCCAGACCCCCCCAATCAGCATTGTTTCCGCAGCAAGAGGAGGCCCTGCTCCCCAGGGTCCCGGTGCCCAAGCAGGCCTCACTTCAATGCCTTGACATCCTCCCTCCCGGAGCGTGAAGCATGGGAATGCAAACTGCTGGTAACCCCCTTGTCTTTCCTGCCTGCACCAGCTCTGGGGCCCTTTCTCACTGAACTAGGGAGTGCGGCCTAAGGCTTCAGCAAATTTAGCTACTCATGCTAAGCAAGCTTTATAGAAGTTGTGCTAAGCAGCAGTAATTTATAGTCCAGGTCCCAAAGTCTCTGCCCGATCGTGGTCTGGTTCGGCGCAGGCTTGATGTGTCCTGAATGGTTGCAGGGAGACCATTTCGGGGGTCACAGCAGCTCAGTCCTGTTCCCGCCGGGAACAGATGGCTTGTTTGGGGTTATGGTTTGCTTGCACCTTATGTACCAAGAAATGTTTAAGGCAAAAGTTCACTCATCTGTCCGCCACACAGGCGATCCACACCAACCTCCCATCTGCCTGCAGGCAGCCCCGCTCCGGCCCTGGGCTCAGCGCAGATCTCGTGGGAGGGCACCGTCCCACAGCCCTGCTCCGACAAGGCGAGCGGGCAGGGCTTCGCCTGGCCCAGGCTGCCTCTCTCAGCCTCTCTTCCTATGACAGATGCTGCGGTCCCTTCATCATCTTTGTGGCCCTTCACTGCACTTGCTCTGGTAGCTCCATGTCCCTTTTGTCCTGGGGAGCCCAGGACCACACGCAGCACTCCAAGTGTAGGGGGGAGTCCGTGAAGGCTGTGTACAGAAGATGCCTGGCCTCATCTGGGGATAAATAACACTAATCAAGCATTGGACTGACAGCAGGGCAGGGCCCATCCCCGTGGGCAGTGTGGGCAAAGAGCCCGCGTGGGCAGGGGTGAGTTGCGCCATGGGCACAGGAGCAGAGCTGGGCTGCCCCAGGGGCTCCCTGTGTGTGCCGAGCCCATGAGATGCCCTTGGCTGGGGCCAGGGCAGAGCCCAGGTGCCCTCGGCCCTTGGGAGCAGAGCGCAAAGGCAAGGCCAGAGGCCAGCTGGCCATCCTGCGGGACGTGGTCCAGGGCCCGTGTCCCCTGCCCCTGCCCTCCGTGTGCTCCTTGGCTGCCTCAGCCCCATCTGTCCTCTGCTCCCACCTGCCCCGCACAGCTTTGGGTGCTCTGGGTCTGCCCTTCCTCACAGCCCCTGCTGTGGCCGAGTGCCCCCCAGCCCCCCAGCCATCCCCGCTGCCAGGCGCTTCTGATGCGCTCGATGGCCTCACAGCTCTGTGGCGGCAGCAACCTCACTGTCCCAGCCCTGTCCCATCCCACGGGGGCAGCAGCCACAGAGGGCTGTGTGGGGAGGCCAGGGCAGCTCCAAAGGCTGCATCCACTCCCAAGCCCTCGGCCCCAGCCCCGCCATGCTGGATGCCATGGGGCTGGCTCAGCACAGCTGGCTCTCCCTGCTCTGGGGCAGTGGCAGCCTCCTCTGCCTCTGCCCCGGCTTCCTTCTGCTCCTGGCTGCCTGGGCCGCCCTGCGCAGCCAGCGCAGCATCTCTGGCCAACACCGCCAGGTAGGAAGGAGGCTCCGGGCAGCCCTTCCTGGGGAGCCTGGCCAGCCTGGCCCCATGGTGAGTGACTCCTGCCCTGCAGGAGGCCCCGGCTGGTGGGACCCACATGCACCATGGGTCGGGGCCTGGGTCCTGCGGGTTCAGCCGAGGCCACGGTCACAGTGCGGGTGATCCTGTGCCTGCAGGTCTCTCCCTGGAACTGGTGCGGGGGGAGGCACTCAGAAGCCCAGGACCCAGGCGAGGCTGCGCCACCCCAGTGCCGGCTCCTGCTGGGGATGGCGTGCCCACCTGGCTGGGCTCATGGCCCCAGCATGGAGCTGGGCTCCAGGAGCTGAGTTCACACCACACATGTTGGGAGGGAGGCTGTTCCCAGGGGGCTTGCCATGGGACAAGCCCTGCTCTGGGATCCTGGGACGTGGGGGTGTCTTGTCCATCTCTGCCCTGCTGATTTGTGTGTCCCTGCTGGGGGCTCCCAGCCCTCCCCTACCTCCCGCCATCCTGGGGTCCCAGCAGCTGCCCCAGGCTGGAGTGCATCCATGCTGGGAGGAACCAGGTCCCAGGACACAGGGCTGTTTGGGGCAGACCCACTCGGCCCTGCTCAAGGTGCTGTGTCCTCCTGCTGTGTTGCAGGTGATGTGCAGCGGATGTCCAGCTGCAGGGGCTGGCTCCTCGCTGCCCACGGCAGGTTCCTGGGCCAGTTCCTCTGCTACGACCTCAGCTGCGGGCCCTGCAGCGAGGCTGCCCGGGAGAGGCAGCGGGGGCTGTGCGCAGCGCGACAAAGCCCCTGGGCCTCTAGCAGTCCAGGGTTGCCTTCCTCAGGGGGCTCCAGCCTTGGGTGGGGTGCAGTGTGTGGAGGAGACTCCTTCCCCAGCACGGGGCCTGCTCAGTCCTGCCCCAGCCCCTGACCTCGGGCTTCACAGCTGGGCCAAGGAGCTGGAAGACGCAACTCGATCACTGCCCAAGAGAGACGTCAGCTGCGAGGCTGGCTTGCCTGCCACCCCAGGGTCGTGCTCGGTGGATGGTGGTAGCAGCCAGCCTGCTGGTGCTGACCCTCACCCCATGTTGAGGCTGGAGCTGGAACAGGGTTGTGGGAAGAGGTTGCGGATGCACACCATAAGGAAGTGCGTAGAGACCCATCTGGGAAGCTTCCCCGCTGTGGTGCAGAGATCCCATGAGATGTCCATCTGCGGGCTGGTGCCCCCCACGTCCCTTGCCCTGCTGCACTCCGGCACAGTGCCTGTCTGCTTCCACATGACGGAGGCCCTGTTCCTGCTGGAGGAGGCCCGGGAGGCCCTGGAGCTTCATGTCCGGGCAAAGAGGCTGCACCACCAATGGGACTTGTCCAGGAAGTCCCTGGGAGCGCATGCGCCCCAGGCACTGGTGTCAGCCCTCTGACAGCACTGCGCAGACACCCACATCCAGCACCTCCCTCGACATCCACCGTGCCATTCCCAGGCCACCCAGCACCACATGGAGCCACAGCCTGACTGCTTCCCTCTGGAGAAGGACCAGATCAGCAGCTGCAAAAGAAAGACATACCACGAGGTCTGGCTTGGCATGCCTCCTGGCCTGGTGCAAGAGTCCCAGAGAGCAGAGCCCAGCATGTAATCACCCACATCCCGTCCACATTCTTACTAAATCCTATTTCTAGCTCTTTTTTGCATTGCCGCATTCCCTCTTCTGCACAGCATGTGTGAGCTGCTGGCAACCCTCAAGCTGATCGAGGTAGCGAGGAGGCTGGGGTGGCTGCAGGAGGGTTTTGCTCCAGTATCACCCCACAGAGCTGGGATCAGGCTCCTGTGCTGTGGGTGTTTCTCTGGGGCACACATGGCTCTGGGGGTAAAGAAAGGCCAACAGCATCTCTGGGTTGAGTGGAAATGCCTGCTGAGGCTCTGGGCTCACCATGGACTGGTGGAGCGATGCTGAGCAACTCAAGAGGCTCACAGAGGGCCTGGGGTCCTGGGGGGCCAATGCAGGACCCTGGGGGCACCAGGACTCACCCACGGCATGTGTTGTGGCATGCGGAGAACAAAGGGTCTCTCTGCAGTGGGGCACAGCCATGAACCTCCTCTCCCAGCAACTTTCCCAGTGCTAGTTACGGCCCGAATTTGTGTCCTGATTGTGCCAAGCCTCAGCTTGGATTCACAGCTGATCTGTTCACATATACCGCGGCTTCTCCACAGCTCAATTTCACCTCACTGAGTCTTGGGATGGAGCATCCTCATGACCGAGTGGCTTCCCATTGCCTCACCCCACAGATGTGACATGGAGGGATACAGGGGAGGGGGACAGAGGCAGTGGGGTGGTACCCAAGGGACCACAAGGGGCCTGAGACAGGGAGCAGGAAGCTCTCACCCCATGGGGTCCTTCCTCCCCACCCGTGCTGAGCCTGACCTGTGCTGGAGCCAGGAAGGACAAAATAAACATCAGCATCACCTAAACTGCCCTCCTGAGAGTGTAAAATCGGTAGTAAGGCAGAGGGGCCTTAATAATGTCATCCCAATCATGTGGTGGGCAAACCCACCACCATCCTCCTCCTACTGATGAAGAAACTGGCACCTTCAGCCAACTCTTACCTGCCCCACCCCAGCCTGGGCAGACTGGGGCTGAGAAGAGGTAGCCCCTGCACAAGACATGTAGGTATATTAACGAGACTTTGCCTTTAATAAGACTCTTTATTTGAGTTTTTCCACACTAATTTGAGATGGACTAATTATAATGCTCTAATTGGATGGTTACTCATGTGATGACAGCAACAGCAAGTCCTTGGCTTGGCCCCTAAAGGGTGCTCCCTTGGGGTACAAGCATGTTTCCTCCTGCCCATCACAAGCCTTTGAGCATGATCAGTCAGTGCAGGATGTGGGCAGCCCCTGTTTGGGATCCTGGGGTGTTTCAGGGTCCTGTCAGCATCTGCCTTAGCAACCCCAGGTGAGATCTCCCCCCTTTCCTGAGGGCTGAGAATTCCCCTCCATCCCTTCTGCCCCTCGGCATCCCCCACACCTCTCCATCCCTGCCTGCCTGCCGGTCCCTGCCTCCAGCTCTCAGTCAAGCTCTTCTTCATCTCTCTCTCTCCCCATGTGTTCATCCCTTCCCTCTCCATCACCCACCTCCATGCCTCTTCACCTTCCTCCATCCTGCTGTCTGTGCATCCTTCCTGTCTGCCTCCATCCCTCTTTTCCTCTCTTCCACTCTCCATCGTCTGGCCCTCTATCCATCTCTTGGGTGTTCCATACGTCTGTATCTCTTTCACACCCTCTGTCCAGCTCCCCCTCCTCTATTCCTCTCTCTGTTTTTCTGTCCACACTTACATCCCTCTTTTCTACCCTTCTGCTCCCCATTTCTCTGCCCAGCCCTCTGGCCCTCTCTTTCTGACCCTCTGTCCTCCTCTCAGTCTTTCACCTTTTGCAGCCATCTCTCTGCTTCTCCATGCCTCTCTTTCCTCTTTTCTCTCTCTGTCCAACTCCCCCTCCCTCTTGTCCTCTCTCTGTTCCTCTGTCCACCTCTACATCCCTCTTTTCCTCTCTTCTGCTCCCCATTCTCTGCCCAGTCCTCCATCCCTCCTTCTGTCCCTCTGCTCAGCTCCCCATCTTTTTGTCTGGGTCTCCATCCTTCCCTTTCTTTCTCCATCTCTCCTTCCAGCTCTCTATCCCTATCTCTCTCTCCCCATCCCTCTGTCTGGCTCTGGCAGTCCCTGGCAGCATAGAGCAGAGATCCTGGGGAGGGGCTGGGGGTGCTGGCTTACAGCTGGGCTGCTGATGTGTTGGAGCTGATCCTGGGGCACTCACCCACCTGGGCTGGGTTGGAGGAAGAGTCTGGGCAGCATGATTGGGGCCAGATTGTTCTTCATCACCCACAAAGATATACCACGGCTCTTTCTTTCTCTTCCACTTGTAAAGCAAAGAGCCAGATGTCTAATTTGGAGCAACATTACATGAATAACACACAATCAACCTGCGCCTGTAACCAAGCAGTACCTGAGATGTCCTACTCTAGGGCATTATTTTCAATGACATATTTACATGGTAATTTAAAACATTCAGCAGGACTACAAGTACATTTTAGAAAAGAAAGTCTCAAGTAAAAAAAAATTTTTTTAACTTTGTTTCACAGGAAAATCTTGAACAAAAATCTGAAGAACCACTTATGACTGGTTTTGATGGTAATTTTAATGCTTGGATAATATATTTTGAATTTTAATGGTTAGAATTGTTTTGATGATGTTTATCTGTTGGTTTTGATGCTAAGTTGCGGGGTTTGATGGTAAGTTTAGTCTGAGCATTGCAGGCTTCTGTCGGTAAGCTCTGCATCTGAAAGACAGAGAGGAAGCGATGTCATTCCCTGTCATGATACTCAGCATAAAACTATCTGGCTGAGGGTTTGATTTCTAAACAGCAAAGGCTTGAACCTCCAAACAGCTTGATCTGCTCTGAGGCTACAGGAACAAACTCGCTCAAGAGGGAGGCTTCCAAAACCCTTACGTGAAAACTGACTGTATTCCAGTTTTCTGCTAAGAGTGGTGTACTGTACAGAGGATTAGGATAAAACTACCTGCTTTAATAGCACATGGTAGACCTTAGCTAAGTGAAATCTGGTGGAAGTCTCACCTAGAGGTTTAGCATGATGGTACCCTTGTTTTACCAATGATTTTCCAGTCAAGCTGAAGAAAAGGAAAGACATGAGAAACACCCAATAATCATGGAAAAACTGCTGATTATGCTGTAATCCTTGCTTATTTGTAATTCTTCTCTCAATGTTTATCTTTGGACTTCTTTTCCTTCTTGACTTTATTTTTTTTTATTTTTGATCACCTGAAAGCTCTTTCTCTATCTCTCTGTGCTTTTTTTTTTTCCCTATTTTGGCTTCACTCCCCTCTGCACAGGTATGCTTTCTTTTTCTGTTTCTTTGTCAGTCATTTTTCTGGGAACAGCCCTCAGAGTTTGAATGAACCCACACAGGTGGAAGTACCTGGCTTTCATGAGAAGATTTTTCAGATTGCTGCTGAGGCACTGAACAACGATGTGAGGCTGCTCTGCGGCTGCTGGAGTGGTGCACATCCTCTCTAGAGAGTGGATGGTGAAGCCCTCTGCTTTTGTAAGAATCCTTACAAGACCTGTTGCTGTAAGTGTGACTTGATTTGTCAAAGTCCTTATCACAATCAGACAACTCTCTGCCACCTGTCATTGCAGAAGAGGAATGGTAATCACTGTAGCATCTGCACTGTTCCCATCTCCATGGTTCACCTTGACAGGATCTTTCTCTGCTCCAAGCTCGCTCTCTTTTGGAATGAGTACAGCAATTCCTGTCTTGTTCTGTTCTTCTTCTCTTTCAGGATCTGAAAACAGGACATTTTCCAAAGCTTCTGCCATTATCAGGGATGTTTCTTTCATTATCAGAAGAGCTATACATGCTTTCATTTCAATAAACCTGCTCATGGCAATTTTGCTGCTTTGTTTCCACCACGCAAGAGCACCCCTCCTGTGAGAACGACCATCTGTTCTGCTTCCATTTTGCTTGTCCTGCTCTCCAGAGACAGTGTTCTCTCTTCCTTCTGTAGTGCTCTTTGTGAGTTTTTCTACAGTGTTTTTTCTTATCTGTATAGTTATTTTGTAATTATCTACTTCTCAGATAACTAGATAGATAACTAGATAATTGAGGACTATTATGTACTTCTCATCTACGTAGCTATTAGAAATGTCCTTTGTATCTTGGCATGTATCATCTGTGGTATCCAGAGACACAAGTTTTTTAGAACTATGTTCAATGTCATAGAGGAAGTTTGCCCTAATATCTCTTCAGTCTCTGATGTACAAAAGGTTATCTTTCAAAAAAAGTCCAGTTTCTTCTGATCTTCTAGGTTTGCCTTTGTCCCCACTGCCTTCAAACTCACACTGCCCAAGCGATTCATCCTCAGTGTCCAAGGATCATTTCCTGACCTTGTGCTGACCATTGGTATTGGGATGCACGTTACCAGCTTTTATTATAAGACTTTCAGCAACTTCTTTGTTGGTGGAAATTGTTTCAGAATCTGACTGGATAAAAAGACTCTCAAGATCACAGCTCAAGGTGGTAGGAACTCTTCTGGATTCTTCACAGACAAGCGGTGCTTCCATCACTACAGTTTCCATAAGAGCATCAGTCTCAGAATATTTTTGAGGTCCAGAGAAAATGCACAAAACAAAAATGCCTTCACATTCAGTGAAGTGAAAAAGAGGAAAGAAGAATGCAGAAAGTATAGACAGGATGACAAAATGAAGAGAAAAAAAATCTATGTAGAAGCCCAAGTTTTCAGTGAGGCATCAGCCACATGTTTTTAATATCCAATTAATACGTTGCAGTGCTGATCGCTAGTTCTGTTCATAACACTATGTGCAGTGTGGAATTCTCTCAACTGATTTAAATCTTCCCATTAAATAGTGTCAGTAGAGAGATAAACCTGTGCTAACCTCATATAAAATCTTACTTTAATCAAAGCATACTTATTTTACCTTACCTTTCCTTGGACAAGCTGTTAAATAGGCTGCCTGTGAGGGATTATAAAATTCTCTCTTGAGTGACTGGAGGCAAAGGTATAGGCATCTGTAATTAAATTATACAAGTTAACAGGTAGGAAGGTATTGTTGGGAGTAGAAAACCACTGTTTGCAAAATTTCTACATTAGGTGTTAAATACAGAAATTTACACTCCCCCTTCCCCAAACAGAGTTCATGAAGATCTCATGTATTATTATCTCAGCTAAGCTTTTCTAAAGTTGACAAGGTCTAATATATTAGCTGTGTTCTGTAAATTCTAATTGGTTAATGACACAAAGAGCTACAGTGAAATGTGTGCTGTGTATTTTCTCAGTACTTCGCCTGGATTAGGAACATGATAATAATCCTGCATACTGAATACATCATTGGTGAGAAATTTTAGATGCAACCAACACAACTCCCTCTTCCCAGCAATCCATTTGTTTTAGAAAAGAAAATCTCAGAAGCTTTAGAAGGTTGGATGTGGCAAGTGGAATCATGAAGTTTTACTCCATTTTTTTTTTTAGATTCATTATCTAAGCTAATAGCACCATGGAGTGACTCGGTTTTGGGCTACTCAGGCTGGCATCTTTCTTCTTCAGAACTCTGACAGGAAGAGTGGGAAATCTTCAACACATGGACTACCTTCCAAATCACAATTCCATTTGAAGGTATTGCATTGCAGTTCCTTTCTGCTGAGCTCTTTGAGTCCTTCTCATTTTTTTCTGAAGATTCTGCACCATAAGGGACCATATTATAAGAAAGGAGTTTGGGATTTCCAGCCACTGCTGGCTCAACAAGAATTTCACCAGCAGCTTCTTGTTTGGAGATGTTAGTAGCAATTGACATGGTGGATGCATCTGAGCTAGACTCTGCTGCAGAAGAGTTTGCAACTGTGTGTCACAGCCCAAAAGCAGTCGTTTAGGACGACTTCCCTCTCCTTGGGACCAACGACCAAGTTCGTGATGCTCTTGGACTGAACTAAGGTGAAATGATGCCAGCCAACCAATCAGTTTTATGATTTATTAATACAAAAGACAAGGCATGTGGCTAAATATGATAACTCGATGACGACTACTTTAACTAAATAAACAAGTCCCGTGCCGCACGATTTGAACAGATCTTATAGACTTTCATCAAAAGAGAGGAAGGAGAGAGACAGAAAGAAAGAGAGAAAGAAAGAGAGATCACCACCCGTGGATCCAGCAGTGTCTCGTTGGTCCTCTTCACCCTGGGTGTCTTGGAAAAGTTCAGGGCCAAATCAAGGCAAATTAAATAAATAAATTGTAATGACGCGCATGCAGTAATTGCAGCTCGAGCTGGGTGCCTCCGAAGAGGGACCACAAATAAAGAAATCCCTGGGCAATTATAACTTTCCAGTCTAAGCTCTCCACCCCTCACGCGGTAATTCAGACCAATAGTAATATTCAGGTCTGGGGTCTCCTGCTCCCTACTGGGTCTCATCACTGTCCCTAGGCAGGCTGTTTATCTTTCCTGTTGCGGTTTCTCCTGACAGATGTGTCTTCATTCCTTGGATCCCACCCTTGTCTCTCAAGGTCCTGACCACCGGGAGATAGTAATTCCAGCAATTAACACTGCCCCAGCAGTGACAGTAGGTGTTATCTCACAAGGTCCTGATGAGGGGGAGATAGTCCAGACCCCCCCCACCCCCAGTTAACACTGTTTCAGCAGTGAGGGGAGGCTTTGTTTCCCAGAGTCCTGGCGCCCAAGCAGGCCTTATTTCAAAGCCTTGACATCCTCCCTCCCAGAGTGTGAAGCATGGGAATGCAGACTGCTTGTAACTCCCTTATCTTTCCAGCCTGCACCAGCTCTGGGGCCCTTTCTGACTGAACTAGGAGTGCGGCCTAAGGCTTCAGCAAATTTAGATGCTCATGCTAAGCAAGTTTTATGGAAGTTGTGCTAAGCAGCAATAATTTACACTCCAGGTCCAAAAGTCTCTGCCTGATCGTGGTCTGGTTTTTCGCAGGCTCCGTGTGTCCTGAGTGGTCGCAGGGAGACCATTTTGGGGGTTGCAGCAGCTCCGTCCTGCTTCCGCTGGGAACAGATGGCTTGTTCAGGGTTATGGTTTCCTGCAAAATCTGCAATGTGCGCAGCAAGGCTTGCACCTTATGCACCAAGAAATGTTTAAGGCAAAAATTCACTCATCTGTCCGCCACACTGTGGATGAAGGAACAGGCTTGTTTAGATCCTCATCCACCACAGCACTGCTAAAACAGTCAGGCTGAGACAGTTTGATGTGCAGGCAGTTTGTTATGAAGTGATCTTTTGTTTTTCTGAGGGATCAGCAAATAAAGGCCTGGTAATTGCCTAGTTTTGAACACAAGCTGTTAGTGGAGCCGAAGAAGGCCTTTCTAGGGTGACAGCAATGGTATTTGGATCTTCTTTTAGGGGTTCATTTCCATTTAAATGACTTGATTTCTGCATTTAAAAAGAAGAGATTGCAGGATGGATATATGCAAACACACAGCCTTTAAAATCCCCAAACAGAACACTCTCCTAATAGATATCTCTACAAACTGCCTCGACACCTAGATAGAAAAAAGCCACCCTGCTTTAACTATATATGCAAGTCCAACAAGTGTGGTTAATTTCTACATTGAGGTTTCTGCATATTGGTATCAAATGAGGACCATTCTTGAAACCCTACCCAAACAGCTCAACATGGATTAAAGCTATTCCAAAATATATATGTTTTTCTCCATTAAACATTCCCTGAAAACCCTGGAATAACTGTTCTTATGCTCAGGAAGGAGACAGTTTGGTTTCACTGTCTCAGCTAAAGTGAAACTACTAAAACTAAAACAAATAATCTTTTTTTTTAACGTTTTAAGCTTTGGTAAGATCCACTTAAAATGTATCAAGAGGATATTTATCAGAGCTGTAGGAAGCTGAGCTGGAAGTATAAAATAATGGAAGTAGCACTGTTGCAAAATTTAGCATTAGCTACTATTTGAATGATTCTGGTTGCAGCATAAGGGCTGTGAAGAAAGCTGTGGTGAGGGAGAGAAAATAAAACTCAGATGCTAAAAAAAAAAATCCACTACTAATTTGGTATCATTATCTGCTGCTTTGCCCCCAAATCACCTTAACCATACAAGGAGGAAGCCATGGTCATGTAAATCTGGCCTGCTTACTACTGGCCCCTGCTGACCAAAGAATGGATGGGGATAAGACAGTGCTTCTGATAACTAAAAAGCACATTCTCCAAGTGTGAAATCATAATGTCTTGGTAAACAATCGCGCTCTTAGCTTAGAATTGTTCTTTCAGCCCACTCTGGAGTTAAATCCCATTCAAGATAATGGTCTTACTACTATACCTATCCCCTTCAGAGCAATAACTCGCCTTTATACTATCTATGGTATTAATTGCTCCTCCTTCCTAAATTAGCCAACGACAGAGAGTAGATATGCAGCAATTCACACAAGTGTAGCAGTTGAAAGCCAAGCGATTAAAGATAATGACATGGGGAATTTCAGATAAGACAAATGAATTATTCAAATAGTAATTTTCTCCTTGGACAGGAAGAAAAATACTTAAGAGGAGGAGAAGAAGAAGAAGAAGAAGAAGAAGAAGAAGAAGAAGGAGAAGGAGAAGAAGAAAGTCAGTAGCAGGAAAGTAAATGTATTCTGAACACATTTTAATACTTGTTATTACCTGATATTAAAAAGTAAATAAGCTTGCTGACTGAGAACCATTTTGATTTCACAAAAGACTACAGAGGCATCATTCATCTCAGATCAAAGTCTACCAGCAGCCTGCAAATAAAAGCAGCCATGTCTTCAGAGGAACTGCACACTTTCTAAATGAAAACACAAAGAGAACTCTTCAGAACAGAGAATACACCAAAAAAGATCAAATTAAACATGAAATAAAACCTTTTTCCCTAAAAGCAGTGGTTACCAGTAAAGTTTTCATGCAAGTACCTCCTCACCAGCACAGAGCTCACCCCGTTAGAAATGAAATTGTTATTTACCTTTGTGTAGCAGAAATAACGTCCTGCATGACTACTGACACCTCTATATACCAGGACTGCATATAAGGCATAGAGGAGTGGTTCTCCAACGGATTGAGATACGTATGTTCGAAGATCCAGATACTCAGGATATTTCACATCCTAAAGAGAGACCAAGAAGACGCAACAATTATCCTGGAATACTTTATGAAATAGCCTGATAAAAACACATCAAAGAACACAGACTAGAAGTACTTAAATGTATTTACTGGTTCACTAAAAAGAGGTCCTCCCAATAAACAACATGGAGTAATTTCAGTTGCAGAGAACTGTTCTCTGCAAAATCAGCTTTCATAGCAGACTATATGTTTACCATCACATGAACTTTATTGTTGCCAGAAGAGAAAAAAGAAATACTTATTGCAGTGATTTTCCTTTGATATCTTCAGTCTACAGTTATTGTCTGTAGATATTAACAACTTTTAGAAGACTATTCTGCTTTGGGAAATCTCCCATTCCAAGAAGACAAAGTTGTACTACAATTTTACATATATATATACACCTTGCTAATCTTCCCACCAGTGAAAGCTGCAAATCTTTTCAGAGATATTATGAGATGTATTGTAAATCTCTTTGATGCAGGAACCATCTCTTTTACACCTTAGAAACAAGCACAACCAATTTTTTAAAGTATCTTTTTTTCCCCAAAAAAAGAGTCAAACCAGTTTTGATGTCTCACACATGCCTATGCTATTTGAGTGATACTTACTTGCACTTTTCTTTTCATAAATCCATATGCTGCATTTCACATTTGCTAATTCAGAGAAGATGGCAGGATAGAACTACAAAACAAAGCATTGAGAACATTATCTTTTGACAGACCATCTATTTTTATTATGCCAGAAAGTAAGGCTTACCACCAACTCATAATGTAGCAGGAATCTCTCCCTAGAGCGGATGACCACAATGTTACACAAGGCAGCACTTCCTGTGCTTTCAAAGAGGTGTCAAGAATGGAAGGCATGAATAGTGATGATAAAATGTGTTTTTCTCTAGGCAATAGAGCTGGATAAGTCTGTGTATTATAAGCAAATTCTGCATAATTCACAAATATCAAGGTATTGCTGAAGTCTTGACTCACAGGAATAGTTCCATGTTCTGGCCATTGCTCTTATCTGCAACAGAGGAGAAAGCTCTGGCTGACATAAGAACATCAAGAAGCATTCCAGAAAGAAAACAGCAGTAGAAATCCTGTTAATGAATTTCAGAGAAATAATTCTGAGAACTAAATAGCTCATGCAAATGATTAACACCCCCCCTCCCAAGCGAAACACACAAAGCACATTTTTCCATCAAAACTGTGTCTGTGTTACTCCCTTCTCCCAGGCTCACAGGAGCTGCAGGCAGCGGCGCGTTCAAGCCCTGGCCTGGAGAGATGCAGAAGGAGCTGTTTGGCCCCAGCTCAGAGAAATCTTGGGAAAGGAGAGCCAGAGAAGGCTTGACAACTGATTTCTTCCTGGTTTCTTCTGCCCTTCCAATAAATACTTGCTTGGATATAATTTTGGCAGCAATACTTGTGAGATTTTTCACCCATCATATTTACAACTCTCCCTCACCCTTCTCCCCACACACACACACCCCTCCCCCTCCATCAGGGATAGTCTCATCCTCTCACTTCATTTTTTTATGCACTTACAGAAGTTAATCATAAATGGATTACCAATTAACGTTGTAAGGTTGTTGATCAGTAGCTGCTTGTGTTGTGTCTTTTTGTTTGCCAGAGTGCATTGAAGGTGTGAAACAGTATGCTGGCTTATAAGTGCTCCTGATCTTTCAGTAAATCAGTGCATAACGAGATCTGAATTCCTTTGTTTGACTTTCCTTTTCCAGAACTACAGGCCAGGCAGCCTCACCTCAGTCCTTGGGAAGGTGATGGAACAGCTCATCCCGGATACCATTTCCAGGCTCATGAAGGATAAGAAGGTGATCAGTAGTAGTCAGCATGGATTCACAAAGGGGAAATCATGCTTAACCAGCCTGAGAGCCTTCTGTGATGGGATGACTCGCTGGGTAGAGGAGGGGAGAGCAGTGGATGTTGTCTCCCTTGACTTCGACAAGGCTTTTGACACTGTCTCTCATAAGATCCTTATAGGCAAGCTGAGGAAGTGCAAGCTAGATGAGCAGACAGGGAGGTGGACTGAAAACTGGCTGAATGGCAAAGCTCAGAGGGTTGTGCTCAGCAGTGCAAAGTCTAGTTGGAGGCCAGTAACTAGCGGTGTGCCCCGGGGTCAATGCTGGGTCCAATATTGTTCAACTTCTTCATCAGTGACCTGGATGAAGGGACAGAGTGCACCCTCAGCAAGTTTGCTGATGATACAAAACTGGGAGGAGTGGCTGATACACCAGAGGGCTGTGCTGCCATTCAGAGGGACCTGGACAGGCTGGAGAGATGGGCAGAGAGGAACCTCATGAAGTTCAACAAAGGCAAGTGCAGGGTCCTGCACCTAGGGAGGACTAACCTCATGTACCAGCACAGGCTGGGGGATGACCTTCTGGAAAGCAGCTCTGTGGAGAAGGTCCTGGGGGTCCTGGTGGACAAGAAGTTAACCATGAGCCAGCAATGTGCCCTTGTGGCCAAGAAGGCCAATGGTATCCCGGGGTGCATTAGGAAGAGCATTGCCGGCAGGTTGAGGGAGGTGATCCTCCCCCTCTACTCAGCCCTGGTGAGGCCGCATCCGGAGTACTGTGTCCAGTTCTGGGCTCCCCGATACAAGAGAGACATGGACGTACTGGAGCGAGGTTGGACTAAATGATCTCCAGAGGTCCCTTCCAACCTCAACCATTCTGTGATTCTGTGAAACACAAGAAAGCAGCTGAGGAATGAAGACAGGGACAGAAAAGGCCTCTTCTCCCACACAGGTTGCAGCCCTCGCAACACTGAGGTTTCAGCCAACCACAGCAGGCATTCTCCACACCAGGGCAGCTAAGACAGGAGCCTGAAAGGTCTTGAAGGTGGTGAGTTTCAAAGGGAACTTAGAGGACAACAAAAGGGGAAACTGAGAAGACCACACTGAACTCAGGCAATCTTACCCTTTCTGTGTAAGTAGTATATCTCGCACAGCCGAGTAATGCTTCTAATGTAGCAGAAACAACTTCTTTCACAGAGTACCACGGTCTGAGAAAACGTTCATTTTTCCTCTCTAATTACAGTTTACATATTGATAGGTATGACCATGCTAGAGGCATGCTCTGAGCAGGGAGGACATAGCTTCTTCCTCAGAAAATGTGAATAACAGTGAGAAGTTAGTATATACGCTTTATGCTGCATTCTCTGAATTGCCTTTTTGTGATTTTTGTATAGATACTCTGCTTACAAACAGCTGTTTCAGGACTTGTTTTTCCACTTTAAAGCTTATCAGAAATAATGGCTGGGGTTGGAATATGCAAGAAGACTGTGCGATGCCTTCCATTGCCTAGGCACAACTAAGCTGTTAAGCTTTTGTGATTTTACTCCTCAGCTCCTGAATCTCATTGTTCCACATGCACAAAAGAATGATGTTTGCCTGGGCAGTGTGGTTCGCCTACAGGCTCAAAGGCACTGCTTAGCATCCTGTGCTTGTCCCTGTGGCTGAGATTTGGATTCCCATTTGCCTGTTTTTCCTTGACATCTCCTCACCTCCCAAAGAATCTCCTGGATGCTGTAGTTTAGTTGCCTGTTACAGGCAAAAGGATCCCAGAATCATTTTTATAAATTGACTTAAGCTCCTTTGTAATATATTCCTTTCATTGAGAGTCACTTCCAGGATTTCCTTTTTAGGGAACTGCATTTATTGGGTGTAGGGGATAGAGTAATAGATAGAGTTAAGCAGCTGAAGGCCATGGGCTGAATAGATAGCAGTATGGGAACATAGGGAGTAACCGCACAGAATGAGGGAACATGACCTTTGGGAAGGTATAACGTGGCGCTTGCAAGGAGAAGAGAAAGTACCGTAAATCACTGTGGGAAAGTACCAGTCCGGGCTAGAGCTTATATATAGGGCTTGCTTGCTTGAATACAGTTGATTCTGATCCAGCACATCGGAGTCCGTGAATCAGACCGCCACAACTGGGGGCAAGTTTATGAGTATTTGTTCTTGTACCAGCATTACTTGTGGGCGTAACTGGTTCTCTGTCCCTAGAGCAACTTCTATTATATGTAACAATCATATTTCCTCTGTCTTAGTTTTGCTATGTCAAATTACATTCTCCTAGTGTGCTTTTGAATGATTGGCGCTTTGTTTTTGGTGCATCTTCATAGCTTTCCTTTGTCACTTTTTGTTTGAATCTCAGTTCCCTTTTTTCAAATGAGACCAGAATTGCTCACGCTATTTTGTATGATATCTCTCAAGTGACAGTATGAACAGTTCTGTGGCTGCTGAGGAACTATTGCTTTTTTCATGATTCTGCTGGTGGATTAGTAGTTGATGATTAGCTGATACGCTCCGTTTTGTATCTGGATAAGAATTTGCAGCAACCTCCACATTTACTGAGCCTTGGTTTAGAGCAGAAATTCGTGTGCTTCTGCATTTTTGTACTGAGGAGTTAGTCAGTAGGTGCTGCTGTCAGTGCCGGCCTGGAATTCAGAGCTCTCCTCTGGGCACTCAGTGGGAAATAATGTGGGAATGAGGGTAATTGGTGAAAGGCTCTAGCAACTTTGCTTGCTGTGAGGGAAGAAACTTGACGGCTTTCAGGAAAATGCTCTTTGTGATTAAGGGAATAAGTTCAGCATATGATCTTTAGAGCCACTTTCTGAATGGATCTGAGTGGGGTAAGGCTGTATTTCAGGACGGAAGAGGATGTTGCAGTAATTGAGCTGATCATGCCTTGAGGAAGAGATGTAATTATGCAATAGCTTGTGAAGGCAGTACCTCACCCATGTTCTGCAGCCTGTGCAAGACTTGAACAAGGAGAATAAAAATGTATAAAAAGCTTCAAGCCAAAACCTGTGTGCCTCATAATTATCCTCCTGCATGCATCATAATTAATTGAGGCTCTCTCAGGAGCGCCCTTCTTGATCTGTCCTGCTGTTTTGGTCACATCTGTGAACATGAAGTTCAGAGGAAATCAGGGGGAATAGATTCACAAATACAGTTACTTTGCAAGGCTCTGGCATACTGTGTGCCAAAGTCAAGCTGCATATAAGTACCAGGTGCTTTTCTAATCACTCAGATGGCAATACTAATTTCCTCTTGGATTATTTCTCTGTAGAAGTACTCTTAAACAAGAAAAAATCCATAAAGAAGTGTTGATGGCGATTGTGGTGAGAAAGGTTGTTTTGGATGCTGTAAGCACTTGGAGCTTGGAGAAAGCTATCTATTGCTTGATGAGAACACTTTGACATTCTTTAGAGCAGTCAGTTTAGGAAAGAAGAGGGGGCCTCAGTTTTGGAAGAGCGATGATTCAATACATGCAAAGGGCTTATGTTTTACAGAGTGGATACTTAATGCTCAGTGAAACTGGGTGCTCTGTGTGTCTGATTACAGATTTGAACAACTTGTAGCTGAATTTTGATTGTAAACTGGTTAAACATTTTACCTTCCCAGCAAAGACTGAATTTTGCTCTCACAAGGGGAAACGTGTAATGCAGTTTGAAATCAGATGCACGAGGAATACAGATAATGGGCTGGAAACTTCTTAGCTCTCACAGTACATTCTGGAGGAGGCTTCACTTGATTTTTGATGTGAAGTGTTCTCCTCCCTGCTCCTATGCAGACTCTAAACGGTGGCAATATTTAATCCATTAGCATAGTATGTAACTTACTGGCACTGGTGGCTCTAAGGGGGCTCTCTGCAATTGGATTTTTAGACTTTTTAAAAGCAATTGGATTTCTTTGAAGGGGTTAGGCATAAACTCTAAATATTTTAATGTAAAATTCTACTGCCCCTCTGCTTTACAGTAGGCTATTCAGAAAGAACCCCCCCCCCCAACAGAAAATTTATAAATAGAGGCAGCGATGGGGTTTCTTTGCCTTTCTTAAACCCAGGACATGGGTTCTGTTGGATTTATCTTTAGGTAAACTGAGACATCAATACATTTGTGTGCTTGAAAAGCTTCTGCCATTATTGAGCTTTTATAGTAGCAGTAAAAAGTAATTTCTTAAGAACAGATGAAATCCAGAATATACATAGATTCAAAGTATAGGGGATTGCTTGCCATAGTTAAAGGCTTAGTGTTTTGTGTGATAAGTGGAAAGTATACTCAAAACATGTCCTGGTTTAAAAAGGTGGTTTGGGAGTTTTGTCATCTGTGATTTTTTTTACATACCTGAGAACCTGATTACTTTATAAGCTGGAGAGGTTTGTCTGTTGGAAGTCAATTGCAATTGTTTGCTTGAAAGACCAGGCATTTCCCTTTATGGGTGCAATGTCTGTAGATTTAATAGTTAGCTGTATTTATTCAGCTTGTATATATCAGCAAAACTCAGTTCACAACCTTCAAATGTTTTGCTGCTTTATTCATTGACATTCTCTTCTAAACAATGGTAGCTTAGCCTTTCTACTTGATATTTAAGTATTATCTGGAAATACAGAATACCTTTTTCTTCCTCCCAGCTTTAGACTTTCTCCTCAGCTACTGCCGACCAATTCTGAGAGACAAAATCCAATAAGTTACAACTTTTTAAGAAGGAATGAAAGGCTTTACTATCAAGTCCTGCCTGTGTATCTGGAGATAGATCAAATCCATGGACCAGTGGACTGAGTTCTTGTGAACTGCTAAAGATATGAAATGGAAATGGGAGGAGGCAGAAGGAGTATGGGGAAGCAGCAAAAGTTTGGGGAGAAGCTGCGAGGCTTTAGACAGCAGGACAGCATATATTATGATATCATTTGAAGGAACTGCAAAAATGGCTTCAGGCAGAGACTCAAACATATCAGTGTTTGAGGTACTGCTACTTGGTGTGAAGGGCTTTGAACTCTCTGACAAGGCCTGTGTTAACTATTACATCTTAAATCCATTTTTTCTCATCCTCTTTGGAAAGATAAGGTTGAATCTCTGCACCATGGCTACTGGACATCAGAGCCTGACGTGGCTACCCTGATCCTGAGGAAATGGAGGATTGTTTCTAGGGCCAGCGCTGACCCCTGAGCTGGGGGCTTAGCTCTGAGCTACTGGAGCCTTCTGTTGGAAAAGGGACCTGCCTTGATGCCAGAAACTGTTGACATGCTGGAATTTCAGTATTCAGTTTTAGAAGGGATTTACCAACACTATCCAAGTCATGTAGTTTGAAAGCACTTGGTGGTAAACACACGTAGTCAAGATTTTTGTTTCCATATTCAGGAAAACATTATCCACTGGAGAGCAACTTGTTTCATCTTTTAAACACCTTCTTTTAATGCCAGCTCTCAGAAGTCTGGAAAGTGAAGGCTGTACTCCTAACGGAAGTCTGCTGCTGGAAATCGAGGTAGTTGTCGTCCTAAAGTCACTGAAGAACAAGATGGGATTTAGCTTCCTAATTTTTCAAGCTTTGGCCTTTATGAAGAAAGAACTGACCTTGCAGTGAAGTTATTGAAATGCTCAATTGATTTCTCTTATGAACAATGCAACAACCATACTGTTCAATGGCAGACTGTCGGAAGGTATGCGTTTAGTGAACATATCTTGATTGCCTTTTACATTGAGTGCATTGCATACACTTGACTCAAGATATAAACAGTCATCTCAGAGTCACTGGAGTTATTCTCCTAGGCAAACTTACACTTACAGATCTGTCTAATAACCCTATGGTTGTGAGAACGTGGGGAAGGCTGGGTCCAAGTGAATCTCTTGACTCAGAGAAGGGTTTAGACAAATGTTTTCAGTCTAAAGAGCTTCAGGTAGGGTGCCCTCGTGATAACAGTATCCAGTTGCTTGGGAAAGCACAGCATTCAGGGGCTTCAAGGGCACATAAATGAAAATGAAACTGGAAAAGGATAATGAAATGAAACTGGAAAATACACGTATCCATCCATCCATGTATCATGCAAGCAAAACAGCTGGTGCAGATGCTGGACCCTTCTGTAATAATGTGGTTAATGTAGCTTCCAGTGAGACTCCAACAGCCTCCCACCATACACGGACATGTGGAATATAAATGATAGTTGGTGCTGTCCTCTGCTCTTCCCGCCTGCTAGTGAAAAGGAAGTTGAATACATATCAAGAGAATATTGAGCCAGGTAGAATGGGCTGCTATGTAGCTAGTAACTATGTATCTATGCGAATTAACACATGTAAACAGGATGTAAACTGCAAACTGTTTATCAGCCAGATAGTACTAAGTGTCAGAAAACCCCTTCCATTAAGATATTTGTTTGTCTTGGTAGGTGAAAAAAATCTACTTTGATTACATTACAGACCTAGCTCCACAGACAGAATTAGACCTTAATCTCTGCCTGACTTCAGAGCTACTGAGATGTAAGATCACTCCTAAGAAGCCTCACAGCTGGATTCATGTGGTCATGTGACTGCAGAGGTTTCAGTTCAGGATGGGCTTGTGCCCAAGTCAGTCTGGAGCACAAGTAGCACGACATAGGCAGGAAAGCTGAGGGCAGGCACTGTCCTAGAAGCCTGGTTTTGAATCACAGAAGGTCATTTTGTAAGAGGTGACCAGCCTTCAACCTGTCTGAAGAGCTCCCCAGCTCACAGCCTGCTGCCTCATTTCCAGAGGTTCCTTCAGACCAAGTTTCTTGCTCAAGAACATCACAAGCCATTGCCTGTACGTGGTGCCTCAGGCACATTAGTACATGCTGTCGGTACATGTGGGCACTGACTAGACATTATTGGTAGATGACCACAGAGGCAACCATCAAACAACCCAAATGCAGATCTTCCTCTTATGTGACAGATGAGCACTCAGCCATGTAACGCGTCTGCCCATACTGTCACAGCTCTCAAATGCTTCTACTAAAGCTCCAGATGCTGTAATATAGGGATGCCAAACAACAGAATGGATTTCCTGCCCAAAAGTAGAAAGGAACAAAACAGCACTGAGTCTGTTTATGCTTTTTCGCATTCAGAAAAAGACACACATTTGCAGATAGAAGTGTTCTGAGAGTTGAAATGCTTTTAGTGCCTACAATGCAGCATTACAGGCTGTGGTGTTGTCTACACTTGGTAAATGTACTCAGCTACAGGAAATGTTTATATTAACCAAGTGTGTTATAATATTTCCTCCTCAGTACAACAACAGAAAAAAACCCCAGATGTTTGCTCAAAAAATCCTTTGTTGCAATACACCATTATAAAAATAAAAGAAGCTAGAAAAAGCGCATGACATGCCATCAGACTGATGGAGCGCTACCAGGAGCTACAGAATCTTAAGAGGTGATGAAAACCACGGTCTGAATCCCACTGAGGTCAGCAGGAGTTCTTGCCACTGAGAGAGGTTTATGAGCAGCATCTTCCAGCTCCCTGAGCTGCCAGCAACATCCTGACTGTTTAATTTGGAGTGGAAGATATGATCATGTACAACATTGTCATTTGATGTCATTCAATCTAGAAGAAATGTGGATATTCAGACAGAAATAATAGGAAGCGCACCAAACCAGGCCACCTCCATAACAATGAGTTCCACCTACCTCATTTGAGTCTATTCATCCTATGAGATTAAAGAAGGAAGAAGGTAACTGCATCTTTCTTCAGGGGATGTGGTGCTAACAAACAGACCTGACAGGCCCGGGGTATGAACTGCAAACTTTTCCCAAGCATGTATTCCTGCAGGCTCCAAGGGAGGCCTTTGCCTGTATCCTGGCTCTGCAGCTGTTTAGAGCCCCGGCCTGTACTATGGTGGCTGACAATAAGCATTTCTACAACAATAATTCAAAAGTAAGAATTTTAAAAATAAAATTACCAAGAAAGACAAAGATGTTAACGGTTTTTTTCTTTCTTTCCCCCTTCCCACCACTTTATTTATTTATTTATTTTAATTGCTTAAAACCCTCCATTCTCCAGCAAGGAATAAGCTGTTCTGCGGTCAGGATGACTACCAAAGCCCATGTTCTTGATGACTCGTACCATACCTCCCCTAAGCAATCCTGCTGATCCCCACCATGCCTGCTGGTCCCCACCATGTTGGCTGGGCAAGTGATGGGTCTCACATCACACATGGGCACTGGCCAGCCAAATGCATGCAGGGCAAGGTGTCAGTTAGCTGATATGGGGTAGCATTGCAGCTTTCTCTCTCAGCATACATGTGACATGTTCTCCTCGCCATACAGGCACTAATTTTTGTGATGCCAGGACTTCCGAAACACTGAGAGCTCTACATTTGTCATGTTCCGCTGGAACTGGTCAGCAGTTATCAAAGAAGGTGGGAAGGGAAGAAGGAGCAGAATAACATTTTTAGAAAAAAGCATGAACGTTGAAACACAGGAGCTGTATCTAAAGAAGTGCAAATTGGATGGGTGAAGTTACAGCAGTACCATAAGTGCATGTGAGATACTTATTTTGTTCAGCCATCCCACTGATTTTATCTTTCCTTGTGAGTTGATTACTAACCTAGACTGCAAATAAACTTTCTAGTTATCCTGCTCTAGTATTAGGAAATACATCTGCGGACACCATTTCTTTTTGCCACCACAGCCCTGCAGTACCTTATATACTGCCTCAAGCCAAAGATCCTAGTGCCATAACTGAGTTTAGTAGTTCAGGAGATTTCCTGACCAACACAGGAACAGGAATTGAGAAAAGTGACTGACCCAACTGGGACAACCTAACCTCACTTTTCATCTGTGGGTTTACATGATTTTCACACTGAAAGAGCAAGAGATTAACATAAGCTGGCTGAAAGGTCAATGTAGTGAGAACACCTGCGGAAGATCTGGCAAGGAGTCAGTGACTGGCAGAGTAGGTGGTAGCAGGCCCAGTGTGTGAAACTACACACGGACCAAGTTCCCCTCAGGGCCAGGCGTGTTCTGTTTTGTCAGCAATGTCTGGTGCTTCCCAGACAGTCGCTACTCAAGGTTAGCACAGCTGAGGTAAGGAAATAGTTCTAGTAGATAAAAGGGGGCCCTTGGGTTACACAGGGGGAGTCCTGCCTGGGCGTCCAACCCGTGTGTCCAGCATCCCCCTCTCAGTGACCCCTCCGCGTGGCTCCCTGGGCTCCCTGTGCAGCTTGGAGTGCAAGTCTTTGATTAAATCTGTCCTGTTTAACCCCTCACAAACTTTGAGTGGCTCTGTTGGCCAGCGTCCGACCGTCTCTTGCCCGCCTTGCGTTCACAGTAACAAATGCCGACGTTGTGTTTTTTCTTATGCTGTTTTAACAAACCCTTGCTCAATTTTATGCCCACTACATAATTCACTGCTGTTCTAACAATCCTGGAAGCTGGAAGGGCAAAGATGGCTAGACAAGCCCATATAGGTTCTTTTATCTAAAAGGATAGACAACATATTTCTTTGGTCCTTAATCTTTTAAGGCATACTGTGTTTTAAATCAACACACCCAAAGAGTCTGTGGATCTTTTATGTGCAGGAAAAGAAGGCTGGGTCCTTCAATTTGATCAGTAATAACAATGTACTTTACTGGAACTTTAATACCCAGTTTTATCTTTGTGCTTGCTTACTTCTTGCATGTATTGATATAACCCTCCCTCCCTGAAAATCTTTTCTTTATTCCCTCCTCTACGTCCCCTCACACTTACAACAGCCAAGACTGTTGAGAAAGACCCAGCACTCTGAAGAATTTGACTCAAAAGGACACAGACATTTACCTGTTGCAGTCAGGGGATGTTTCCTTTTGTCTACTAGGCGTCTGATGAGATAACTCATCTTCAAAGCCTGAAGGTGACTCCTCATCACTATCCATTGCCTCTTCTTTTATGGTAGCATTTATACTGTCTGAAAGACCAGAGATCTTTGTTCACTTCTCTGAATAGTCCATATCCCTCACTTGCATTAGTACAGCTTCTAAATCAGTGCTGAAATACATCATCTTGCATTTCTTGATTTAATGGGAACACACTATTTGCTTAGAACTTCATCCTACCAAGCATCTAAGGAGACTGTACCAGTCTCTACAAAGCACTCCTGAATACCACGATTTGCCTGTTTCTGCAGTGGTGAACACACCTATTCTCCTAAGAATAAAGATAGCCGATCACCAGGAACACCTTCTGTAGTTCCTAGATACCCAAACAATACACAGAGATAGGTGTATACATATATATGCGTATATGCGTATATACATATGTTTCATAACAGAGCACTTGCGTAGAACAACAGAGTCCCCACACAACTGCACGAACTGTGTTTTCAGAGTTCTGTGTGGTATGTGGTTCATTGGTACCAGCTGATAAGTCTTTGTTTCTAAATGCAACAGCAGTCTCTATTTCAGTGTGCAGAAAAAATCCCAAGCAAACCTACCAAATTCCTCCTTGCATGAACTGAGTGATGAGTCTATTCAGTGGACTGCAGGCACCTGCTGTGTGGGGGCCTGGCACAACCCCCCCTGCCCAAGGCAGCCTGGGGGCGGCTCAGGCCTCCTTGGAGTGCTCCAGCCCAGCAGCGAACACCCTGCAAGTCCAGCGCGTTTCTGGACTATCAATCAGAAGCATCCTCACAAGCAATTTCACAGCCGTGTTCCTGCTACAAACAGCTGACCAGGCTGAAGTGACCTCAGAGGCATTTTACCGATGCTGTTCCTGCCGCTGGCGAAGGGGAGGAGCTGGAGGGAAAGCCCTCCTTGTGCATGACCTGGGTCAGACCTAGCCTCAGGAGCCTCTTCACAGACACAGAGACGTGCCCCCAGAAGGTGCCCTGCTCTCCCAACGGCAAGGCCAGAGACGCTACCGGGGAGGCAACGGGCGACCTGCAGAGCACGCCTCTCGCCCCAGCAGTGCCCAGAGGAGCCGAGGCAGCGGCACCTGCTTTGGCCGATGGCTTTCAGGACGCGGGGGACAGCGCGTCTCTCGCCCCATCAGCATTTCTGAGTGCAGGAACAAAGCCGGAGGAGGCCTCCCCCGCAGCCAGCATCCCTCCGGATGTGGGGGAAAATGCACCTCTGACTCCATCAGTTCCTGCAGAAGCTGTGCCACAGGCCTCTCCCTTGGCCGCAGGCACTTGGGCTGAGAGCAACAGCCTGCCTCTCCAACAGCCTTTGCCCAAGGAAACACCACCAGCGACCTCTGCCTTGGCTGGAGGCCCTCCTCACCAGGTGAGCAACGAGCACGCCATTGGCACCCATGATGAGAGGGAGCTGCTGTGTCAGCTACGTCTGGGGTGTGCAGCGTGGGGGCAGAGAGCTGCCCCATCGCGTGGCACCCCCCGGCCATGGTGCCAAGCGGTCACCCCCAGCCATTTATCCTCTGCAGTATCTCCCATGGGGGAGATGCCTGCTCCTCTCTGTTTCAAAGTGCCAAAGGCACAGGGCTGACGTGCCCTCCACCCCTTGTGCTGCGTTTAGCCCTGGGGCATGGATGCTGAGCAAGGAGGGGAGGGGCGGCCCCAGCAGCAGCCCCCTCCCACACCCGGTGAGCGACCCCCACTTCTGCCATGCACCTGGCCACCTCCATTTGCTCCTGCCCATCGCAGCCCCCAGCCAGCCCAGCCCTGCTGCTACGGCCTTGTGCCATTGCTGTGGCAGCCGCAGGTCCCTCCCCTTGGGACTCGCAGCTGGTGGCAGCATCCCCCGACCCCAAGCCCTTTCCCCCGTCCATCCCGGGGCACCAGTATCCTGAGCATCGCCAGCTGATGGCACACGGGTGTGTGTTCTTGCTCCGCCCATGCAGGTTGCCTCTGAGCCCAAAGGCGAGCAGAAGTCATCCTCTTCCTTCAGGCACACACCAGAGGCTGACCCAGGTACGTACCCAAGTCAAGAGCCCTTCTGGGGACGGGGGGCCTGTGCCGGCACAGCAAGGGGCACCGAGGCCGGCAGCAGGAAGCCCTCGGGAGCTGGCTGTGCCGAGGCCACGACCCTGCGGGAAAGCCCTTGGTGGCAGGGGACAGGCAGGTGCCGGTCCTGCGCCCTCGCTGCCCCTCACACGCGGCTCTCCTTCCCGCCACAGGCAACGCCACCCTCCCGCATGCTGCAGCGCCCAGGCGATGGCCCTCACGGCTCAGCACAGCACTTCGGGCTCTGCGCAGAGCTTTCTGCTGCTGCTGTGTCACGGGGCAGCGAGAGGAACGGCGTGCGGGTGCAAGTGCCGGGCAGGTCCCCTGAGATCGGGGCTGGCGCAGAGCAGAGAGCAAGAGCGACGGAGACGCTGTCCTGGGTGCTACAGAAATGCTGCCACAGCTCTCACAAGCCCTAGCCGGTGACAGCCATTGCCTGCTTCGAATAAAAAACCCTGGGAGGCTTTTTCTGCCCATGTTACTTGGTGTTGGGTGCGTCTCCAGAGGAAGACTAGTGCAGGCAACGCCAATGAAGCCAGTCAGGTCTGGAGGGAAACCCATTCAACCAGTCAAAGAGTCCCAGAGCAGCTGGGGTGGGAAGGGGCTTCTGGAGGTCTCTGCTCCAAGCTCCTGCCGCAAGGGGTGGCAGCCAGAGGGGGTTTCCCAGGGCCTGGCAGAGCTCGGACTCTCTCTGTTGGAGCACCCTTAGGCTTCAAAGGCTTTTGGCACTCTCAGATGGGAATTTTCCCTGCTGCCCCTTGTGTCCTTGCCCCTCGTCCTGGCCCCAGGCACCTCGCGGATGCGCTGGCTCCATCCTCTGGCTCCATCCTCTCCCCACCCTGCCCTTGGCAGCTGCAGGCAGCAGCCAGATCCCCCTGCACCTTCCCTTCTCCCAGCTGAACACACCCAGTGCCCTTGGCCTTGCCTCATACGTCCCATGCTCCAGCTCCCCACCGGCTCGGGGGCCTCCGCTGGGCTCGCGCCAGTGTGTCTGTGTCTGTCTGGGGCTGGGTAGCCCAAACTGGACCCTGTTCCCACACACGGTCTCTCCCAGGCCGAGCCAAGGGGAGCAATGCCTTCCCTCGCCCTGCTGGCTGCCCTCTGCTAACACAGCTGGGGTGCGGGGCCGGCTGTGCTGCCGGGTCACGCTGCTGCCTCCAGCTCCGCTTGTCCCCAGGATCTCCTACCTACCTTGGGTACCCACCACCGCTGTGACCGTCCCCGAGTGCCCTGCCCCTTTGTGCTGGGAGCTTCCTCCAAAAGGGTCCTACCCCCACCCACTGCTGGGAGCTGCCTCTCACGGTGCCCTGCAGCCACAGGCTGTTTCTAGCCAGGCCGCTTTCCGGCCCAGGCACCACCACAGCAACAGCCACAGCAGTCTCAACTCATCTGTTATGCTGTTCTGCGCAGCAGCACTTCCCTGGCCTCTGTGCAGGGCCAAACTGAGACTGAGGCATGGCCATCCTGGCTCTGCATGGCCTCGCTGGCCATCCCAGGGCCTGACACACGGCTCTGCTGCAACCCCAGCTGCCCTTCCGCCCCCATAGCACAGCAAAACACCCATTACGTACCAGTTACCACCCCAAAAGAACACTACCTTCTGCCCATGTATTACCTACACCCAGCCTATGACACTTAGGAAGTGGAGAACAGCCCGGATTTCTTGGCAACATTTTCTAATGGGAGCATTGCATGGGAGCAGCGATCACGGAGCTGAGGACAGTAGGGCCTCCTGTGCCATCAGGGTGAGAGGCCTTCCCACAACTCGGCAGTCAGCAAACGCTCTGCACACCCAGGACAAGAAGCCTTCTCCTAGTTCAGGGTTTGACCTGCTGCAGCTCCGGCAGGAAGCAGCCCCGTCGGCAGCACCACTGCCCCGCCCCAGCGGGAGGGCACCCACCCGCATCTGAACACATCCACAGCCCCCACCAGACCCACCCCCACCCGCTCTCTCTCTCCCGCTCGCTTCTCTCCCCCAAGTCAGGCCCCACCCCTTCCTCCCCTCCCCGAGGACCCTGCATGCTGGACTCTGATTGGTTGATAGAGCTGTCAGTCCCACCCAGACCCGCCCACCTCCTCTTGCCGGCCAACAGCAGGGCCGCACTGGGGGTGTTGCCATGGCAATGCTGTGGCCACGTGACCTGGGCGGGACGGCGCCATCTTAGTGGCGGCTGCGGGGTGAGAGGCTCCTGGAGCGCTGACGAGCTGCTGCTCCAGGCTGAGGCGCATCGAAATGCGGTTCGTGCGTGGGGCGAGTCCGGACACGGGGGCAGAGGGACCGCAGCCCGCCCCGAGGAGTCCTGACGTTCCTGCGGTTCTGCCTGCAGCCTCCTTCCCGACGCGGCCCTCGGGCAGCCCAGGCTGGCGCTGTCTCCTGGGGGAGCTGCAGCGTGGGGCCGCCGCGGGGTGGCCTGTCCGACGTGTGCCGCCATGGAGCAACGCCCGCGGTTTGCACCCCAGTTAGGAACAGAGAGCCGCTGGGTCTGGGGGAGGCTGTTAGCTGCAAAGGGCTTCCTGCTGTCCTGCAGAGCAGTTCAAGTACTGTTAACGTCTGCCATAATTTCTTTCTCATGTCTGACTGTGACCTTTAGAATTTCTCTTTTTCTCCTACAAAAGTGGATTTTTCACTGTATTCGGGGGAGGGAAAATGAACCTCAGTGCAGTGTGTGATTGCAGAGTCTCAAGCACTTGTTCTTAAACCGCTCTGTACAAAGCAAACATTTGAACTAACTTTCTTTTAGTTTTGAAGAACCTAGCTAAGTGTTAATTTGACTCTGTCGTTATCTGCAGTCCACACTGAGATGTCCTGCTGCTTGTACGCATTGTGTCCAACCTTTTTTGACACTTGGTTTTCTTTGCTCTTGTGTGTGCAGCTTTCTGTCAGTCCCACAGAAGCAGTATAGCAAGCCAGCGGATGATGTGAAGGTGATGGAAGATCTTGTGTTGTTTGGTGATGCAGAGAAGTTTAAACATTCATTTATCTTACCCTTTCTGTGTAAGTAGTATATTTCGCACAGCAGAGTAATGCTTCTAATGTAGCTGAAATAACTTCTTTCACAGAGTACCACGGTCTGAGAAAACTTTCATTTTTCCTCTCTAATTACAATTTACATATTGATAGGTATGACCATGCTAGAGGCATGCTCTGAGCAGGGAGGACATAGCTTCTTCCTCAGAAAATGTGAAATAACGGTGAACAGTCAGTATATACGCTTTATGCTGCATTCTCTGAATTGCCTTTTTGTGATTTTTGTATAGATACTCTGCTTACAAACAGCTGTTTCAGGACTTGTTTTTCCACTTTAAAACTTATCAGAAATAATGGCTGGGGTTGAAATATGCAAGAAGACTGTGTGATGCCTTCCATTGCCTAGGCACAACTAAGCTGTTAAGCTTTTGTGATTTTACTCCTCAGCTCCTGAATCTTATTGTTCCACATGCACAAAAGAATGATGTTTGCCTGGGCAGTGTGGTTAGCCTACAGGCTCAAAGGCACTGCTTAGTGTCCTGTGCTTGTCCCTGTGGCTGAGATTTGGATTCCCATTTGCCTGTTTTTCCTTGACATCTCCTCACCTCCCAAAGAATCTCCTGGGTGCTGTAGTTTAGTTGCCTGTTACAGGCAAAAGGATCCCAGAATCATTTTTATAAATTGACTTAAGCTCCTTTGTAATATACTCCCTTCATTGAGAGTCACTTCCAGGATTTCCTTTTTAGGGAACTGCATTTATTGGGGGCAAGTTTATGCATATTTGTTCTTGTACCAGCGTTACTTGTGAGCGTAACTGGTTCTCTGTCCCTAGAGCAACTTCTATTATATGTAACAATCATATTTCCTCTGTCTTAGTTTTGCTATGTCAAATTACATTCTCCTAGTGTGCTTTTGAATGATTGGCACTTCATTTTTGGAGCATCTTCATAGCTTGCCTTTGTCACTTTTCGTTTGAATCTCAGTTCCCTTTTTTCAAATGAGACCAGAATTGCTCACGCAATTTGTATGATATCTCTCAGGTGACAGTATGAACAGTTCTGTGGCTGCTGAGGAACTATTGCTTTTTTCATGATTCTACTGGTGGATTAGTAGTTGATGATTAGCTGATACGCTCCGTTTTGTATCTGGATAAGAATTTGCAGCAACCTCCACATTTACTGAGCCTTGGTTTAGAGCAGAAATTCGTGTGCTTCTGCATTTTTGTACTGAGGAGTTAGTCAGTAGGTGCTGCTGTCAGTGCCGGCCTGGAATTCAGAGCTCTCCTCTGGGCACTCAGTGGGAAATAATGTGGGAATGAGGGTAATTGGTGAAAGGCTCTAGCAACTTTGTTTGCTGTGAGGGAAGAAACTTGACGGCTTTCAGGAGAATGCTCTTTGTGATTAAGGGAATAAGTTCAGCATATGATCTTTAGAGCCACTTTCTGAATGGATCTGAGTGGGGTAAGGCTGTATTTCAGGACGGAAGAGGATGTTGCAGTAGTTGAGCTGATCATGCCTTGAGGAAGAGATGTAATTATGCAATAGCTTGTGAAGGCAGTACCTCACCCATGTTCCACAGCCTGTGCAAGACTTGAACAAGGGGCATAAGAATGTTTAAAAAGGTTCAAGCCAAAAACTATATGCCTCGTAATTATCCTCCTGCGTGCATCATAATTAATTGAAGCTCTCTCAGGAGTGCCCTTCTTGATCTGTCCTGCTGTTTTGGTCACATCTGTGAACATGAAGTTCAGAGGAAATCAGGGGGAATAGATTCACAAATACAGTTACTTTGCAAGGCTCTGGCATACTGTGTGCCAAAGTCAAGCTGCATATAAGTACCAGGTGCTTTTCTAATCACTCTGTTATGGAAATTAGGCTTGTTGGCCACCATAACAGGGTTCGACCCTAGGTTCCCGCAAGTACAGTTCAGAGCCAATCAGAATCAAAGCAAATTAAATAATTAAATTTTAATCACGCACGTGCCGTAATTACAGCTCGAGCTGGGTGCCTCCAAAGAGGAACCCCAACAAAAAAAATGCTGGGCAATTATAGTTTTTTCAACTTAAGTTTCCCACCCCTCACGCAGTAGTTAGACCAATAGTAATTTTTAGATCTGGGGTCTCCTGCTCCTCATTGGATCTCACTGATGTTCCTAGGTAAGCTGTTTTTCTCCTTATCTTTATTTTTTGCGGTCTCTGCTGACGGTTGTACCTTTATTTTGGTTGGGTCTTACTGTTTTCTCTCAAGGTCCTGAGGAGGAGGAGGAGGTGGTGATTCTAAATCATAACAATTAACACTGCCCCAGCAGTGAGCTAAGGCTTTGCCCCTCAAGGTCCTAATGCCCTGTCTTATTTCAAAGCCTTGACACCCTCCCTTTTGGAGTGTGAGACGCAGGAACGCAGACTGCTTGTAACTTCCTTATCTTCCCAGCTGGAACCAGCTCTGAGGCGCTTTTCTTCCTGGACTAAGTAAAAGTTCATTATTTTATCTAAGTGCGGCCTAAGGCTTCAGCAAATTTAGCTACTCATGCTAAGCAAGTTTTAGAGAAGTTGTGCTAAGCAGCTACAGTTTCAGTTTGCTATTCCTTAACAGTCCCCCCTTTGTTTTTATTAAGCATCCCTGCTAATGCTTTAAACAGAGTTCTCGAAGCCTTTTGAGGCGTACTATCACTTTCCATAATCTTATGTATAATATAATCATAAGTAATAGGCATAACGGTTAACACAACTACTACTGGGTGCAACACATGATTATAAATCCCTGTTGCAGTTGGTGACCATCCTAGAAGAATTTGCCAGCCATGATGTTCTCTGTCCTTCTTTACCCTTTCCAAGATGTGGTGTATCTCTTCCGCATCATGATGAATGGTGATGAGAGGGGTTTTTTTTTTGTCCATTGTTTCGGGCGCGTTCTAGCAGTCGACGCAGGTCATCATGTTGCAGTAGTTTCTTCACCAGTGTGAGATTCATTCCAATGGGGGTAGGTAGTAGATTTTGAATTAATGTATAATTAGATTGTAACAATTGATAAGATCTAATAGGAGCTGAATATTTAAAGTCGCCTCCCATAATTTTGGGTAAAGTTACAAATACAAATATTTGAGTAATTAATTACTTGTATCTGCAACAATGTTATCTATGAATATAAGATTACAAAATGTTCTTACACATACACATCCTTTTTTAACATATACAAGTACAGTTCAACTCTAACAGCAAAATAAGGTGGTGTGGATTGGTATCATTGAGCGTTTGTTTATTTATTTATTTTAAAGATTTTCAAGCCTTTTTTGCATACTTAGAACATACTGGATTAGTCGTTCATCTCTGTCTAACAGGCTGGTCTTAGCTGGAATAGTAAGTGCCTGGTATCGCTAAATGTCTCCCCAAAAGAATGTCTGCTGGTGTTAGTCCTATGGGTTGCCGTGGGGCATTTCAGACATCCCATAGAGCTAAGTTTAATGCTTCTGGCCATTTTAGGCTAGCACGTGTGCATATTCTTGTTCTTTTTTCTTTTAATGTTCTATTCATTCTTTCTACTTGTCCTGAAGACTGTGGGTGATAAGGGGCATGTAGGTTTCTTTTTATTCCTAATGATTTATGTAATTGAGTGATGATGCTTGCCGTAAAATGGGAGCCCCTGTCTGAATCAATGGCTTCTGGGACCCCACACCTGAGTATGATTTCTTTCAGTAAGGCTTTCACTGCTCCCCTTGCGTTGGCCTTTCTTGTTGGGAAAGCTTCTATCCAGCCTGACAACTGATCTACTCTCACTAACAAGTGTCTATACCCATTGGCAGATGTCATACCCGCATAATCTATTTGTAGCCTTTGGAAAGGGAAGTAGGCCCATGGTCGTCCCCCTAACTCTGAGCTTGGTTTGCTACTTAAAGTCTTCTGGCAGGTCAGGCAGCTATTCATTATTCTTTTAGCAGCCGCATAAATTCCTGGAGCAGCCCATACTTTCTGTACCTGCTTAGCTATTGCCTCGGCTCCCCCATGAGCTGTATTGTGAAACCACCTAGCTATAGTAATTAAATATTTTTTTGGTAGAATTGGTTTTCCTCCAATTGTCCATATTCCATCATCATTTTGTTTTGCTTCCCACTGTTCCCATTGTTTTTTCTTTTCCATGGAGCAGTCCTTTTCATACATGGTTTTGGGCTCTATTAAATTTGGCCACTCACTTTGGTTCATCCTTGGAACTGCCCCCATACATTCTCTCAGAGGTTGTCGAGCTGCAGCCTTCGCAGCAGCGTCAGTTAATGTATTTCCTCTACTACTTTCTGTAGTGTCTTTAGTATGGGCTGGGCAGTGTATTACAGCAGTTTCTTTGGGGCAGTTGAACTGCTTCCAGCAAATCACGTATTTCTTCTCCACTAGCTGATTTCTTTCCTGATGACAAAAAAAATCCTTGTTCTTTCCATAACATCCCTGTTGCATCAAATACTCCAAATGCATATTTAGAATCAGTATAGATATTTACCTGCAGCTTCTTACCAATTCTTGCTGCTTGGGTCAATGCTATTAATTCTGCTCCATGAGCACTTACAGACGGAGACAAAGGATTGGCCTCAAGTACCTCAAAGATGTTAGTGACAGGATAACCTGAGTGGCGCCTTCTGTCCAAATAATAGGATCATCCATCTGTAAACAGAACTAAGTCCGGGTTCTCCAAAGGTTCATCTTTAAGGTCCTCCCGGGGCTTGCTCGAGCCGACGATCACCTGCTCACAGGAATGATGCGGCTCTCCATCCTCCAGCAGAGGCAATAGCATTGCTGGATTTAAGATATTGCATCTCTTTAAAGTCACATTATCTGCATGCAGTATTATCAGTGCATAGCGGTGAGCTCTCTGTGGGGATAGTGCTGGAGTTGCGTATTGTTTCATTAACAGTTCTACTTCATGTGGCACATACACAGTCAGTGAGTGACCCAAAACTTCAGGTCGTGTTTTTTCAAGAAGAGCTGCAGTAGCTGCTATTGCTCTGATGCATCCTGGAGTGCCTTTAGCTACCACGTCTAGCTGCGTGGAGTAATAGGCCACTGGTCTGCGGTGAGGACCTAGTTTTTGGGTCAGTACCCCACTTGCTACTCCCTGTCATTCATGGACAATTAATTCAAATGGTTTGCTATAATCTGGCAACCCTAGAGCAGGGGCTGAAACCAATGCCTTTTTTACAGATGTAAAAGCTTTCTCCCTTTCTGGGCCCCAGGCCAAAGGCTCTATCTCCTCTTTTTTTGTTGCCTGCACTAAAGGCTTAGTAAGTTCTCCTAACCCAGGAATCCATGGTTGGCAAAATCCTACAGCTCCTAAAAATCCCCTAAGCTGTTTTTTTGTTACAGGACGAGGCATATCAAGAATTGTCTTTACTCGTTCCAGATAAACTAACCTGTGTCCTTCCTTTAAAATAAAACCCAAATATTTTACCTCTCTTTGACACAGCTGAAGCTTAGACAGAGATGCTTGATGCCCTTTTTCTGCAAGAGCATTACATAGAGAAATAGTGTCTTTTAAACATGTCTCATAATCTTTACCTGCTAATAACAAATCATCCACATATTGTATTAACACTGAATGTCCTGGAAGTTCGATATCTGAGGGATCATTTTTGAGTATATGTGAAAAAATAGTCGGAGACCCAGTAAATCCCTGCGGTAGTCTCATCCAAGTTAATTGTCGTCCCTTCCAAGTGAAAGCAAAGAGATCTTGGCTATCTTCAGCTATCGGTATACTAGAAAAAGGCTGCCGTTAGGTCAATCACGGTAAAATAAGTTGCCCAGTGAGGTATTTGTAATAACACGGTTGATGGGTCGGGAACTACTGGGTGTGGAGTAATTACATGTTGGTTTATAGCCCTTTAGTCTTGTACAAACTGATACTCTGGATCACCATCAGAATCTTGCCTGTTCTTTTTAACTGGCAGAATTGGGGTGTTGTACAGGGATTCACAGACTCTAAGAATACCTAGTTTCAAATAATGATCAATTTGTTTTTGGATACTCTTCTCTGCTTCCTTTGGGATAGGGTATTGTTTAACTGTGGGAGGCAATCCCCCCTTTGTTTTTATCGAGACTGGACTAGCTGATTTCTGTAGTCCCACATCCATTCCTGAAGAGCTCCATAACTTTTTAGGAACTGATTCTAAACCTGTTGGAATCTGCAGATTAGTTGACTCTGGTTCTGGTGTCTTAGCCAGAACACATGAACCCATAATTATTAATTTTATCCCTTCCGGCTGTAAACAGATCTGAGTATCCGAGGCTTGCAGGAGATCTCTCCCTAAGAGGCAAGAGGGCGAGTCTGTGGAAATTATAAAACAGCCCCACACTCTTTTACCTCCAATAGTGGGCAATAAAGGCTTAGATAACATTCGTTCGCCTTTTCCCATTACTCCTCGCATCACTATTTTATCTGGTGACTTGCATCCTTTAGGCTCCAAATTTAAAAGGGAAAGGGTGGCTCCAGTATCCACTAGAAAGGGAACTTCTAAACCTTCTGTATTTGCCATTACATGGCCCTTCAAATCCAAACCTATATCCCATAAATTTACCCCAATTTCCACAGTATTTTCTGAGTCTCCTATCTCCTGTCATTGTGGACTGACTGGGAATCGCCTGATCTCCTTCTTAGTGTTTGATTGTCTCATGCTGGCCCCTCTGTTCCTAAATACACGGGGCCTCACTGGGCATTGCTGCTTCCAGTGTCCTTGTTCCCTGCAATAATGACAAACATCATTAACTCTTGATTGTACAGCACGTTCACTTTGATTCCATCTATCTCCCCTGGTTCTGCCGTGCCCCCTCCCCTTGCCAGCCTGGCATATGCTCTTTAAAATACTTAAAAGTGTGTCTTGTTGAGCCAATCAGCTCTTATTGTCCCTCCTGGTTTGTGTTAGGTTATGGGACTAAAGGCTAATCTCCACACACACAGAGGAGCAGAGGAACAATGACAGGCTGAGGAACCCTCCGTAACCTCATCAGAACCAACAGGGCTCCCTAACATGGCTCCTCAGCCCATGATCCTGGTGTGACACCCACCACATGAGTCAATGGTCTCCCTGGACCACCTTGCAGATCCCCTTGGAGGGGTTACTGCTTGCAGGGCTATGGGACTCAATACGGGATGCCAGGAAGAACATCTTGCAATTGAGACTCATTATGGGCTGTTTAGAGGAAAGACCCAAGGCAGTGAAAGAGAGGGATCAAGCTAGTTTTGGGGAGGAACCAATGTGGAAAAGCAGAAGAAAAAGGGGATAAAAGGTGCAGATTGCTTGTGAAAAGGTGCTTGGCCAGTAAGCTGCTCTGGCCCTGTGCCTGATAACTGCAGCCTGTCCTGTCCTCTTCTTAACTCCCTTGTGAACTATTCTCTGGGGTGAGGGGACCCTCTCCTTTCTGTTTGTGCAAGTGCTGTTTTCTGTGTTGAGCTGTGTGATTGGTGATAAATATATGCAGTGTGTGCAGGTGTGCTTGTCTGACTACTGGTAAAACAGGTTCAGCCTTGCTATTGCCTGGACCTGGGGACATGGAGCTGTGGCAGCCTGGCTTCTGTTGGGCTATCGGATTTGGCATCTCCTACCTGAGTGCACATACAAGGCTGAGTGGAGGCAGTCTCGTGTGGGAGCTCCCACTGCTGCTGTCAGTGCTGGCCCCTCTGTACCACTGGTGTTGTTAAAAAGCACGTGTGTGGTGGCATACTTTCCCAGCTGCTCAAATCTACCTATGAATGCAAAAGAAAGATGGTTTTGTGCTGCTTCCCAGCAGAAGCGACCAGCCTGTGCCTTGCAGTGGATTTCCCTACAGGAAAGGGGAGCTGCTCAACCTCATGCACTATCCCACAGGCCACTGTAGCATAAAGAGCTCTGTCTGTTTGCCTCTCCTTTCAGCTAGGAAGCTCAGGAGCAAGCAGTGCAAGCCAGACCCTGGACTGGGGAATCAGGGTGTCTGGGTGCTGTAGGGGCCTTCCTCCAGGGACACCCACTCCCCCCCCCCGAAGGTAAGCACTGCCCCAGAGCTGACACTGGACAGCCCAGGGACTGGCTGAGGCACAGAGGAGAGAAATGGCATTCCCCAGACTTGGCTGCCAGCAGTGCACTGGAGCTGGGAGGGAACCCAGGTGTCTGGGCTCCCAGTCAGCCTCTCCCCTGCTCTCCCCAGTAGACCCCTGCCTTTCACCTTCCCACCCAAACCAGAGAGGAGGGAGGCAGTCTTTGTGCACCAGCCCTGCACCACCCCCATGCCCAGCCCCGCTGCCCCAGGGCTGTGGGTGCAGCAGGTGCAGGTGTGCTGGACACTGTGCTGTGTGCACGCAGCACTGTGTTTGGGCAGGTGTGTGGAAAAGGGGCATGTGCAGCGTCCATGGCGTGCACAGGTCTCTTATCCCCATTTGGAACCACAGATATTAAGGGGGATCTTTGGCCACAGCATGCTGTGTACTTCTGTAATATGCCCATTTAACGGTAAATTCTCTTGCTCCAAACCAACTGCAGGAGGTATCTTGGGGATGAAGGCACTCGCACCAGCTCCATGAATTCTGAGTCCATTGAACCACATCAGTGTGTCACAAGATGTGCAACTCGGGAAGGCGAGAGAAGAAAGAGGGAAAAAGAAGAATCAGAGACTCTAAATGCAGCAACTTAGGAAATTATTGTTGGTCTCTCTCATCTACTGACATAAACAAGCACAAAGTGCAATGGACTTTAGCAGCATTATTATGTTTTGGGAAGTCCAGTAAACTGGTGCTGCTTGGAAGATATACTGCAGAGGGAAATACAAGTTATCCCCGTACTTACCCTGAGATCTGCCTTGTGATAAGCTTGTATCACTGCTGCAATACCTTTGCTGAGGCAGCCTGGAAAAATGCAAAAAGACAGAGTGCCCATACCCTCTATTAGAACAGGTTTGGCTTTCAGGAACAAGGTGCTCTGAAAGACAGGAAATAAACTCTCCTGCATCATCTAGGAAAAACATTTTCACAGACAATGGACAAGCTGCATCAATCTCCTGGCAAACATCAACAAGCCATATAGTCTATGATGGCTTCCTTTCCCCTAAATGCCTGGCCTGTTGTTTATTTTAGCTGTGCTGACAGCAGATCGGCCCCTCTCCAGCAACTCAGTTGACAGTATGAGAAAGACAGGAGTGCAGCTCCCATCACCTTGCTCAGTGTGCTCTCAAGAGGACCAGAAAGAGAAGGACCAGGGTAATGTTTCACCCCGGTCTCCTGTGGGACCTTGCAATGAACTGCCACAGGCTCTTGCTTCCTTCCACAAGGGGCACTAAACCCACCCACAGACAGCCTTGCTCATCAGGCCTTTTTCAAGGTACGCCGAGCAACCTTGAGGGCAGCTGCAAACAAGCAACTGTCCCCACAACCCAGTCCCCACAAAAATTGCGTTTAATTTACTGAGGGAAGAAGTCATTCACTGGCAACTTTCACACAGCATCTGCTCTAAAACTGACTGCTGGCACTCTAGTTCCTGAGGTCTGACAAGGCTTTGTCACCATAACTTGAGGGGAATTCCCCCCAGAAGGTAACACAGTACCTGCTGACATTCTTCCCACCAAGATCAGGCTCTTGCTGAGAAGCACATCCACCCTTCAGAGATGCCGAAACACAACGCCTCCAAACGTCTAAGTGCGACTCCGCAGTGACTGACCAAACATGTCGCACATTGCCTACATGGAGCAGAGAGAGAGCACAGGTGACTTTGCTGAGTAGCATCATCCTCAACTCCAGCAGAAAATGAGAAAGCCTCTTTCCCTTACAGAGCGTAACATCCTAGGTAAATCTCACCCACTGTCCCTGGTTTACTGAAAACAGACAAAAAATCATGGGAAGGACAAACCACCTTGGAACAGAAAGGTCACAAATGTTGCGCTTTTTTCTGTTTTTCCCCCTCTGATTAGAGGCCTCCATGAACATTTTTGCTAGCTCTCCAGATAGGCAGGAGGACACAACTGCATGCTGTTCGTTGCTTGCTTCCACCCAGGGGTCTCACAGGGAACATGCTCAGACCTGCTTCCCTGCAGGAAGCTTACATAGAAAATCCACCCACGAGGAGGGCTCTGATGGCTTTCCAGACTGTCTGTATTGTCAGGAAAAAAAGACAGTCTGCACTGCAGTCAGCGTACAAAGGAACAGGAATAACGCTGGGTTCTGGATTCAAAGAGGGAGAGAAGGGAGAGCAGTTCAAAAAGAAGAAGGAATCTCCTTGCTTTGAGAGAAGCCTGTACTCCAGGACTGTCATGCAGACACCGCAGACAGACACATGATAGGAAGAGAAGGGTCTTGTACAAACGTACTAGGGCCTGATACATTCCTTTAGGGAACGGGTGCTGTAAACATGAGGGGGTATTTTTCTGGTTCCAGTGTGGACTGTGTGGAAACAACTGCGGGGCGGGGGGGTGGGGGGGAGGAGAAGAATACCCTAGTTTCTACCTCTCATCTAATATCTGAAAAAGAGTGATGAGAGACCTCCCTTATACTGCCAGGAGGAATGAGTGATAATTACCCTAAGAAGATAAAACTGTCACTCAAGGGAAACGCCAGGACTGGCCTTCAAGAATCAGAGGTAGCTGGAGATGCCATGTTCTGAAATGTCTTTCAAGCCCTGCCCTGCAGCATATTGGAATCACATTAAGAGAAATAACCTGATAGCCGCTCTGTGACGTACTAAGTTGATCTTACTTCGGGAAGATTATGAATGAAGGAGCAGGGGGAAGAGAAGGAAGGAAGGGAGGGAAGATTGGGTCTCTTTGGACACCACTGCATTTGCCCAGCCACAGTATTTCTCGCCACAGTATTTCTCACTTCGGAATGATTTCTGAGGAGGGAACTAGAACATGTAGTTAAGTGTGTCATGAAATACTTAGGATGCAAAATTGTTAGTGGAATTCTGTTTTTCCTTCCTATAGATATGTTCCTCAACAAAAAAAGAAAGACAATCCAATAACATTCAGAATCAGAGCTGGAAGATGGCTGGCAACACCATTGCTCCACTTATATTTCTTCATCATTTACAGTATTTTCAAAGTACAATTTGCTGTATGAGTGCCTCAGCTCTAGACACATTCTTTGAATTTAAATACGTTTTCAATGGCTGGTGACATCCACTGTACCCAAACTGTACTTGGGTTGCAACAAGATCAGTTTGCACTTGTAGCTCTTTGTTAGCTGGTGATTTGAGACCCAATTCTGCCAAAGCGTGCCTGTAGATAGAATTTTAAATGTTCGTGGTTTCAGAAATTTCTTCTTGAGCAGCATCCCCTCCTTCACTGAGCTCAGGATGCCTATGCCACACCTGTGTGGAGTATAAAATAATGAGGACTGAAAGCTTAAGTGTGTCTGCAACAGGGTGGAAGAGATGCGTATGGCTGCAACTCAGTATGAGAGGGAAAGCAGGAAAAAGCAGGAAAAGCAAAGAAGCGTTTTCAGAAAGGGCTAAAGAACCCAACAGAGGAGAAGAAGATTTAATACTGCAGCTGGGCGTTTTTTTCTTCCCCAACTCTCAAATCAACTATTGATCAGGAAATTCAAACATTAACCAAGATTTGTTTTTTTATCCCTCTCAGTTCTGCCAAACGTCAGTGTAATACATGTTAGGCCTTTTGTTTCAGCTGGTGCATCCTGACGGCATGGCAAAGCCAAGGCATTGTAGGTCCCCTGCTTACACCTGTCCATAACTTTGTTGTGCTGGTCAGGATTCCCTGAGAGTTGTCATTAGGTGCAATTCATTTACCCAAGAACGTAAGACACTAGCTCCTCTTTAATATTAGCTGACAGGTTATGTTATATAGCATCCTTTCCCAGAAGCAGTGGAGAAGAAGTCACAGTTCAACAGATAATGGGTTATTTTCCAAAATTCCTGGAAAGGACAATACCAATTGTAATTTGGCTCCACAATTTATAGTACACTGTTAAACACTGTGGAGAATGGCAAGAGGCCAGAAGGAGGCAGAATTGAGTAAAATTGCATCTCAGCTGTAAAACAGGTCATTTTGAATGCATGCAGTCCAGAGGCGCCTGAATTTTACAGACCTCCATACTACGAGCTCCAATTGAAACAAAATGCTTCTGTACATTGCTGCTTCATAATTTCATCTGTTAGATGCAGTTCCAACTCTTAGTCCTTTGGGTTCTGTAAAACAATCACTTCCATTGCAAAAATGAATGGTATTGAGAAAAAGCCTACTAAAAATGGGGGGGGGTAGCTGAATTTCACCCTACACGGGATTTTTACAGCAGCCCAAGTCACATATGGCAGCAATGGCTTCTGCAGAGAGGCCCAAAGCTGCCTTCTCCACAGAACTGACAAGGAAAAAAAACCTTCATCCTGTTTGGCTGATCTCAAATATACAGGCCCAGAGCATCCAGGCTGTTAACAAGACTGCTTTAGAGTACCAGTCTGAAAGATTCAGCACCACTTTGTCCTGTGGTCACAATACTGGAAAAGCCCTGCCCAAACCTCAAAATCTATTCGCTAGTAGACATGAGGGAAAAAAGCCCACAAAGTCCTTCAAAATCAAGATGCCAAGCAAGAAGTATCGTTTGAATCCAATTCACTCTAGCTGGCTATTCTGCAGATGAATAATGAGTTCACTGCCAACTTGCTGCTTTTCATGCTTTGGACACAGCAAACAGGAAAGAAGAAAAGGTTGGGGGGGGGAAGGGGGAGAAAGGAAAGAAGACAGGGAGTAGAAATGGGCATTTTGGGCTGATATTGTTAGGATACCAGAGAGTTATCAACAAGAAAATAGGCTGGGCTGTCACATTAAACATGGCTTTTGACAGCTGAGAAACAGCAGGGCCTGGATGCAGAATCAATTCCTGCCACAGACTTTTCTTCTCAGGAAGTTCTTGTCCATTCCTGCTTAACACAAGACCTGGGCACAACTCAGCCCCTTAAAGAGGCTGTAAACTGGAGCTGAAAAGTGCCCGACTCACCTTATTGTGCCAGTCTTGCTCAACCCCCTCCTAACACTTCACTTAGATGTGTGGCACTACAGTACGTGATCATGACAATTCAGATTCCCAGAACACCTAGCTGGAGCAGGAGAGACTTCTAGTCTCTACTCTAGCATTTCTCACTGCTGAGGGCTTGCCTTTGCAACCTTGAGATTGTTTGTATTTCAAGAAATTGTATTTTAAACTGCCAAAAGTCCTTCTAAGCAAGTAACGCATAGCATGGGAGCTGTCAGGACACATCAGCTCATTAGTCCCACTGAGCTTCCTTTCACCTGCTTGAACTACAAGAACTAACTGCAGCAACACATTATTCTTTTTTAGGAAAACCTACAGTGCAACCACCTCATGTATTTTCCCAGTGTATTTCCCAGTACCTTATAGGCAGCAGAGAGATGCTGAAGCTGGAGAATAAGGAGCTGGCTCCAGGTTTGCAGAGTGTTCTCTGGCAGTTCTCCCTCTCTCTGCTGCTGGACTCCTCAGCCCTTCTCCTCTTGGCGGAAGCTCAACCGCTTGCCCATCTCCAATAGACTTTTTTGTGCTCTTGCAGTAAAAAGGAACTCACTAGAACAGCAGAAGGTGGCACATCAACAATAACAGCTCTACACCTCCCTACTTCCCAGCTGTTGGCTCTGAAGCAGGAAAACATCAGAGTTGCTCTGCTTAACAGAGGCAAGGACAGTTCCCCCTGCCCCCACCAAATGGTTCTTCTCCCTTATCATCCAAAACAGCTGAATCCTTTAGACTGCCTCCTTCCCAGAAAAGATCTGCCCAAAATATAAGCAACTAAACCTTGTATCCAGCAACTGCTGAAGATCAAATTCAGCTATAGGCACCTGGTGCCACCAAAAGATTAAAGAACGTCATAATCATAGGATGTTGCAGGAAGAGCCTCTTGAAAGGGATCTTAAACTCATGGCTGTAACTTCTCTTCCACTTTTCTGAAGCTGTCTCATGGGTCTATGTTACCACAGTCCAAAATAAGTTGTCCACAGTCCAAAAGGGGGTCCAAAAGTTGTCCAAAGTCACCACAGTCCAAAAGCCCTCCCTATTCTGCCTGGAAGTCGTTCAGAAAAGCTCAGATCCCCTCTTTCAGCCTTATTCATATGCTGTTAAGAGCATCAGCTTGTAGAAATTCTTATGCTAATGTCAGAAACTGTCAGCAGCCATGTTATGCTGAGTACCTGCCCTCTTACCTGAGCAGTTATTAGGTTTCATCTGTATCAACAAGACATAACAGTGTAGCATGCAGCTGATGGAACACTATTTCAGAAAATTTATTTAATTTTCCTCTCCTATTTCCTGCATGCTGTTGCCAATAATTCTGAAACCACGTCCTCCACAAACATCTCTTCAAATACAAGGTGGTTGCTTACAAAGTGCTTCCCAACATATTTCAGAGCAAATGAACCTCCAGAAGACAGCCAGCCACACTCCGCAAGACAGCCTGGGATGCTCTCATGCTCAGCTGAAATCTTCTCCCACATCCCGACGATCTTTGCTACAATCCAAGTACACATGCCAGCACAGACACAGCCTTCATAAACGCAGCTCTCTCCTGCCTGCCACAGCCACTCACACAAAAAGCCTCCATGGCCTGGGCAGCTTTTCCACTTGGGGGAGACACCCAAGAGTACCCGCTCCTACAGCACCTCCTTTATCCCGGCAGCACTACGACCTCTCACTGCCCTTCAAATCCAACACTCCCAAAAAGAACGACAGCTGCACCAACAGGAAAAACACGATCCCCAGGTCTCCCCAAACTAACACCTCCTGCCACCTACCTGGGAGCTGCTGCCTGAGCTCGACCAGTCCATCGGCTGGGGTGACCTGGCTGATGCCACCCCAGCTGTCTTCACCACCTGCAAAGCAAAAGGAGGCATTTTGAGGAAAAGGCACACAGAAAGAGCCACTGCCTCTCCTCTGTCGGGTCCTGCCACATGACAAGGACAGCAAACACATGCCCAGGTCCCCCTGCAACAACGTCTCTTGCATTATGCCCCATTTTGGGCACAGCCAAAGGAACACAAGGCGCACATTTGTGACCCATTTTGTACACCACCAAAGGCACACAAGCGTGGATGCAAAACAGGCTTCCAAGCTCATGCTTCCAAGCCCATCCTACAATGGCACCTCTCTGCTCAGCGGCACACACCCTTGCCAAACCACCCTCCCCACCTCTCCCCTAAATAACTCCTGCCACCACCTACCTGGGAGCTGCTGCCTGAGCTCGACCAGTCCATTGGCTGGGCTGACCTGGCTGTTGCCTGCCCAGCTCTCTTCATCGCCTGCAAAGCAAAAGGAGGCATTTTGAGGGAGAGGCACACAGAAAGAACCACCAAGAGCCACTGCCTCTTCTCTCCTGGGTCCTGCCACATGACAAACCCAGCAAACACATGCCCAGGTCCCCAGCAACAACGTCTCTTGCATTATGCCCCATTTTGGGCACAATGAAAGGCACACAAGCGTGGATGCAAAACAGGCTTCCAAGCTCACGCTTCCAAGCCCATCTTGCAGTGGTGCCTCTCTGTGCAGCGGCACACACCCTTGCCAAGACACCCTCCCCACCTCTCCCCTAAATAACTCCTGCCGCCACCTACCTGGGAGCTGCTGCCTGAGCTCGACCAGTCCATTGGCTGGGCTGACCTGGCTGCTGCCTGCCCAGCTCTCTTCACCACCTGCAAAGCAAAGGGAGGCATTTTGAGGGAGAGGCACACTGAGAGAACCACCAAGAGCCACTGCCTCTTCTCTCCTAAGTCCTGCCACATGACAAACCCAGCAAACACATGCCCAGGTCCCCAGCAACAACGTCTCTTGCATTATGCCCCATTTTGGGCACAATCAAAGGCACACAAGCATGGATGCAAAACAGGCTTCCAAGCTCACGCTTCCAAGCCCATCTTGCAGTGGTGCCTCTCTGTGCAGCGGCACACACCCTTGCCAAGACACCCTCCCCACCTCTCCCCAAACTAACTCCTGCCGCCTACCTGGGAGCTGCTGCCTGAGCTCGACCAGTCCATGGGCTGGGGTGACCTGGCCGATGCCAGCCCAGCTGTCTTCACCACCTGAAAAGCAAAAGGAGGCATTTTGAGGGAAAGGCACACTGAGACAACCACCAAGAGCCACTGCCTCTTCTCTCCTGGGTCCTGCCGCATGCCAAGGACAGCAAACGCACTTCCTGGCCAACTCGCAACAAAGTCCCCTCTACTTTAGCCCAATCTTTGCCCAAGCAAAGGCACACAAAGCACACATTCGTGTGCCCCATTTGGTGCACAACCAAAGGCACACAAGCATGGATGCACAACAGGCTTCCAAGCTCACGCTTCCAAGACCATCTTGCAGTGGTGTCTCTCTGCTCAGCAGCACACACCCTTGCCAAGCCACCCTCCCCACCTCTCCCCAAACTAACTCCTGCCACCACCTACCTGGGAGCTGCTGCCTGAGCTCGACCAGTCCATCGGCTGGGGTGACCTGGCTGATGCCACCCCAGCTGTCTTCACCGCCTGAAAACCAAAGGACAGCATTTGAAGGCAAGGGCACACTGAGAGAAGCACCAAGAGCCACTGCCTCTTCTCTGTTGGGTTCTGCCACATGCCAAGGACAGCAAACACATGCCCAGGTCCCCCCGCAATAACGTCTCTTGCATTATGCCCCATTTCGTGCACAACCAAAGGCACACAAGCGTGGATGCACAAGAGGCTTCCAAGCCCACGCTTCCAAGCACATCTAGCAATGGTGCCCCTCTGCCCAGCAGAACACACGCTTGCCAAGCCACCCTCTCCAACTCTGCCCAAACTAACACCTCCTGCCACCCACCTGGGAGCTGCTGCCTGAGCTCGACCAGTCCATGGGCTGGGCTGACCTGGCTGATGCCAGCCCAGCTGTCTTTACTGCCTGCAAAGCAAAAGGAGGCATTTTGAGGCAAAGGCCTGTGGAAAGAACCATCAAGAGCCACTGCCTCTTCTCTGTTGGGTCCTGCCACATGCCAAGGACAGCAAACGCACTTCCTGGCCAACTCGCAACAAAGTCCCCTCTACTCTAGCCCAATCTGTGCCCAAGCAAAGGCACACAAGGCACACATTCCTGTGCCCCATTTTGTGCACAACCAAAGGCACACAAGCATGGATGCAAAACAGGCTTCCATGCTCACGCTTCCAAGCCCATCTTGCAATGGCACCTCTCTGCTCAGCAGCACACACCCTTGCCAAGCCACCCTCCCCACCTCTCCCCAAACTAACACCTCCTGCCACCTACCTGGGAGCTGCTGCCTGAGCTCGACCAGTCCATTGGCTGGGCTGACCTGGCTGATGCCACCCCAGCTGTCTTCACCGCCTGCAAAGCAAAAGGAGGCATTTTGAGGCTAAGGCCTGCGGAAAGAACCACCAAGAGCTACTGCCTCTTCTCTGTTGGGTCCTGTCACATGACAAGGACAGCAAACACATGCCCAGGTCCCCCCCGCAACAATGTCTCTTGTATTATGCCCCATTTTGGGCACAGCCAAAGGAACACAAGGCGCACATTCGTGTGCCCCATTTTGTGCACCTCCAAAGGCACACATGCATGGATGCAAAACAGCCTTCCAAGTTCACGCTTCCAAGCCCATCTCGCAATGGCGCCTCTCTGCTCAGCAGCACACACCCTTGCCAAGCCACCCTCCCCACCTCTCCCCAAACTAACACCTGCCGCCACCTACCTGGGAGCTGCTGCCTGAGCTCGACCAGTCCATGGGCTGGGCTGACCTGGCCGATGCCAGCCCAGCTGTCTTCACCACCTGAAAAGCAAAAGGAGGCATTTAGACGGAGAGGCACACAGAAAGAATCACCAAGAGCCACTGCCTCTTCTCTCCTGGGTCCTGCCGCATGCCAAGGACAGCAAACACATTCCAAGGTCCCCCTGCATTATACCCCATTTTGTGCACAACCAAAGGCACACAAGCATGGATGCAAAACAGGCTTCCAAGCTCACGCTTCCAAGCCCATCTCGCAGTGGCACCTACCTGGGAGCTGCTGCCTGAGCTCGACCAGTCCATTGGCTGGGCTGACCTGGCTGCTGCCTGCCCAGCTCTCTTCACCACCTGCAAAGCAAAGGGAGGCATTTTGAGGGAGAGGCACACTGAGAGAACCACCAAGAGCCACTGCCTCTTCTCTCCTAAGTCCTGCCACATGACAAACCCAGCAAACACATGCCCAGGTCCCCAGCAACAACGTCTCTTGCATTATGCCCCATTTTGGGCACAATCAAAGGCACACAAGCATGGATGCAAAACAGGCTTCCAAGCTCACGCTTCCAAGCCCATCTTGCAGTGGTGCCTCTCTGTGCAGCGGCACACACCCTTGCCAAGACACCCTCCCCACCTCTCCCCAAACTAACTCCTGCCGCCTACCTGGGAGCTGCTGCCTGAGCTCGACCAGTCCATGGGCTGGGGTGACCTGGCCGATGCCAGCCCAGCTGTCTTCACCACCTGAAAAGCAAAAGGAGGCATTTTGAGGGAAAGGCACACTGAGACAACCACCAAGAGCCACTGCCTCTTCTCTCCTGGGTCCTGCCGCATGCCAAGGACAGCAAACGCACTTCCTGGCCAACTCGCAACAAAGTCCCCTCTACTTTAGCCCAATCTTTGCCCAAGCAAAGGCACACAAAGCACACATTCGTGTGCCCCATTTGGTGCACAACCAAAGGCACACAAGCATGGATGCACAACAGGCTTCCAAGCTCACGCTTCCAAGACCATCTTGCAGTGGTGTCTCTCTGCTCAGCAGCACACACCCTTGCCAAGCCACCCTCCCCACCTCTCCCCAAACTAACTCCTGCCACCACCTACCTGGGAGCTGCTGCCTGAGCTCGACCAGTCCATCGGCTGGGGTGACCTGGCTGATGCCACCCCAGCTGTCTTCACCGCCTGAAAACCAAAGGACAGCATTTGAAGGCAAGGGCACACTGAGAGAAGCACCAAGAGCCACTGCCTCTTCTCTGTTGGGTTCTGCCACATGCCAAGGACAGCAAACACATGCCCAGGTCCCCTCGCAATAACGTCTCTTGCATTATGCCCCATTTCGTGCACAACCAAAGGCACACAAGCGTGGATGCACAAGAGGCTTCCAAGCCCATGCTTCCAAGCACATCTAGCAATGGTGCCCCTCTGCCCAGCAGAACACACGCTTGCCAAGCCACCCTCTCCAACTCTGCCCAAACTAACACCTCCTGCCACCCACCTGGGAGCTGCTGCCTGAGCTCGACCAGTCCATGGGCTGGGCTGACCTGGCTGATGCCAGCCCAGCTGTCTTTACTGCCTGCAAAGCAAAAGGAGGCATTTTGAGGCAAAGGCCTGTGGAAAGAACCATCAAGAGCCACTGCCTCTTCTCTGTTGGGTCCTGCCACATGCCAAGGACAGCAAACGCACTTCCTGGCCAACTCGCAACAAAGTCCCCTCTACTCTAGCCCAATCTGTGCCCAAGCAAAGGCACACAAGGCACACATTCCTGTGCCCCATTTTGTGCACAACCAAAGGCACACAAGCATGGATGCAAAACAGGCTTCCATGCTCACGCTTCCAAGCCCATCTTGCAATGGCACCTCTCTGCTCAGCAGCACACACCCTTGCCAAGCCACCCTCCCCACCTCTCCCCAAACTAACACCTCCTGCCACCTACCTGGGAGCTGCTGCCTGAGCTCGACCAGTCCATTGGCTGGGCTGACCTGGCTGATGCCACCCCAGCTGTCTTCACCGCCTGCAAAGCAAAAGGAGGCATTTTGAGGCTAAGGCCTGCGGAAAGAACCACCAAGAGCTACTGCCTCTTCTCTGTTGGGTCCTGTCACATGACAAGGACAGCAAACACATGCCCAGGTCCCCCCCGCAACAATGTCTCTTGTATTATGCCCCATTTTGGGCACAGCCAAAGGAACACAAGGCGCACATTCGTGTGCCCCATTTTGTGCACCTCCAAAGGCACACATGCATGGATGCAAAACAGCCTTCCAAGTTCACGCTTCCAAGCCCATCTCGCAATGGCGCCTCTCTGCTCAGCAGCACACACCCTTGCCAAGCCACCCTCCCCACCTCTCCCCAAACTAACACCTGCCGCCACCTACCTGGGAGCTGCTGCCTGAGCTCGACCAGTCCATGGGCTGGGCTGACCTGGCCGATACCACCCCAGCTGTCTTCACCACCTGAAAAGCAAAAGGAGGCATTTAGACGGAGAGGCACACAGAAAGAATCACCAAGAGCCACTGCCTCTTCTCTCCTGGGTCCTGCCGCATGCCAAGGACAGCAAACACATTCCAAGGTCCCCCTGCATTATACCCCATTTTGTGCACAACCAAAGGCACACAAGCATGGATGCAAAACAGGCTTCCAAGCTCACGCTTCCAAGCCCATCTCGCAGTGGCACCTACCTGGGAGCTGCTGCCTGAGCTCGACCAGTCCATTGGCTGGGCTGACCTGGCTGCTGCCTGCCCAGCTCTCTTCACCACCTGCAAAGCAAAGGGAGGCATTTTGAGGGAGAGGCACACTGAGAGAACCACCAAGAGCCACTGCCTCTTCTCTCCTAAGTCCTGCCACATGACAAACCCAGCAAACACATGCCCAGGTCCCCAGCAACAACGTCTCTTGCATTATGCCCCATTTTGGGCACAATCAAAGGCACACAAGCATGGATGCAAAACAGGCTTCCAAGCTCACGCTTCCAAGCCCATCTTGCAGTGGTGCCTCTCTGTGCAGCGGCACACACCCTTGCCAAGACACCCTCCCCACCTCTCCCCAAACTAACTCCTGCCGCCTACCTGGGAGCTGCTGCCTGAGCTCGACCAGTCCATGGGCTGGGCTGACCTGGCTGATGCCAGCCCAGCTGTCTTCACCACCTGAAAAGCAAAAGGAGGCATTTTGAGGGAAAGGCACACTGAGACAACCACCAAGAGCCACTGCCTCTTCTCTCCTGGGTCCTGCCGCATGCCAAGGACAGCAAACGCACTTCCTGGCCAACTCGCAACAAAGTCCCCTCTACTTTAGCCCAATCTTTGCCCAAGCAAAGGCACACAAAGCACACATTCGTGTGCCCCATTTTGTGCACAACCAAAGGCACACCAGCATGGATGCAAAACAGGCTTCCAAATTCACGCTTCCAAGCCCATCTTGCAGTGGTGTCTCTCTGCTCAGCGGCACACACCCTTGCCAAGCCAGCCTCCCCACCTCTCCCCAAACTAACACCTGCCGCCACCTACCTGGGAGCTGCTGCCTGAGCTCGACCAGTCCATCAGCTGGGCTGACCTGGCTGATGCCACCCCAGCTGTTTTCACCAGCTGCAAAGCAAAAGGAAGCATTTTGAGATAAAGGCACACAGAAAGAGCCACTGCCTCTCCTCTGTCGGGTCCTGCCACATGACAAGGACAGCAAACAAATTCCAGGTCCCCCCGCAATACATCTCTTGCATTATGCCCCATTTTGGGCACAACCAAAGGCAGACAAGGTACACATTTGTGCCCCACTGTGTGAACAACCAAAAGCACACATGCATGGACGCACAACAGGCTTCCAAGCTCACGCTTCCAAGCCCATCTTGCAATGGCGCCTCTCTGCTCAGCGGCACACACCCTTGCCAAGCCACCCTCCCCACCACTCCCCAAACTAACACCTGCCGCCACCTACCTGGGAGCTGCTGCCTGAGCTCGACCAGTCCATCAGCTGGGCTGACCTGGCTGATGCCACCCCAGCTGTTTTCACCAGCTGCAAAGCAAAAGGAAGCATTTTGAGATAAAGGCACACAGAAAGAGCCACTGCCTCTCCTCTGTCGGGTCCTGCCACATGACAAGGACAGCAAACACATGCCCAGGTCCCCCCATAATACATCTCTTGCATTATGCCCCATTTTGGGCACAACCAAAGGCAGACAAGGTACACATTTGTGCCCCACTGTGTGAACAACCAAAAGCACACATGCATGGATGCACAATAGGCTTCCAAGCTCACGCTTCCAAGACCATCTTGCAATGGCGCCTCTCTGCTCAGCGGCACACACCCTTGCCAAGCCACCCTCCCCACCTCTCCCCAAACTAACTCCTGCCGCCACCTACCTGGGAGCTGCTGCCTGAGCTCGACCAGTCCATGGGCTGGGCTGACCTGGCCGATGCCAGCCCAGCTGTCTTCACCGCCTGCAAAGCAAAAGGAGACATTTTTAGGCAAGGGCACACAGAAAGAACCACCAAGAGCCACTGCCTCTTCTCTCCCAGGTCCTGCCACATGCCAAGGACAGCAAACACATGCCCAGGCGCCCCTGCAACAACGTCTCTTGTATTATGCCCCATTTTGTGCACAACCAAAGGAACACAAGGCGCACATTCGTGTGCCCCATTTGGTGCACCACCAAAGGCACACAAGCATGGATGCAAAACAGGCTTCCATGCTCACGCTTCCAAGCCCATCTTGCAATGGCACCTCTCTGCTCAGCAGCACACACCCTTGCCAAGCCACCCTCCCCACCTCTCCCCAAACTAACACCTCCTGCCACCTACCTGGGAGCTGCTGCCTGAGCTCGACCAGTCCATGGGCAGGGGTGACCTGGCCGATGCCAGCCCAGCTGTCTTCACCACCTGCAAAGCAAAAGGAGGCATTTTGAGGCTAAGGCCCACAGAAAGAACCACCAAGAGCCACTGCCTCTTCTCTGTTGGGTCCTGACACATGACAAACCCAGCAAACACATGCCCACGTCCCCCCGCAACAACGTCTCTTGCGTTATGCCCCATTTTGGGCACAACCAAATGCACGCAAGGCACACATTGGTGCCCCATTTTGTGCACAACCAAAGGCACACAAGCATGCATGCAAAACAGGCTTCAAAGCTCACGCTTCCAAGCCCATCTCGCAGTGGCACCTAACTGGGAGCTGCTGCCTGAGCTCGACCAGTCCATCGGCTGGGGTGACCTTGCTGATGCCAGCGTAGCTGTCTTCACCACCTGCAAAGCAAAAGGAGGCATTTAGACGGAGAGGCACACAGAAAGAACCACCAAGAGCCACTGCCTCTTCTCTCCTAGGTCCTGCCACATGCCAAGGACAGCAAACGCACTTCCTGGCCAACTCGCAACAAAGTCCCCTCTACTTTAGCCCAATCTTTGCCCAAGCAAAGGCACACAAAGCACACATTCGTGTGCCCCATTTTGTGCACAACCAAAGGCACACAAACATGGATGTAAAACAGCCTTCCAAATTCACGCTTCCAAGCCCATCTTGAAGTGGCACCTCTCTGCTAAGCGGCACACACCCTTGCCAAGCCACCCTCCCCACCTCTCCCCAAACTAACACCTGCCGCCACCTACCTGGGAGCTGCTGCCTGAGCTCGACCAGTCCATGGGCTGGGCTGACCTGGCCGATGCCAGCCTAGCTTTTTTCACCACCTGCAATGCAAAAGGACACATTTTGAGGCTAAGGCACACAGAAAGAGTCACTGCCTCTTCTCTGTCAGGTCCTGCCACACGCCAAGGACAGCAAACACATTCCCATGCCTGCCCCACCAGGGTCTCTTCTACTGGCATCCCGTTTGCTCTTACTGACCGCCTACAAGAATGGATACACAACACGTTTTCCAGCCTCATCTTGCAAGGTTAAGCATCGGGCTTAACCTGAGAAATTTTATGAGCCCTAGGCTATTCCCTAGCTCTCCCCATAAGCTCATTTTTAGTGCATATCAGCAAGATTCAATAGGGAAGCAGAAAAGCATGGTACTGCCTCTTACTTATCGCAATGCCACTAGCTATTTGTTGCGGATTATGAGATTTTCATGTATTCCCCATCTCCCTCTCAGTGCAATGGGATGCTCAGAGACATCTGTTGTCAGAATTGCTTTTCATCTGGGAATCTCCACTGTAGCGTTGGCAATGGAGAGAGGTCACCAAGCTGCTCTCACCACATGTTCAGTTATGACCTGTGTCCTCAGGTGGGCCTTCCCCTTCTGTGACTACCCTCTTGCTTTTGCTGCATTGAAATAACTTCTGTACTAGTAGCCGGAGACCCTTCTGCAAAGCTCATCCCAAGCTCTCTTTAAGGCCTCTTCTTTTCCTTATCCTGTCTGATCTTACAGACTTCCCTGCTCTCCTGACCTCTGACAAACTATCTAGGACTCCAAGGACAACTTTCCCCTTCTCTACACAGTACTCCTTGCTTTCATAGTAAACCATACAGGGGGGTTTACTGGGACCCTTAGTCTTTCACTCTTGATTGTAAGAAACAGGCTGCTCATGCTCTTCATGCAGAATTTTAGCAGCCTGCAGGCTCCTGCGGCTTTTTCCTGGGCAGTCTTCTGTAGTATTTTACTAATTGCCTCTTCCTTATGTCGCTCCCTTTCTTGAAATGATCTGTGTACATCCTGGCTCTGGTTGGCTTGCACTCTGCTATTCTCATGTTAAGCCCAGCTGCACTTCACCACCCCAGAGTGACTCTCTCCAGTACCTCCCAGACTAAATCCTGCACAAACTAAATCCAGACCAAGTCCACCACAGTGTCTTTTCTCACTGCTTCACAGACCACCTGGTGTAGGAAGCAGCCCTTTACAAGCAGGAGACACTTCAGGTCTGAAGGCATCGTCTCCTGACAGGGCCTCTGGCCTTCTAGCCAAGCATCACAAGACGTCAGTGCTGCCTCTGTGCCTCTTCCCATCTTCCCCTTTGTGTGAGGCAGCCCAGCTGGAACCTCAGCCAGCCCTTCCAGGCCTTTGGCAGGCTCTCCCCCTCCTCCTCAGCGCAGGAGGAAGGCCAGGGCACAAAAGCCTGGAGCCTGCCCTGTCTGATGGAAAAGGGCAGAGAGGCATGCCTGCCTCTGCTTCGCCCAGCACCTACCACTGTGTCACTGTTGAGCCATGCACAAATACTCCCCTGTGTCTCTCCCCACGTAGGTGTCACTTCCCCCTTGGGGGCTTTGGACCAAGGGCAGGGCTGTTCTCTTCAGTCTTTCAAAGCACTTTGTGTTCATGTCAGCCATGGTTGTCAGCCCAGAGGCTTTGTGTCCCTTGGCCAGGGCAGTTGCAAGGAGTTCAGGATCTAATGACAAGGCTGCTTTTCCTGTAACTCCAAGAGCCCCTGCCCTAAGGACCCTCTGCCAAATGCCTGCAGACCAGGTGATCATCTGAGGCTGCAGCCTCCCTCCAAACCCCCTCTCCCAGAACATCAGGTGATGTTTCATCCTCAGGAATTTAAACGCCCACAGGCATTTCCAACAACTCCAGGGCCTCACCCAGGGACATCCCCCCCGCCAGGGCTGGAGGCTCCCAGGGGCCAAGACCAGCTCCCCAGCATCAGCAGCCCCTGACTGCTCCCATCCCCTGGGGTCCAGTCGAGACTGCCCATGCCAGGCCAAGTCCTCCCTCACCTCCGCCACACACTCCCTGGGTGCGGCTCCCCAAGGCCAAGGGGAAAGTGGAACGGTTCATGGATAAATGAGCGGCCCAACCTCATCTCTTCCCCATTACCTCCATCACACCCTGCCCCGCCAGCCCCTTCTCGTGGGCCTGCCTCCCCTCTCACCCACCCCGCAGGCCTCCCCCATGCCAGCACCAGACATACCTGCCCAAGCTGGCAGGCCCTGCTGCGCACCCGGCCTCTTCTCCCCAGGCCGACACGGCGAAGGCCACAGGCGACCTCCTTCCCTCCTGTGCACATGGGCATCATGAGCAGCAACACACCAACGGCCACCGACCACGGGGAGAACCGCTCTGGCACAGAAACCCCACGGCCGGAGCCCTGAGTGCATCCGTGTTCCCATGGCGATAACGGCCACTCAGAATGGAAGCAGAAGGGGGCCAGGAGGGGGCTGGGGGAGACGGCCCTGTAGCACTCGCTTCAGCACTGCCCACCACGGCTGCAGAGACCAAACCTGGGAGCAGCCAGCACTTGCTGCTTTGGACTGCGTCCCCCACTTGATGCCCAGCTGCTTTCCCAGTCATGGTTTCTTCTGGGTGCAGAGGTTTGGGCCCGCCACTTGCAGCAGGACAAGAGCGCCCCAGCACCGTGCTGATGCTCAGAGAGGAGGATGTTATGCTACGATGCGACCCATCGTTCTCTGTCCCCACCAAAGCCCTCAGGCTGAGACCCCATCTGGGCATGTGCTGACACTCCCAAACCAGCCTGGATAACCGGTACTGCACACTGAACCCCAGAGGTTTAGGAGCACTGTGCAAGGGAGCTGGGCGTGTGGTGCTGCACATGCAGCACAGCCCCTCTGCGCTGCTCCCACTTTGCCTGCTGGGGAGCAGCGCTGAGTCCAAGCCCAGATGTCACAAAACAAGACAGAGCCCCCAGCGCGGAGCCTGGGCTGAGCTGGCACCTCCTCTCAACCCTGGTCCTCAGGGTGTGCAGCAGCTCAGGGCTGAGCCCCAGGGTCCTGCAGGGGCTGGGGATCCCCCTGCCGTGGGCCAGGCCCAGGGTGGTGGAGCCAGCACGTGACCAGAGCTGGTCGGTGCCTCCTGGCTGGCAGACAGGGTCCCAGGGCCAGCGCAGCCATAGCCAAGGCCGAGCGAGCTCAGGAGCCCCACGCTGACTCTGGCTGGGCTGCGCAGGGAGGGACTGGGGTATGGCATGGCCCTGCACCACTGCTCCCAGCACCGGCGGCCCAGAGCTGGGCTCCCCTTGCTGCCCCGCACGGCCCCCAGGGCAGCCAGGAGCCCCGCAGCGCTCCTGCGGCAGAGCCCAGCCCCTGCGGGGCAGCGGCCGGGCCCCGGGGCCCTGCACTGCCCAGGCACATGATGCCAGGCTGCCCCGAGGCCCCACCATGCCCCGCCCTGCCGCCCACAAGGTGGTGCCTGGGCCGGGGAGGGCCGTCCACCGGGTCACGTGGCACTAAGGTTGCTATGGCATCGTCCCCCCCATGCGGCCCTCCTGTTGGCTGGCAAGAGGATGAGGGTGGGGATCCCTTGGACTGACAGTTCTGCCAGCCAATCGGAGTCTAGCATTCAGAGTCTGCAGGAGGGGAGGAAGTTGTGGGGCCTCATCTGGAGGAGAGAAGAGAGAGGAGAGAAAGAGAGAGCGAGGGGGGGAGAGAGAGAGAAAAAGAGAGAGGGAAGTGAAAGAGAAGAGGGAGAAAAGAAGGGGAGACAAGCATGGAGGAGCGAGAGAGCAGCGGGAAAGCAAGAGAGCAGGGCAGAGCTGTGCTGGCAGTGACCGCTGCTCCCTCGCCTCTCCCTGTCACACTGAGGTTACCTCTGCCTTCCCCACAGCCTCCTGCCCTCCCTGCAGAAATGCTTTCTCCCCAGCTTTGGCCAGCCAAAAGCCCTCCCGGCCTCACTGAGAAGCACGGGGCCCTGACAGCAAAACTGCCCCAACCCTGTGGGGGCTGCAGGGCCAGCGCAGACACCTGCTCTCACCAGGACCTTTAGCAAAGGGGGCCATTTGCCAAGCAATCTGGGTGGGGGGAAATGGCCAAGACTAGGCATTTCCCCCAGGGCTGGCCTACCCTGGAGCTCAGATTTAACTCTGCTCCTGCTTCTCTGAGCCTGGTGTCCTTTCCCATGGCAAGAGCATGCTCCAGCTGCTGCCTCTGCAGTGCAGCGCCTGTGCCCATTGCACAGCCCCGGAAGAAGTCCCCCACCAACCACCTTGGCCATGGGGGCCTTGCAGATGCTCCTGAGATCACTGTGCCTCCAGCAGGTTGCAAGGTATCCCCTCTGGGCCCTCCCACCCAGACACACCGGGGAAAACCCACCCTTTGGGAACAGGGGTCACAAAGCCACCTCAGGGACTAGCTTTGGTCACTCGCTGCTTTGGGGCACTTACCCAACATCTCCTGCCGTGCACGCATCCTCCCTCCCTCCCTGTATACTGGCAGGACAGTGCTCCCTGCCAGGGGCTTCTGACACTTCCTTGCAAACAGCATCACCTGTGCTGAGAAAAAAAGCCCCTCGTGGGTAAATGAGAGCAGAACTGGGACAAGACCAACATGTGTCTCTCCGGCACCCCAGGTCCCAGGTCAGGCTCCTGCCCAGAAAACTCCAGCCTAAGAAACGCTGGCTGAGGACTGGCTGCCTGCTGTGAAGAAGCCAGAGATCCTAGCTGCTCCCCAAAATGACCTGCCTGGCAGCACCCAGGAGGCAACAGCTGCAGATGCAACCAATATTTAGCACTACCCCAAGAGCACTAACAAACAGAGCCACTGTTGTGCCCCACACACAGTGTTGCCCCCCTTCCCCCCAAAAAATCCCAGGGTAGCAGCGGGTTGTCAGGGAGCCCCAGCGATGGGCACAGCAGGCCCCAGGCCCAGACATTTCTGCATATCCATGGACAAGCGCTAAAAGCTCCTTCACAGCTCCCCCCACCACAGGAGGAGAAGGCAGAAGAGCAGTCAGCACCACAACCTGGTGTAGCAGAAGCCAAAATATCCCCCCTCGTCATGGCAGGGCAGGACCAGACCCCAGCTGGACACCACTCCCTGAGCCCTTCATGGCAGAGACCTCGCTGTAGCCGTGCTACCAACAGCGGCTCTGACCCATTGCAAACAAAGAGCTGCCATCACTGGGGATTTATGGGCCACACGGAGCATCAGGGGGATGCTTGAGCCTCTTCCCAGGGAGAGGGCAGCGAGGGGCATATATAAAAATATGTGCACACAAAAACACACACAAATCACCGCACACCCTACAAATCACCAAGAGACCTCTACTTTTCAGATGAGCCTTTGTTACCTGATTATTTCCCTATTTCAGTTATCTTTTCACTTCAAGTATCAAGTATCTTCAAGTATTTATCCATTCCTGCAAGTATCATTGTTGCAATTGGCATTTCTCCCACAGGAAAACCCACAGGCCAGGACTGGGGAGGGCTGAGATTAGCCCCAGTCCCCTTAGCAGCTGCTTCAAGGAGAGATTTCAACTCTGGCCCAGGAAGAGGTCTGGACCCATCCTTCCAGAAGCTTCATCCCCAATAACCCCTCCAGGGACTTGGGGACTCCTGTTCCAAACCTCAATACATCCGCTGCTCGCCTCGGGACCCCCAGCAAGGGCACAGAGCACCCAAGGGGCAGGGGGGCTTTCTCCAAACACTGCCAGCGACTCCTGCCCCACGACAAGCTGTAACACAAGAGCCCCAAAATCTCTGCTTCCCTTAGTGCTTACTCAGCCCAGAGTTGAAAACACAATTTGAGCAGGTTTGCTTTTAGACTGCCTGGAAACCTCAACACACTTTCCTTCCCCTGCGCTCCTCCTGAGCGGGCTGCTCGCATCTCCTTTCCTCTCTGTCTGCCCTGGCTGGGGAAAAGTGCCCAGGAAGTCTGCCTGCAGTGCTTCTAGTTGGGCTCTTCTCATTGCTTGTCCAAATGTGCCACAGAGCCTAGGAAGGGGATTTTCCTGCTCCAAAGATGCACAACGTGCCTGTCCTGCATGGCAGGAGCAGGGTACAAATCCAAGTGAGGAATCAGAAGGGAGCTCCATGGGCCCTCCCAGCCCTTGCTGGCTCCCTCAGGAGACTCCTTTCCTCTGAGATACCAAGGCCTTGCCTCCAGGGATCAAGACACTGAGGTTGCTAAAAGGAGCTGAGTGCCTTCATGGCAAAATTCCTGTTATCCAAGAAGAGTTGGGGTCATTTCCATGCAGGAGGCGCTGCCTCCATCATGTCAAAAACCAGATGCTCAAACACAGAAGGAGGCACAACAGGCTCCATGGCACCCAGTCTGTCTGCTGGACCCTGCTGCTTCATTTCAGGCACCTCTTTGCAAAAGGAAGGAAAATCCATGCCCCCTCCTCAACTCTTTCTCTGTCTGGCCCTGTTGCCTGCCAGGAGCCCCCAGCCAGCTCCTGCCAGGTGCAACCAAGCGGCTGCTGCCACCCACCCCAGCTGCATCCTGCCCTCTCCCTCAGCAGTGCCACTGCTTCCTCCCTCTGACCACTCCCAGCCTTTGGGCACTTTCTGCTTCTGGGGTTTGGGAAAATGCAGCAGGCTCAGAGCAAAGCAGAAGCACCGCAATTCAAACCCCAGGGAGGGGAGGTAGAGCAAGGCCATTCTTGCACAGCCCCAGGGCAGCCAGGGACCCCTGGGCAGAAGGATGGGATGGGGCAGCCCCAGGATGGACCAGAGCATGACCAGGAGCAATAAAAAATCTCCGCTCACCCTCTGGTCCTTTCCAGTCCTCAGCCTTGGTATCCTGTTCCCCTCCAGCTCCCTCATGCCTGCGCTCTCCCCAGGCTCGTTGAGGGCAGGCAGGGGGACTACAGACCCCACACCCATCCCAGGGAGCCCAGCTGCCTCACTGACCCCAGCCCAGCTCTGGCCACGAGGCCCCACTGCCTTCCCACCACCAGAAGAGCTCAGCTCTCCAGCTCTGCCCACGCTCTGTCCCCGGACCCTCCTGCCCTCCCACTGCTCGAGAACCCCCGGTATCTGGGGGCCAGGGGGAGGTTCCCACAACCATCAATGCCCTGAGCATTGCCAGGTCCCTGCTGCATGCTGGAACCTTGGGCCGGGCCAGGCCAGGAGGGGGCTGATGTGCTGGAGCCCCCCTGGCTGGCCCTGCTCTGGCAGCACTGCTGGGACCATGCTGGAAGTACTGGGAGCAGTTCTGGACTCCCAGGACAAGACAGACATGGTCGTGCTGGAGCAAGTCCAGCAATGGGCCACACGGATCATTGGGGGACTGGAGTATCTGCCACCCGAAGCGTGGCTGAGGGAGCTGGGACAGTTTAGCATAGAGGAGGGGAGACTCAGGGGGACCTTTTCAATGGGTATAGAAAGAAATACATGATGTGGGAGGGAGAGGTTACAGAAGATGGAGCCAGACTCTTCTCAGTGGTCCACAGGGACAGGACAAGAGGCAATGGGCACACAAGGAAAGACAGAAATTCCATTTAACCATAAGAAAAGCCCATTTAACTGTGAGGGTGACTGAGTCCTTTCCTTTCCAGGGGCTCACTGTGCTGCCCTTTGGCATGGTGTGCTAGCAATGCCTGCACTCAGAATGGCTGTGGGACCTCCACCAGGATCGGCCCCTTGCTCTGCACCTTTCCCTTGAGTCATCCTGGCTCTCCTGGAGTCCTGCATGGTGACAGCGCTCAGTCCTCCCCGAGAAGACCTACACTTCACCTTGGGAGCCAGGAACTCACCTGTCAGTGTGAGCCCTGCTCCTGCGCCTCCTCCACCAAGCTGAGGACGCATAGTGCGCTGTGCCCAGGACTCCCCAGCGGAGCTGGTCGCCTCGGGGGGACCTGCTGCCGGGCCTCTCTTGGTCAGGGGAAGGCTCCCTGTGCCTGCTGCACCACCTCAGGGGCTCCTGCCATTCTTTGCCCCACGCCGATGGCAGGGCGTGCGCTGTGGGGGCAGAGTTGGATGGGGCCCTGTCAGAGCTCTCTGAGGTTTCCCCAGGAGAAGCTTTGGCTGCAGGAGCCCACACAGAGCTGGTGCAGGAGGGCCTCACACCTTCCTCCTCCCCAGGGGCCTGGCCGGGCTCAGACACCTCCTCCTAGCTGGGGAGTCTCTGGCCCCGCATGTGCTGCAGCCACCTGCGGCCATCATGGTTCTGCCTCGGGCACCTGCTTCGGGCCCTCTCTGGGGCCCCAGCATGGCCACTGTCGCTGCCACGGGAGCTCCTGTGCTAGAGGGCTGCAGAATGATGCCGCCTGCTCATCGTGGAGTGGGAACAAAATCTCCCTCCTCGATGGCTGGCCGAAGAGGAGCTCTCGGAGTGCCCAGTGTGGTACTGCTGGAAGTCGTCATCCACTTGCACCGTGTGGAGGACAGAGTGAAAAGGGTGCTGGCAGAGTGGTCACTCACCTCTGGTTTCTGACCACTGCCGGATACAGGCAAAGCAGAAGCTGTGCAAGCAGAAGGCAGTGTAGTCAGTGTTGTCAAGTGTGTCCAGGCAGAAGGGGCACAGCCCATCTGGAGAGGCGTCCGGCAGCATTGCCTACTGCAGCTGGCTCATGCTGGCACCAGGGGAAGTGCCACCATCCTCTGAGAAGTTCTCCTGATGATGCCACGTCCTATGAACAAAAGAGATGTAGAGTTCATGAGCTGTCCTCGAGACTAAAAGAGGAGAAAGCAGAAAAGCTGTGGCAGTCAGGATCAAGAGAGACAACCACCAGGAGACCATCTCAGGGGACACAAGGGGCACCTTCGTCAGCTCCTCCTCAGCAGGGAAGCGTGGGCACTGACTTCCCAACACATGTGCACAGGTGTTGCAAAGGCCAGAAGGCGGTTCCCAAATTCTGGGCAATGGCAGCCCCAGCCTGGGAGTGGGGCAGGGTGGAAGCAGAGCATCCCAAGCCCTGCCAGCCTCCCCATCTGGCAGAGCCCACCCACACTCTCGCCAGACAGCCAGCAGCATTGGCGGGGGCGGGGGGAGGGAACCTTCTCCTCCCTGACCCCCCACAGAGTGTTTGATGGAGGCACTGGCGGGGGTGGGGGAGAGCTGGCAGTCCCCAACAGGCTCCCAATGCCACACTGCCGGCCACAGTGCCTGCCTGCCTTGGATCAGCACAGCTCACCTGCACACGTCTGTCCCTGCACAGCAGGGAACACCCCATATGCCTGAAGAGCTTCCCAGTGCCCTGGCACCTCCGGGCACCCCCGGCCACGGGACACCAGCCCTGCGGGGTCCACAGCCCCCACGTCTGCCAGGCAGAGCTGCTGCTGGCCGTGGAGCAAAGCCCAAATGTGAAGCGACCCTGCTGGGCACCGGGCACCTCGCGTGCTGCCCAGCGGGGAGCCTGGGGCAAAGTGAGCAGGGCCCGACTCTGCAGCTGTCTGAAAGCAGTGATGTCATGGGAGTCCCAGCAACTCTGCAGTGACATCATCGGTGTCTCGGGGCTGAACCCAGGAGACCCCCCAGCTTCAGACACATCCTCAGTGCTTGCAAAGTCCATTGGACAGCCCTCTTCACCCCTGTGTGTTTGCCTGGGTTTTTCCGAAGTGGGCCTGTGGTTGCTTCAGACTATGTCAGAGTTTGCATTGGCTTGAATGGCAGTCTAGGGCGGGATTTTGGCAGAAATCTCAGACTTGCTGAGCTTTTTTCCCTTTTCTCCTCTGTCAGAAGACTTCAAGCTGAGTGCTGCCAACCAGCAGAGTGGCCAAATTCAGCCAGAGCCATGCTTGTGAACTGGGCAATGTCTTCTGCCAAGCAGAAAAGCAACCTCTTCCCTCTGCTCCCCACCTTCCCTGGGCCATGACAACGCATGCCCTGCATGGAGGGGTTGGGTCCTTTCTGAAAAAAGCCCAACTGGACAAGAGCTTGGGGATGTATTTGACACAAGGGGCAACAAGCAAAAGCCTCCCCAGGCAATGTCAGAAGCGCCCAGGCAGAGAGGGCAGATTAGAGCTCAGATGGCGCCAGCGGCATTGCCAGGTGCAGCTGGCTTGTGCTGGCTCCAGGGAAAAAGGCGCCATCGTCTGAAATTCCTCCCTCCTCTGCCAACATCACAGACTGGAAAAGAAAGAGACACTCAGCTGGTGACAGCAGCGTGGAGTGAGCCAACAGCTGGGCTGCATTGCAGGCTGTCCCGATCCAATATCGGGGGGGTTTCGTTACGATCCCAAGGACGAGATTAAGACGCTAAAACCAGTCAAATATCGTACAACCTTTTAACTTTATTTTCCACAAAGTGGGGAGAAAAGGTGGGGAAAGGCGAAGGGGAGACGAAGGGAAGAAGGGAACAAGGGTAAGGGGAAAGATAAAGTTGGAAAAGGAGAGGAGAAGCTAGCTACCACCACTCCGAGTCCGATGATGTTCTGCCGACTCCGTTCGAATTACAGCTCAGGCTGGGTGCCTCCGAAGAGGGACCCCGAACAAAGAAATCCCTGGGCAATTATACTTTCCAATCTAAGCTCTCCGCCCTTCACGCAGTAGTTTGGACCAATAGTAATATTTAGGTCTGGGGTCTCCTGCTCCTTATTGGGTCCCTAGGTAGGTTGTTTACCGTTGTGGTTTCTGCTGACAGATGTGTTTTCATTCTTCGGGTCTTGCCCTTATCTCTCAAAGCCCTGACAATTTATTACTTCCCCAGCAGTGACGGTAGGTGTTATTTCCCAAGGTCCAGACAAAGGGAATATGGTCTGGACCCCAAGATAGCCCAGACCCCCCCAATCAGCATTGTTTCCGCAGCAAGAGGAGGCCCTGCTCCCCAGGGTCCCGGTGCCCAAGCAGGCCTCACTTCAATGCCTTGACATCCTCCCTCCCGGAGCGTGAAGCATGGGAATGCAAACTGCTGGTAACCCCCTTGTCTTTGCTGCCTGCACCAGCTCTGGGGCCCTTTCTCACTGAACTAGGGAGTGCGGCCTAAGGCTTCAGCAAATTTAGCTACTCATGCTAAGCAAGTTTTATAGAAGTTGTGCTAAGCAGCAGTAATTTATAGTCCAGGTCCCAAAGTCTCTGCCCGATCGTGGTCTGGTTCGGCGCAGGCTCGGTGTGTCCTGAATGGTTGCAGGGAGACCATTTCGGGGGTCACAGCAGCTCAGTCCTGTTCCCGCCGGGAACAGATGGCTTGTTTGGGGTTATGGTTTGCTTGCACCTTATGTACCAAGAAATATTTAAGGCAAAAGTTCACTCATCTGTCCGCCACACAGGCGATCCACACCAACCTCCCATCTGCCCTGCAGGCAGCCCCGCTCCAGCCCTGGGCTCAGCGCAGATCTCGTGGGAGGGCACCATCCCACAGCCCTGCTCCGACAAGGCGAGCGGGCAGGGCTTCGCCTGGCCCAGGCTGCCTCTCTCAGCCTCTCTTCCTATGACAGATGCTGCGGTCCCTTCATCATCTTTGTGGCCCTTCACTGCACTTGCTCTGGTAGCTCCATGTCCCTTTTGTCCTGGGGAGCCCAGGACCACACGCAGCACTCCAAGTGTAGAGGGGAGTCTGTGAAGGCTGTGTACAGAAGATGCCCGGCCTCATCTGGGGATAAATAACACTAATCAAGCATTGGACTGACAGCAGGGCAGGGCCCATCCCTGTGGGCAGTGTGGGCAAAGAGCCTGGGTGGGCAGGGGTGAGTTGCGCCATGGGCACAGGAGCGGAGCTGGGGTGCCCCAGGGGCTCGCTGTGTGTGCCGAGCCCATGAGATGCCCTTGGCTGGGGCCAGGGCAGAGCCCAGGTGCCCTCGGCTCTTGGGAGCAGAGCGCAAAGGCAAGGCCAGAGGCCAGCTGGCCATCCTGCGGGACGTGGTCCAGGGCTCGTGTCCCCTGCCCCTGCCCTCCGTGTGCTCCTTGGCTGCCTCAGCCCCATCTGTCCTCTGCTCCCACCTGCCCCGCACAGCTTTGGGTGCTCTGGGTCTGCCCTTCCTCACAGCCCCTGCTGTGGCCAAGTGCCCCCCAGCCCCCCAGCCATCCCCGCTGCCAGGCGCTTCTGATGCGCTCGATGGCCTCACAGCTCTGTGGCGGCAGCAACCTCACTGTCCCAGCCCTGTCCCATCCCACGGGGGCAGCAGCCACAGAGGGCTGTGTGGGGAGGCCAGGGCAGCTCCAAAGGCTGCATCCACTCCCAAGCCCTCGGCCCCAGCCCCGCCATGCTGGACGCCATGGGGCTGGCTCAGCACAGCTGGCTCTCCCTGCTCTGGGGCAGTGGCAGCCTCCTCTGCCTCTGCCCCAGCTTCCTTCTGCTCCTGGCTGCCTGGGCCGCCCTGCGCAGCCAGCGCAGCATCTCTGGCCAACACTGCCAGGTAGGAAGGAGGCTCCGGGCAGCCCTTCCTGGGGAGCCTGGCCAGCCTGGCCCCATGGTGAGTGACTCCTGCCCTGCAGGAGGCCCCGGCTGGTGGGACCCACACGCACCATGGGTCGGGGCCTGGGTCCTGCGGGTTCAGCTGAGGCCACGGTCACAATGCGGGTGATCCTGTGCCTGCAGGTCTCTCCCTGGAACTGGTGCGGGGGGAGGCACTCAGAAGCCCAGGACCCAGGCGAGGCTGCACCACCCCAGTGCCGGCTCCTGCTGGGGATGGCGTGCCCACCTGGCTGGGCTCATGGCCCCAGCATGGAGCTGGGCTCCAGGAGTTGAGTTCACACCACACATGTTGGGAGGGAGGCTGTTCCCAGGGGGCTTGCCATGGGACAAGCCCTGCTCTGGGATGCTGGGACGTGGGGGTGTCTTGTCCATCTCTGCCCTGCTGATTTGTGTGTCCCTGCTGGGGGCTCCCAGCCCTCCCCTACCTCCAGCCATCCTGGGGTCCCAGCAGCTGCCCCAGGCTGGAGTGCATCCATGCTGGGAGGAACCAGGTCCCAAGACACAGGGCTGTTTGGGGCAGACCCACTCGGCCCTGCTCAAGGTGCTGTGTCCTCCTGCTGTGTTGCAGGTGATGTGCAGTGGATGTCCAGCTGCAGGGGCCAGCTCCTCGCTGCCCACGGCGGGTCCTTGGGCCAGTTCCTCTGCTACGACCTCAGCTGCGGGCCCTGCAGCGAGGCTGCCCGGGAGAGGCAGCGGGGGCTGTGCGCAGCGCGACAAAGCCCCTGGGCCTCTAGCAGTCCAGGGTTGCCTTCCTCAGTGGGCTCCAGCCTTGAGCTGGGGTGCAGTGTGCCGAGGACACTCCTTCCCCAGCACGGGGCCTGCTCAGTCCTGCCCCAGCCCCCCCGACCTCAGGCTTCACAGCTGGGCCAAGGAGCTGGAAGACGCAACTCGATCACTGCCCAAGAGAGACGTCAGCTGCGAGGCTGGCTTGCCTGCCACCCCAGGGTCGCGCTCGGTGGATGGTGGTAGCAGCCAGCCTGCTGGTGCTGACCCTCACCCCATGTTGAGGCTGGAGCTGGAACAGGGTTGTGGGAGGAGGCTGCGGATGCACACCATAAGGAAGTGCATAGAGACCCATCTGGGAAGCTTCCCCGCTGTGGTGCAGAGATCCCATGATGTGTCCATCTGCGGGCTGGTGCCCCCCACGCCCCTTGCCCTGCTGCACTCCGGCATAGTGCCTGTCTGCTTCCACATGACGGAGGCCCTGTTCCTGCTGGAGGAGGCCCGGGAGGCCCTGGAGCTTTATGTCCGGGCAAAGAGGCTGCACCACCAATGGGACTTGTCCAGGAAGTCCCTGGGAGCGCATGCGCCCCAGGCACTGGTGTCAGCCCCCTGACAGCACTGCGCAGACACCCACATCCAGCACCTCCCTCGACATCCACCGTGCCATTCCCAGGCCACCCAGCACCACATGGAGCCACAGCCTGACTGCTTCCCTCTGGAGAAGGACCAGATCAGCAGCTGCAAAAGAAAGACATACCACGAGGTCTGGCTTGGCATGCCTCCTGGCCTGGTGCAAGAGTCCCAGAGAGCAGAGCCCAGCATGTGATCACCCACATCCCATCCACATTCTTACTAAATCCTATTTCTAGCTCTTTTTTGCATGGCCGCATTCCCTCTTCTGCACAGCATGTGTGAGCTGCTGGCAACCCTCAAGCTGATCGAGGTAGCGAGGAGGCTGGGGTGGCTGCAGGAGGGTTTTGCTCCAGTATCACCCCACAGAGCTGGGATCAGGCTCCTGTGCTGTGGGTGTTTCTCTGGGGCACACATGGCTCTGGGGGTAAAGAAAGGCCAACAGCATCTCTGGGTTGAGTGGAAATGCCTACTGAGGCTCTGGGCTCACCATGGACTGGTGGAGCGATGCTGAGCAACTCAAGAGGCTCACAGAGGGCCTGGGGTCCTGGGGGGCCAATGCAGGACCCTGGGGGCACCAGGACTCACCCATGGCATGTGTTGTGGCATGCGGAGAACAAAGGGTCTCTCTGCAGTGGGGCACAGCCATGAACCTCCTCTTCCAGCAACTTTCCCAGTGCTAGTTACGGCCCGAATTTGTGTCCTGATTGTGCCAAGCCTCAGCTTGGATTCACAGCTGATCTGTTCACATATACCGCAGCTTCTCCACAGCTCAATTTCACCTCACTGAGTCTTGGGATGGAGCATCGTTATGACCGAGTGGCTTCCCATTGCCTCACCCCACAGATGTGACATGGAGGGATACAGGGGAGGGGGACAGAGGCAGTGGGGTGGTACCCAAGGGACCACAAGGGCCTGAGACAGGGAGCAGGAAGCTCTCACCCCACGGAGTCCTTCCTCCCCACCCGTGCTGAGCCTGACCTGTGCTGGAGCCAGGAAGGACAAAATAAACATCAGCATCACCTAAACTGCCCTCCTGAGAGTGTAAAATCGGTAGTAAGGCAGAGGGGCCTTAATAATGTCATCCCAATCATGTGGTGGGCAAACCCACCACCATCCTCCTCCTACTGATGAAGAAACTGGGACCGTCAACCAACTCTTACCCGCCCCACCCCAGCCTGGGCAGACTGGGGCTGAGAAGAGGTAGCCCCTGCACAAGACATGTAGGTGTATTAATGAGACTTTGCCTTTAATAAGACTCTTTATTTGAGTTTTTCCACACTAATTTGAGATGGACTAATTATAATGCTCTAATTGGATGGTTACTCATGTGATGACAGCAACAGCAAGTCCTTGGCTTGGCCCCTAAAGGGTGCTCCCCTGGGGTACAAGCATGTCTCCTCCTGCCCATCACAAGCCTTTGAGCATGATCAGTCAGTGCAGGAAGTGGGCAGCCCCTGTTTGGGATCCTGGGGTGTTTCAGGGTCCTGTCAGCATCTGCCTTAGCAACCCCAGGTGAGATCTCCCCCCTTTCCTGAGGGCTGAGAATTCCCCTCCATCCCTTCTGCCCCTCTGCATCCCCCACACCTCTCCATCCCTGCCTGCCTGCCAGTCCCTGCCTCCAGCTCTCAGTCAAGCTCTTCTTCATCTCTCTCTCTCCCCATGTGTTCATCCCTTCCCCCTCCATCACCCACCTCCATGCCTCTTCACCTTCCTCCATCCTGCTGTCTGTGCATCCTTCCTGTCTGCCCTCCATCCCTCTTTTCCTCCCTTCCACTCTCCATCCCTCTGTCTGGCCCTCCATCCACCTCTTGGGTGTTCCATACTTCTATATCTCTTTCACACCCTCTGTCCAGCTCCCCCTCCTCTATTCCTCTCTCTGTTTTTCTGTCCACACTTACATCCCTCTTTTCTACCCTTCTGCTCCCCATTTCTCTGCCCAGCCCTCTGGCCCTCTCTTTCTGACCCTCTGTCCTCCTCTCAGTCTTTCACCTTTTGCAGCCATCTCTCTGCTTCTCCATGCCTCTCTTTCCTCTTTTCTCTCTCTGTCCAACTCCCCCTCCCTCTTGTCCTCTCTCTGTTCCTCTGTCCACCTCTACATCCCTCTTTTCCTCTCTTCTGCTCCCCATTCTCTGCCCAGTCCTCTGTCCCTCCTTCTATCCCTCTGCTCAGCTCCCTGTCTTTTTGTCTGGGTCTCCATCCTTCCCTTTCTTTCTCCATCTCTCCTTCCAGCTCTCTATCCCTATCGCTCTCTCCCCATCCCTCTGTCTGGCTCTGGCAGTCCCTGGCACCACGGAGCAGAGATCCTGGGGAGGGGCTGGGGGTGCTGGCTTACAGCTGGGCTGCTGGTGTGATGGAGCTGATCCTGGGGCACTTGCCCACCTGGGCGGGTTTGGAGGAAGAGTCTGGGCAGGATGATTGGGGCCAGATTGCTCTTCATCACCCACAAAGATATACCACGGCTCTTTCTTTCTCTTCCTCTTGTAAAGCAAAGAGCCAGATGTCTGATTTGGAGTAACGTTACATGAATAACACACAATCAACCTGCGCCTGTAACCAAGCAGTACCTGAGATGTCCTGCTCTAGGGCATTATTTTCAATGACATATTTACATGGTAATTTAAAACATTCAGCAGAACTACAAGCACATTTTAGAAAAGAAAGTCTCAAGTAAAAAAAAATTTTTTAACTTTGTTTCACAGGAAAATCTTGAACAAAAATCTGAAGAACCACTTTTGACTGGTTTTGATGGTAATTTTAATGCTTGGATAATATATTTTGAATTTTAATGGTTAGAATTGTTTTGATGATGTTTATCTGTTGGTTTTGATGCTAAGTTGTGGGGTTTGATGGTAAGTTTAGTCTGAGCATTGCAGGCTTCTGTCAGTAAGCTCTGCATCTGAAAGACAGAGAGGAAGTGATGTCATTCCCTGTCATGATACTCAGCATAAAACTATCTGGCTGAGGGTTTGATTTCTAAACAGCAAAGGCTTGAACCTCCAAACAGCTTGATCTGCTCTGAGGCTACAGGAACAAACTCGCTCGAGAGGGAGGCTTCCAAAACCCTTACATGAAAACTGACTGTATTCCAGTTTTCTGCTAAGAGTGGTGTACTGTACAGAGGATTAGGATAAAACTACCTGCTTTAATAGCACATGGTAGACCTTAGCTAAGTGAAATCTGGTGGAAGTCTCACCTAGAGGTTTAGCATGATGGTTTACCAATGATTTTCCAGTCAAGCTGAAAAAAAGGAAAGACATGAGAAACACCCAGTAATCATGGAAAAACTGCTGATTATGCTGTAATCCTTGCTTATTTGTAATTCTTCTCTCAGTGTTTATCTTTGGACTTCTTTTCCTTCTTGACTTTATTTTTTTTTCATTTTTGATCACCTGAAAGCTCTTTCTCTATCTCTCTGTGATTTTTTCCCCTATTTTGGCTTCACTCCCCTCCGCACAGGTATGCTTTCTTTTTCTGTTTCTTTGTCAGTCATTTTTCTGGGAACAGCCCTCAGAGTTTGAATGAACCTGTTGTCCGAAAAGCGGATTCGTTGCCCGGTGTGCAATGAGCCAATAATTACACACTCAGGAGAGACCTTTATTTATTTATTTCAGAGTTGCGCAAGCCTGGGTGCTCGGTGGTTTTCCACAAATCGAGCACACCCCCCCCCCCCCCCAAATTTTCAGGTAGCATTTATACAAACAATTTGCCATATTTGTGACTTCCTTCCTCTTATTGCCATATTTGTGACTTCCTTCCTCTTTTACACTGATTGGTTAATGATTTCCTCACATTTCCCTGGGTCCCACCCCTGCTTCTCAAGGTCCTGGTCAATTAATTAACACTGCCCCAGCTGGGTCAGTAGGTGTTATCTTCCAAGGCCCTGAGGAAGAAGACATAATCCAGACCCCTTAATCATCACTGTTTTAACAGTGAGAGGAAGCTTTTTACTTCCCAAGGTCTTGGCGCCCAAACAGGCCTTATTTCTCAGCCTTGGCATCCTCCCTTTCGGAGAGTGGGGCACAGGAATGCAGACTGCTTGTAACTCCCTTATCTTTCCAGCCTGCACCAGCTCTGAGGCCTTTTCTTAACGAACTAGGAGCGCAGCCTAAGGCTTCAGCAAATTTAGCTACTTATGCTAAGCAAGTGTGCGGCTACTCATGCTAAGCAAATTCTATCTAAGATAGAAGTTATCCAAATCTACCTACTTCGAACATTCTTTCTGAGCTTCTCAGGGTTGTCTTGTAACAAACCCACACAGGTGGAAGTACCTGGCTTTCATGAGAAGATTTTTCAGATTGCTGCTGAGGCACCGAACAACGATGTGAGGCTGCTCTGCGGCTGCTGGAGTGGTGCACATCTTCTCTAGAGAGTGGATGGTGAAGCCCTCTGCTTTTGTAAGAATCCTTACAAGACCTGTTGCTGTAAGTGTGACTTGATTTGTCAAAGTCCTTATCACAATCAGACAACTCTCTGCCACCTGTCATTGCAGAAGAGGAATGGTGATCACTGTAGCATCTGCACTGTTCCCATCTCCATGGTTCACCTTGACAGGATCTTTCTCTGCTCCAAGCTCGCTCTCTTTTGGAATGAGTACAGCAATTCCTGTCTTGTTCTGTTCTTCTTCTCTTTCAGGATCTGAAAACAGGACATTTTCCAAAGCTTCTGCCATTATCAGGGATGTTTCTTTCGTTATCAGAAGAGCTATACATGCTTTCATTTCAATAAACCTGCTCATGGCAATTTTGCTTCTTTGTTTCCACCACGCAAAAGCACCCCTCCTGTGAGAACGACCATCTGTTCTGCTTCCATTTTGCTTGTCCTGCTCTCCAGAGACAGTGTTCTCTCTTCCTTCTGTAGTGCTCTTTGTGAGTTTTTCTACAGTGTTTTTTCTTATCTGTATAGTTATTTTGTAATTATCTACTTCTCAGATAACTAGATAGATAACTAGATAATTGAGGACTATTATGTACTTCTCATCTACGTAGCTATTAGAAATGTCCTTTGTATCTTGGCATGTATCATCTGTGGTATCCAGAGACACAAGATTTTTAGAAGTATGTTCAATGTCACAGAGGAAGTTTGCCCTAATATCTCTTCAGTCTCTGATGTACAAAAGGTTTTCTTTCAAAATAAGTCCAGTTTCTTCTGATCTTCTAGGTTTGCCTTTGTCCCCACTGCCTTCAAACTCACACTGCCCAAGCAATTCATCCTCAGTGTCCAAGGATCATTTCCTGACCTTGTGCTGACCTTTGGTATCGGGATGCACATTACCAGCTTTTATTATAAGACTTCTTTGTTGGTGGAAATTGTTTCAGAATCTGACTGGATAAAAAGACTCTCAAGATCACAGATCAAGGTGGTAGGAACTCTTCTGGATTCTTCACAGACAAGCGGTGCTTCCATCACTACAGTTTCCATAAGAGCATCAGTCTCAGAATATTTTTGAGGTCCAGAGAAAATGCACAAAACAAAAATGCCTTCACATTCAGTGAAGTGAAAAAGAGGAAAGAAGAATGCAGAAAGTATAGACAGGATGACAAAATGAAGAGAAAAAAAATCTATGTAGAAGCCCAAGTTTTCAGTGAGGCATCAGCCACATGTTTTTAATATCCAATTAATAGGTTGCAGTGCTGATCGCTAGTTCTGTTCATAACACTACGTGCAGTGTGGAATTCTCTCAACTGATTTAAATCTTCCCATTAAATAGTGTCAGTAGAGAGATAAACCCGTGCTAACCTCATATAAAATCTTACTTTAATCAAAGCATGCTTATTTTACCTTATTTCCTTGGACAAGCTGTTAAATAGGCTGCCTGTGAGGGATTATAAGATTCTCTCTTGAGCGACTGGAGGCAAAGCTATAGGCATCTGTAATTAAATTATACAAGGTAACAGGTAGGAAGGTACTGTTGGGAGTAGAAAACCACTGTTTGCAAAATTTCTACATTAGGTGTTAAATACGGAAATTTACACTCCCCCTTCCCAAAACAGAGTTCATGAAGATCTCATGTATTATTATCTCAGCTAAGCTTTTCTAAAGTTGACAAGGTCTAATATATCAGCTGTGTTCTGTAAATTCTAATTGGTTAATGACACAAAGAGCTACAGTGAAATGTGTGCTGTGTATTTTCTCAGTACTTCGCCTGGATTAGGAACATGATAATAATCCTGAATACTGAATACATCATTGGTGAGAAATTTTAGATGCAACCAACACAACTCCCTCTTCCCAGCAATCCATTTGTTTTAGAAAAGAAAATCTCAGAAGCTTTAGAAGGTTGGATGTGGCAAGTGGAATCATGAAGTTTTACTCCATTTTTTTTTAGATTCATTACCTAAGCTAATAGCACCATGGAGTGACTCAGTTTTGGGTTACTCAGGCTGGCATCTTTCTTCTTCAGAACTCTGACAGGAAGAATGGGAAATCTTCAACACATGGACTACCTTCCAAATCACAATTCCATTTGAAGGTATTGCATTGCAGTTCCTTTCTGCTGAGCTCTTTGAGTCCTTCTCATTCTTTTCTGAAGATTCTGCACCATAAGGGACCATATTATAAGAAAGGAGTTTGGGATTTCCAGCCACTGCTGGCTCAACAAGAATTTCACCAGCAGCTTCTTGTTTGGAGATGTTAGTAGCAATTGACATGGTGGATGCATTTGAGGCAGACTCTGCTGCAGAAGAGCTTGCAACTGTGTGTCACAGCCCAAAAGCAGTCGTTTAGGACGACTTCCCTCTCCTTGGGACCAACGACCAAGTTCGTGATGCTCTTGGACTGAATTAAGGTGAAATGACGCCAGCCAACCAGTTTTATGATTTATTAATACAAAAGACAAGGCATGTGGCTAAATATGATAACTCGATGACGACTACTTTAACTAAATAAACAAGTCCCGTGCCACACGATTTGAACAGATCTTATAAACTTTCATCAAAAGAGAGGAAGGAGAGAGACAGAGAGAAAGAAAGAAAGAGAGATCACCACCCGTGGATCCCGCGGCGTCCCGTTGGTCCTCTTCACCCTGGGTGTCTTGAAAAAGTTTGGGGCCAAATCAAGGCAAATTAAATAAATAAATTGTAATGACGCGCGTGCAGTAATTGCAGCTCGAGCCGGGTGCCTCCGAAGAGGGACCACAAACAAAGAAATCCCTGGGCAATTATACTTTCCAGTCTAAGCTCTCCACCCCTCACACGGTAATTCAGACCAATAGTAATATTCAGGTCTGGGGTCTCCAGCTCCCTATTGGGTCTCATCACTGTCCCTAGGCAGGCTGTTTACTGTTGCGGTTTCTCCTGACAGATGTGTCTTCATTCCTCAGGTCCCACCCTTGTCTCTCAAGCAGAGAGTGTCTCCCTAGCAGTGACAGTAGGTGTTATCTCCCAAGGTCCTGACAAGGGGGAGATAGTCCAGACCCCCCCCCCCCCCGCCCCCCAATTAACACTGTTTCAGCAGTGAGAGGAGGCTTTGTTTCCCAGGGTCCCGGCACCCAAGCAGGCCTCACTTCAAAGCCTTGATGTCCTCCCTCCTGGAGTGTGGGGCACAGGAATGCAGACTGCTTGCAACTCCCTTATCTTTCCAGCCTGCACCAGCTCTGGGGCCCTTTCTTACCGAACTAGGAGTGCGGCCTAAGGCTTCAGAAAATTTAACTACTCATGCTAAGCAAGTTTTATCCAAGTGGCTACCTCTAGACAGCTTCAGTTCAATAATTTACAGTTCAAGTCCCAAGGTCTTCAGTTAAGGATACATGGACCTGCAATTCTTTTGCCAGATTGGCATTACATACCTAGAAATAAAACATTTGGATTTAATGTTTCTTTCAGGGCTTTAGCAGTTCTAGGATGCCCTTCATTAAAGAATGCTTCTTTTTAGAAAATAGAGATAGAAGTTATCCTAATCTACCTAGTTCAAACATTCTTTCTGAGCTTCCCAGGGCTGTCTTGGAACATTACCACCAAGCTCACACTTTCCAGAGGGCACCTCAGGGGGCTCCGATGATTATTTTGCTCTTTCTTGCTCCGGCAGACATTGCGCTCAGTGCCCATGGAGAGGGAGGACTTGGTGGGGGCGAGAGCTCCCTCCGTGGCTCTTCGGGTGACACCCCACCGCCTCCCTCCCTCCCTCCCTCAGCAGCAGGTCCACAGGGGGAGGCAATGGGAAACCACCCTGTCACAGGGATGCTCCATCCCGGTGCTCAGGGAGGTGATGTGGAGCTGCAGAGAGGCCTCAGGACGTGCAGACAGGTTGGCTGTGAGATCGAGCTGAGGCCTGGCAGAATTGGGACATGAACTGGGGCCAAAACCGGCACTGGGGAAGAGGGAGGTGCTGGGTGACGAGCAACATGGCTGCGCCTGACTGTGGCAAGGCGCTTCGTGCTCCACGCACCACAAAACACATGCTGGGGGAGCCATGGTCTCCCCACACCACCTTGGCGGGTCCGTCGGTGCCCCCAGCACCCTCCCGGTGCCCTTTGGAGAAGCCCAGATCCCGGCATGCACCACCACAGCACGGCCAGCCCCAGCCCAGCCCCAGCCCGCGGCGGGCACTGCGCCATGCTGGCCCCGCACCTGGCCAGCAGGCACAGCCCCCACCAGGGCACGCCATTGGGCAGCCCGTATGTCGCTCAGGAAACAACCCGCCCCTCACAGGCACGCCTTGGCTCGCCACCTCCCCTCGCTCTCTGACTGGGCAGCCAGCACAGGGGGCGGGGCAGCAGGAGGTGCTGTTGCCAGGCGACAGCGGTGGTGCGGGTGGGGCCGGCGCTTCTCCCCGTGACAGGAACCAGGGACCTCCCGGCTGGAGCCGCCCCCGCCCTGGGGCGCCCTCCGGCCGGAGCGGCAACTGCCCCGCGGGGCCGCTGGCACTGCCTGGGGAGGGGGCGGGAGCCGTGTGCCTGGGGCCGGGGACACTGCCCGGGGCAGAGCTGCCTTCCCTGCCCTGGCGCTGAGTCCTGGGAGCTGCAGGACGGAGGGGCTGGAAGCGGGTGTCGGTCTCTCTCACAGTACACTGGCTTTTCTGTACATCTCCTGGGATTTCCGCAGTTCCAGCTTATTCCCGTTTCCCCGTTCCTTCCAACTGACGCCTCTGACAGAGCTGGGCTCTGTCTTCTCAGCCCCTCCCACCGGGGGGCTGTAGGCAGCGGCGGGATCTCCCTGAGCCTTCCCTTCTCCAGGCTGGACGGAGACGCGCACGGAGGGCAGCCCTCGACCAGAGAGACCTGGGGATCCTTCCTGAGAGCTCGTCAGTGGCTTGTGTGACCACCGTCTGCCACGTACGGCAAAAACTGTGATCGCCTAGCCAGTGTGCTGGTGCTAGAGTTCCTACGACGCACTCAGAAATCAGCTGTTTTTGCTGTGCTCTTGGGTTCAGAGGCCCTGGGCAGGGAGCGCTGTGTGACCTGGGAGCTCCCCGAACCCTGCAGGGTCCCTCTTCCAGCATCGCCAAACTCACACCCAACCCCAAAATGCGAGACGCCAACAGTCCCCTGAGGAGAAGCAGCCTGGTCGTGCAGTGAACGTGGACCAGGCAGCACTCACGTGTGTTACAGGTAACGGGCTGGAGAGGGCTGTGGGCAAGGAGGTGCAAAGGGCTGAGGGGTAAATGCAGACCTGTGGGTTTATGCAGGCGCTGTGCAGGGCTGGTGTGCCCCCATCAGCAGAGCTGCTCAACCAAGAGAGCTGCAGGCACGAGCCCCTTTTTGCAGGTTGTAGGGGCAGAAGGGATTGCTTGCTGGAGTGTATCACAAGGTAACTGCAGGCACCGCTTCTGTGCCGACAGCTCCTGCCGGCCCTTTTCGGGAAGGCAGGTACTGAGATGCCCGGCACAGACGCTCACGGCGAGCTGGCTGGGAAATGTGAGCACTCCCTCAAATGATCACCAGAGGAGGAAGCCAGCTTTTCACCAGCAGCATGGTAGTGAGAGCACTCTGCATGCAATTTTGGAGACCTTAGTGCAATTTAAAAACAGAAGCTGCCCCCAACCCCCCGTCTGGTCTGCTGAGCCCTGCCTGCTCCCTTTGGAGCTGCCTTCAAGGTTCAAACTAAAGGGCAGCCAGGAGAGTAAATACAATGCAGGCAAAAAAGAGATGGTAAAGGCCACCAGTTTCTCTGTGTATCTTATGATCACTTCAGTGAGCTTTAATTCTAGAGGTATTTGATAAGGAGACATTTTAAATTGTCCTACTAACTTATGGAAATCTCACTTTTTAAGACCAAGAAGCTAACTGACCCTCATTTCTCTCTTATTCAGATCATCATTGAGCTTCATTTAAAAGGGTACTTATTTTTTAGAGTAGAATATGCTCTTTTGGGGCCCCCATTTTTTTGTTCTTTAACCTCCTCATGGCTTAGGTACTAGATTTTTTCGTTGATGATTAACAATCACAGAGAAGTTTTCAATGCCCAGTTGCCTAGTAAGGCAAGCAAAACAAAAGTTTTGAGGACTTTCTTTGAACTACAGCTGCCAAGCCTCTGGCATGCAAGCAGAAAGCAGGTGAAGATATTCTGCAATTCCAAATTTGCTCACTGCATTTTTAAACCCAAAGGTGCTCCCTGGGAAGCACAAACCCGTGAGAAGCCTGTAAGAGCCCCCATCCCCACAGGGGAACAGGCCGGGCAGCATCTCCCCACGTGGGCTGAGGTGGGGGTCGAGCAGGGCGGCAGCGCCCCCCACCACGGGGTCCCCAGCCTCCCCCCGCAGAGCTGTCCCGCAGGGACACGGCAGCAGGGCGGAGGCCGGGTGCCATCGGGGAGGGGGCTGTGCCCGCTTTTGAGGCTGGGAGCCCTCATCCTGCCCCCGAGGGGACGCACTGGATCCCCTTCGGCCCCGTGGTGCAGCCCGGCCCCGATTCCATCGCCATGGGGCAGTTATCGCCGTGGGAACGCAGATGCGCTGGGCTCCAGGCTCAGTCCCCGGTGCAGTGGGGCAGCAGGAGGGTCCCAGGTCCCCCTGGAGCGGTGCAGGGTCCCACCACCCCCCAGCACCCACCATGGAGAGGCGAGTTGGGCCGCAGCCCCAGCTGGTAGGAGGTGCCGGGTATGGGGGGTGGGACGGGAGGCAGGCCAGGGCCATGGGACTGGGGCACGGAGTCGGTCCTCCCAGCATCCCCAGACCCCCCAGGGGGGTGGTAGGTGGGGACCAAAGCGGCACCTTGGGCGCTGTTGCCACAACAGCCGTCCCGTCCTGGGTCTCCACAGCTCTTCAGAGCTGACAGCTGCAGACATCCCCTCCCAGTCCCCATCCCCATCCCCATCCCGGGAGAGCCCTCGGGGGGTTTATACTCCTGCTGGTCCAGGTCCCTGGGGCACACACATGGCTGATGCTCTCCTTTCAAATCCAGACAATCCCTTTGGGTCCAGGCCCGTGGCAAGAGTACACTTAGGGCAGCTGCATCAAAAGGGAAAGGGCTTTTCCTTCGGTCCAAAAATCCCCGAAACTGCCCGGCCCAGGCACACAAAGGCTCTGGGTGATGACGAGGCCGACACGAAGGTGAAAGGCGGCCACGACCACTGCAAAGAGCCCAGCACAGGGTACAGCCCCAGGGCTGGGACACTTCGGGGGCTGGAGCCCCGGGGATGTGGTCCCTCGCACCGCGCCAGCCCCATGGGGGGCTGGGGGCTGCAGGACGGGCTCCCCTCCCTGGCGGCCGCATGCCCCGGGCTGGCACCTCCATTCCCCACGGGGCTTTGCCCTGCTCCCTGGATAAGCGCCTCCCCTGCCCTGTCCTTGAGCGAGGCCACAGCAAGGGCATGCAGACACTCAGCTGTGCCCCTTCCCTTCTCCCAGCAGGGCATCGTAAGGTGGTTTCTCACCTTCCTGGGGACCGTCCTCTGGGACCTGTGGCTGCGGTGTCTCGGCCAGCTGAAGGCCTAGGGGACAGGCAAGTAGACACCCAGCAGAGGGACAGCGAAGCTCCAGCGCATCCAGCTGGGTAAGAGCCTCGTGGCCAGAAGCACCTCTGGCTCCAGGCACCGGAGGCAACAGGGAAGGTGCCCCCAAGTTCCCGGGACAAGATCTGGGGTCAGACTGTGGCGCGGCCCTTGGGGACATGGGCCTGTTTCATTGTCTCCAACACGGCCATGCTCCTCCCATGAGGACAAGCCTTGCTGGGGAACACCAGCTGTGACAGCTGGGGGCATGGCAGCCCCATCATGCACCACCCTGTTGTGTCTTGCAGGAGCCACATCCAACCGCCATGTGCAGCCCCATATCATGAGACCAAGAGCTGCTCTCCTGTGTAAGAAGATGAACGGTTCCTTCGTGGCTCAAATTATCTCCGCCTTGGTGAGTCACAGCCTGGCGTGGGCTCTGGTGCCCCACAGTGCCCCGTCACTGATGCCCGCTCCCTTGGTTTCCCTCAGGCTTCGGCTCCTGCCTCTGCCCAGAGGCGAAAGAAAACACAGGCTTTGGGCATCCTGTGGTGGAGACCACCAGATACACATGTTCCTTGTGAGGTAGCAGAAAAGGCTATTTTGTGCCCTTGTTCCTCTATCTTTGTACCTTCACCATCCCTGCCTCAGTTTCCCCATCTTGGATATAGCCCTGGCCCACCAGCAGCTTGCGGGCTAGGTCAGAGGAGAGCCAAGCTCAGAGGAGAGCTGAGCTCGAGATTCTCCAGCAAGCATGGTTTGTGATAAAGGTGCTGGTCAAAGCCCAGGCAGAGCAGGGTTCCTCGGGGTGTCTCCAGGGAGGACATTTCAACGCAGTGGTGGTATCAGACAGGAATGGGACTGTGTGGAGTAACAGCTTAAAAGCCGGCTGGGAAAAGAGTCTCATTCTGGAGCCGTCATGGGCAGAAAAAAGCAGGCTCTGCCCAGGCATGTGTGAGATGAGGGCAGCACAGCAGGATGGGGACCAGGCGTGGGGTGGGGACCAGGATCAAGATGGGGACCAGGATGGAGACTGGGGTGGGGTGTTCAGGGCAGCCTGACAGCAGCAGTCGGGGCAATTCCCCACTGGTGCAGCCGGGGAGACTGGGCGAGCGCAGCCCCTGGGGGCAGGACAAGCTGCTTGTCCGTGGAGTTGGGAAGGAGAGCCCAGGGGCACACAGTGCCATGGGGGCATGAATGCAAAACTGGAAGTGCTGGGAATATGTGGCTATTCATCAAAAGTCCCGATTGCCCACAAAGGAACCTGTGGGTGGCTCAACACCTCTGCATTTAGAGTGCAAATAATGTGGGTGCTACAACTGGAACAGAAAAAGGGACACAGGGAGCAGCTGCCTGGCTCTGTGGGAAGCGCTGGGGCTGCCGTGGGGCAGTATGCAGGGTGACGAGGCCTCTTGTGAGGCACCTTGTGGGGTGACAGGGGCGCCATGGGGCAGTATGCAGGGCAACCGGGCTCTCATGGGGCAGTGTGCAGCATAACAGGGCTGCCATGGGGCAGCACATGGGGCGCGAGAGCCGTGAGGTGCCACATGGGGAATGGCAGGGTTGCTGGCAGTGCCAGGGCCACCAGCTGCCCCTGAGGCAGCATGTCGTGTGACCCCAGGTGTGGGGCCCTGCTCAGAGGGACCCCTGCCCCCCCTCCTCCCCACATCCCCCTTTGCTCAACATGGGGAACCGCATGTCATTGCAGTCCCTGATGGCGAGCTGCCAGAAGCCAAAGCCGACCAGGACGACAGGCCGATGGGGAAACCTGGGAGGCACCATGATGGCAACCACCAAAACGTTGCCTCATCCCATCTGTGTAAGAGGAGCACGCTGGGGCCAGGCACAGCGCCAGCATGTCCCACTGTGCTGAGGAAGGGCTGGGGAGTGGGGAGATGGGCAGCTTTGGGGGCATGGCAGAGCCCTGAGGGGCGAGTGGGGAACCCATGCTACCTAGCCACATGGGGCAGGAGCCACAGTGCCGGGCGCTGCAGAAAATGGGAGTAACTAGTGGGTCTCTACGCACTTCTGGAGCTAAGGGGAGGATTAAGTCAGAATGTTCTACGTCTGGAGCAAAGGAGTGGGCTAAATCAGAATGTTTTAGGGTAAACCCTGCCCAGTGCTTTGGGGCAGTGAGCAGGTTTATTTCCAGCCTTCCCCATGTGCCGAGACTGTAATTCTCTTTCTTCTCTGAAAGCGCCATAAAAGGCTCTTCTGAGCCACTGATGTGACAATTTCTAATTTTGCAGACTCTGGAGCCATGCAGGATGCGGCTGCCAGCCCACAAACCCAGCGTGAAGAACATAAGCGCTGCTTGTGGGCCCCACGTCCTCACATCTGGCCTGCTCTCCTCCCAGGCAGAGCTTGGCCAGAGCTTGAGCTTGTCTCTGCAGTGATGGTGGCCCTAGGGGCCCCTGTGGGGCACCGAGCTGCCGCTCCCCAAAGCAACATCCTGTCTGCGTAAGAGGAGCGGGCTGGGGCAAGGCATCGGGACAGCAGGTCCCCGCTGCAACTCCAAAAGGGCTCAGGGAGTGGAGGGAAGGGAGGCACTGGGGGCCCCACAACCCCTGGGGGGAGTCATGGACCTGTGAGCCCCAGCCATGTGGGGTGGGAGCCACGGTCCTGGGTGTTGCTGGAGGACGGGGGGTTGCTGATAGGTCTGGACCCACTCCTGGAGCAAAGGGTTGGGCTGGAGCAGGGTATTTTCGGGGTGGTCCTCAACCCCACTGCCTTGGTTGGTGAGCAGATTTTTGTCCAGCCTTCCCTATGGGCAGAGGTCAATAGCCAATACAAAAGGAGGGTTTCACTCCCTTCTCCCCCACCCACAAGCAGCACATCAGCACCCCAAGGATGACTGTCCCCATGCAAGTAGTTAGGAAAGCCAGGAGTAGAGGAGGTCCCCCCAGATGCTGTTGGGAAGGTGGATGTTCCGTGCAAGGTGCTGGTCCCCTGCCTCGTGCCCATGCAGAGCAGGAGTAGGTAAAAGCCTTAATTTTGATGGGGCCTGCCAGAGAGACACCAGGAAGACGAGGGACATGACCATGCACCCCAGGCCAGCTGCTGTGCCAAGTCCTGCCAGGAGCCCACCGCCCGTGCTGGAGGGGGCAAGGAGCCCTGAGCCACAGACCCGCTTGCCCCTGCCCATCGCCATCAACACCACACCACTGACAGCGCCCGCTTTGGACACCGTTGGCTGCTGGACCCAGGACATCACCCAGAGCCCGGAGGAGCCTTCAGCCTCGCGGCGGGTAAAGGGGGTTCCCTACCTCCATCGGGCAGGTGGGCAGGTGGCAATGCATGGAGGGGACTGGGACACAGTGGAACAGCCAGGCCGCAGCACCCCGAACCAGCAGAGCAAGCAGGGAGAGGAATGGGAGCAGTTTGGGGTGAGTCCTCACGGACTAGGGGGGTCTTGGGGCTGTTTGCTTGGGATTATTCCCTCGGGGTTTTACTCCCTTGGAGTTATTCCCTTCACGTGGGATAGGCATGTTGCCCCGGGAGCTCACTGCCAAGCTCCAAAACAGCCAAAGAAGGCTCCTTCTGACTCACTCTACTAAATATTTCTTCTTTTCCAGACCCTGCAGAGGATCACAAACCTCATCCCAGCCCCCAAAGCAAGCAACAACAATGTAAGCACCACTCAGAGCCCCCCACATCCTCACTCTTGTGCTGCTCGCTCTCTCTCCACGCGTAGCCTGGCCAGCCTCTGCAGACGAGTTGCTTTGTGCAGGTTTCCTAGCAGAACTGAAAAAACAGGCACATTCAAAACAGTGAGAAAAATCTGGGCTCTGCACGTGGTCTCCCTGTTAGACAGCAGGCAAGAGCCAACACTCCAGCCCACACTGGCAGAGTGTCCATACACGTGGGGAAGGGCTCTCTTTTGGGGTGATGTGGCCAGGCCCTTCCTGATAAGGGGGCTCAACCCTTTTCAGCATCCAGCTAGAAGGGTGCAGCTGACAGTAGAGCCCTCTTGTGCTGGGTGCCCCCAAACCTGACCAGGAGCAATGCATGCTCCGCACAACTGAGTTTTCGAGGGGATACAGCAAGACAAGGTTTCCTGCCAGTTCCTCCCACACCTCCTCTATGCCCAGAGAGCTGGGCATCCTGCTGAGCATACCAGGGCCGCTCCATTGCGTGGCCATGCTGGGACCCCACAGCATGACTAGCATCAGGTTTGGAGGGGACACACGTGCCCCCTGAGCAGGACCTGCATGTGCAGAACGTCCATCCCCTCTGCAGGCCTTGTCCTGTCCCCCCCACCCCATGCTGTTGGGGACACACCAGCACCTTCCCCTCGCTCCGCTGGTGATGCTCCATGACAATCTGCCCCTCCTGACTTTGCAGGCAGCGCACAGACAACCTGCCACCAGGGCGAGGGAGACCCCATGGAGGCTCCCCACAAAGCGGCGATGTGGATCGCCTTCTGCAGAGGACACACCAGAGCCAGTGAGGCCTTGGGACAGGGCAGCACAGGCCCCATGTGGCCCTGGGCATCCCCACAGGCAGAAAGTGCCCTGTGCCCCAGGGAGAGGGGATTCCTGGCAGAAGTTAAAGGGGGATGCTTGGAAGCACAAAACCTCGTTGCAGCTGGTGACCATCCTAGAAGAGTTTCCCAGCCATGATGTTCTCCATCCCTTTTTACCCTTTCCAAGACGTGGTGTATCTCTTCTGCGTCATGATGAATGGTGATTAGAGTTTTCTGTCCACTGCTTCGGGTGCGTTCTAGCAGGCAACACAAATCATCACATTGTAGTAGTTTCTTTACTAGTGTAAGATTCATTCTAATGGGGGTAGGTAGTAAATTTTGGCTCAATGTCTACTTAGATTGTAACAATTGATAAGATCTAATAGGAGCTGAATAATTACAGTCGCATCACATAATTTTGGTAAAGTTACAAACACAGATATTTGAGTAATTACTTGTATCTCCAACAATGTTATCTCTGAATATAAGATTACAAAGTGTTCTCACACATACACATCCTTTTTCAATATATACAAGTACAGTTCAACCTTCACAGCAAAATAAGAACATAGTATGACAGTATATGGCCTGTTCCATACAGGTTTTAACTTGGATTTTCCTAAAAATCCTTTAACTAAAACTCCATCCCCAGGCTAGATATCAGGCACTTGTATTTCAGGTGGTGTGGATTGATATCATTGAGCATGGGTTTTTTTTTAAGATTTTTCAAAACTTTTTCGCATACTTAGAACATACTGGGTTAGTCGTTCATCTCTGTCTAATAGGCTGGTCTTAGCTGGAATAATAAGTCCCTGGTACAGCTAAATGTCTCCCAAAGAGAATTTCTGCTGGTGTTAGTCCTAGGGGTTGCTGTGGGGCATTTCAGACATCCCATAGAGCTAAGTTTAATGCTTCTGGCCATTTTAGGCTAGCATGTGTGCATATTCTTGCTCTTTTTTCTTTTAATGTTCTATTCATTCTTTCTACTTGTCCTGAAGATTGTGGGTGATAAGGGGTTTCTTTTTATTCCGAATGATTTATGTAATTGAGTGATGATGCTTGCCGTAAAATGGGAGCCCCTGTCTGAATCAATGGCTTCTGGGACCCCACACCTGAGTATGATTTCTTTCAGTAAGGCTTTTACTACCCGTCCCGTGTCGGCCTTTCTTGTTGGGAAAGCTTCTACCCAGCCTGACAACTGATCTACTCTCACTAACAAGTGTTTGTACCCATTGGCAGATGGCATACCCGTGTAATCTGTTTGTAGCCTTTGGAAAGGGAAGTAGGCCCATGGTCGTCCCCCTAACTCTGACCTTGGTTTGCTACTTGAAAACTTCTGGCAGGTCGGGCAGCTGTTCGTTATTCTTTTTGCAGCCATATAAATTCCTGGAGCGGCCCATACTTTCTGTACCTGGTTAACTATTGCCTCGGCTCCCCCATGAGCTTTATCATGAAACCAGCTAGCTATAGTAATTAAATATTTTTTGGGGGGGTAGAATTGGTTTTCCTCCACTTGTCCATATTCCATCATCATTTTGTTTTGCTTCCCACTGTTCCCATTGTTTTTTCTTTTCCATGGAGCAGTCCTTTTCAAATATGGTTTTGGGATCTATTAAATTTGGCCACTCACTCTGGTTCATCCTTGGAACTGCCACCATACATTCTCTCAGAGGTTGTCGAGCTGCACCCTTCGCAGCAGTGTCAGCTAAAGCATTTCCTTTACTGATTTCCGTAGTGTCTTCAGTATGGGCTGGGCAGTGTATTACAGCAATTTCTTTGGGCAGTTGGACTGCTTCCAGCAAATTACGTATTTCTTCTCCATTAGCTATTTTCTTTCCTGATGATGTAAAAAAATCCTCGTTCTTTCCATAACATCCCTGTTGCATGACATACTCCAAAGGCATATCGAGAGTTAGTGTAGATGTTAACTCGCTTTCCTTTCCCTAGGTGCGCTCCACTTGTCAAGGCTACTAGTTCTGTTCCTTGCACATTCATTCGTGTGGGAAGCAGTTCGGCCTCTATGACTCATTTTTGGCTGATTACAGCACACCGAGTTCGTCGCTGTCCCTGCAGGTAGTAGGATGAGCTGTCTACAAATAGAATTAGATCTGGGTTTTGCAAGGGAACATCAATAAAATCGGTCCTTGGCTTACTTGAAATGTGCATTACTGGCTCACATTGGTGATGTTTTTCTCCATCATCAGGCAGAGGTATTAGGGTTGCTGGATTCAAGGTAGTGCATCTTTTTAGGATTACATTATCTGCCATTAGGAGGATCAGTTTGTAGCTGTGTGCCCGTTGTGGCGATAATGCTTGGATTGCATATTGTTTTAGCAGAATCTCCACTTCATGCGGGACATAGACTCTTACAGGGTGTCCCAGAATGAGAGGGTGGCTTCTCTCTACTATTGCCACTGCTGCCGCCACAGATTTAATGCAGGCTGGTGCCCCTGCTGCAATTGAATTTAGTTGAGCAGAATAATATGCTACTGGTTTCTGGTGGGGTCCTAATTTTTGCATTATTACTCCGCTGGCAATCCCCTTACATTTGTACATACAAATCAAAGGGCTTTGTATAATCTGGGAGTCCGAGAGCAGGTGTAGATGCCAAAGCTCCTTTTATAGTTCTAAAAGCTTGCTCTCTTTCAGGGCCCCATGCAATGGGTTCTGCTTCTCCGTTTCTAGTTGCCTCTGTCGGGGGTTTTGTTCATGCTCCCAACCCAGGAATTCACGGTCTGCAAAATCCCACAGCTCCAAGGAATCCTTGTAATTGTTTCTGTGTTACTGGACAGGGTAGTTTATTATAGCATCCATTCTTCCTGGATCTACTAGCTGTTACCCTTCTCTTAGACTGAACCCCAAGTATTTTGCCTCTTTTTGACACAGCTGGAGTTTAGACGGAGATGCCCGGTAACCTTTTCTCTGCTAAAGTAGTACCTAGATGTACAGAGTCTATTATACAGGTATCTTCATCTTTACTTGCTATCAGTAAATCATCTACATATTGCATGAGAGTTGACCCACCCAGTAATTCTACATCTTTTAAATCATTCCTTAGTATTTGTGAGAAAATTGTGGGAGACTTTGCGAACCTTTGTGGGAGGCGTGTTCACATCCTCCACTGCCTCTCCAGGGTCGCTGGGGTTCCCTTCTTCTTGTTATTCTGAGGGATCGTTTCCATGGGCTAACTCTTGCAGCTGAAAAGAACACGCTCACCGCACATGTCCTAAGTTTTTACAGTAACAACATTCTCTCCTTTCACTTCTCCCCCATCTCCTTTCTTTCTTTTACTTGCTCAGCTTTCTGGTTTTCCTCTCAACCATCCTAAACGAATACTGCTACAGTTAAAATCTTTTGTAAAGCTGCTCCTTGACAGCCTGGCATATGCTCTTTAAAATACTTTCGTGTATCAAGGGCTGCTCGATCTATAAAAACACTAATTGCGAGTGCATCATTGAAGTTTTGTGGGGGTCATTCTTCCATATTTCAGCAGGGTTTGCCACAGCCACCCCCAGAAGTCACTGGGGTGTTCATCTAATCACTGTCTGCATTCTTGCACTTTAGTCCAATTTACTCCTAACTCTCTGCATGCTCTAATTTCTTCTACTAAATTTCCAAGTCCTGTTTGACACACGGCTCTATCTCCTGCATTATTATAATCCCAATTTGGATCATTTGCTAGCCAGGGGTTTCTGTTTCCCCCGGCTTGCTGCGCTACTTACGCATCTTTGTTAATTATCTTATCCCATTCATTTGGTCAAAATAGTTCCCTGAAAAGAATTTGAGTATCACTCCAGTTTGGGTTGTGCTCGGTGCATACATTAGAAAATAACTGGACACGTCACTCTGCATCTTTTCTTAGTCTTGGCATTTTACCCCCCCATAAGGCAAGATTACTCGGGTTCCAGGGTTGATTAGTAAGTACTCGCAACACAGGCCGGGGCGGGCGGGGGGGGGGCGGTGTTTGGCCCCTCCCTTTCCCCCTGGCTGTAAAGCAGCAGGGTTAGCCAGCACATTGGAGATCACAGGATAGAGTCCAGCAGCCGGCACAGTAGAGGGAGAAGGAGGAGGACGAGAAGTAATGACAGATAGATCATCAGGCATATAAGGTGGAGCAGAACCTCCCAAGCATGCTGATGTAAAAAAGAAGAAAGGAAAAAGTCTGTTGCCTTCATTGTCCGAGGGATGGAGCTGTTATTGTAGACTTGGGTGGAAAAAGCAGGCCTTGGAGTTGCATGTTGTGCGATTGGCTGTGCAATGGGGAGATGCCTCCTGGGCTGTTGAGTGGTGTTTCCTCTGACCTCAGGTCCATCTGAAATGCCTCCTCTCTGTTTGTCTTGCACCATAGTTGCTGCTTGAGGCAGAAGAGTGTCAGAGAAAAATTGTGGCTTTCATCCAGAGAAGTTCAAAATGCGGAGAGAAATGATGCAAGACCAGCAGGCCATAACTACGGGTTCTCTCTCGCTTCCCCTTGCAGAAAAGGAGAAGAAGTGACCCAGGGGCTGGAGATGCCATGACAAGAGTAAGTTTATGCCAGCTTCTGCCAAGGCCCAGGAGAGTGCAGCAGCATGGACTACTGCGCTGCAGGGTCATGGATCTTGAGGCCTGGCGTGCATGCGGCACTCTCTGCTTTCCCCTGCTTCGGGGATGCCCTGGGTTAGCCCCTGATGCCTGTGTCTCTGAACAGCCCCAGGCAGTGTCCGATGCTGGTGCTGCGCTGAAGGGGGCGGAGGATGGCAGTGGGAGCGAGTGTGCAGAGTCTGTGGGCCGGCAGGGGCAGGCAGGGAGTCAGCCAGGGTGCGAGGGAATTTGTCCCTGCCATTGGAGCATCCTGTGAAGACAAGCAAGCCGGGCTCTGCAGAGGCTGGAGCCATCTGAAGCCAGCCCAGAAGAGCGGAGGAGGCTGGAGGCCAATGGATGGTGGAGAACGGGCCAGCAGCTGTTGCTCTGGTAAATGTCTCCAAATTTGAGTGGCGTTTCCCCTCTGGTGACTAGCAGGGCCAGGGTGGCAGGGCCAGGCTGTCCCTGCCAGCAGGGCCAGGCTGGGCAGCGGCAGCCTCACAGCATGGGCCAGACACTGGGCCCAAGGTGCTTTGCAGGTTGGACATAGGTCCCATCCACACTGGGCCTGCCCTGGGCACGGGGTCCCTGTTGCACCCTGGGGTGCTGCTCTTTACTGCTGTGGCATCGCCCTGGGCATGACTTGCAGCGCACAGACAGGGGGATGGAGAGAGCCACCAAACTGGTACAGCTTGGTGGGTGCCCGTCCCTGCCCGAGCTGGGGCTGGGTAGAGCCCTGGTCCAAAATCCAGCACAGGACACTGAAACGCTGCATCTCTCATGCCATGGCTGTTTTGTAAGTGACACCCTCCACCCCCCCAACTCCCCCGGCAGGTGAGGAATAAATATCAGAGTCCAGCAGCTCTTGCAGGTACAAGTCATGCACAGCTGGGGCCTCTTTGGCAGCTGCAGGCTGCTGTTTCGGAGGAAGCAAGCAAATGGGGACTTCCAGAGATGTTTAACACCTCAGGGAAGCCTCTAGGACTGAGCTGGCTGATGAGATAGTGGGTGGCCTAAACAGACCAGCCTGCAGTGATTCACCCCCACAAAAGCCTGAGCCAGGAAAAAGGGTCATGTTGCTCAGCAGACATGCACAAGGCTTTGTTTTGCTCATGGGTATGAGGTTCCCAGTGGCAGCTGCTTTGCAGCCACTTGAAAGCAAGCAAAACCTTTGCGATGTGTAGGGCAACTCAAACTTCCAGAGCAAGTCCTGGGCTGCAGGAAACTGTGAGCAAGTGTGGTGGTGTCCTTCAAGTAGCATGCAGTTACTGAAGGTCTAACTAGCTCCTGTTGCTTCCCAGTGTTACAGGAGGCCCCAATTCTGAAAAGGAATTGCGTTTGGGATTTGGGCCAAGGCCGCCAGGGCCATGACAGGGCAGAAACCAAGGCCAGTGGGGCCAAAGGGAGATGGGGACAAAGCCCACTGGGGCCGTAGCAGTAAATAAATGTACTGTGTGACAAAGGAGTTGACATGCTTTGGCACGTGGTTGGGTGGTCCCAGGGAGGGGAGAGGAGGATGTGGGGACATGGGGGAGGTTCCAGAGGACATGGGGGATCCCAGAGGATTTGTGGGTGTCCCAGAGGACATGGCAGGGGAGGGACCCCTGGGGACATGGGACTCCCAGAGGTGCCCCATGGGGATATGAGGTTCCCATGGTGTCCTGGAGGACATGGGGGAGAACAGGGGACTTAGGGGGTCCCAGGGCTGCCATGCAAGAGGTAGGGGATGCCAGAGGATATGGGGGAGTCCCAGGGATGGGGAGAGGGGACCTGGGGACACAGAGGTGTCCCAAGAGATGTGGGGGAGGGGTTCCAGGAATGGGGGGCAGGAAATGTGGGGATTAGGGAGATTCTGGAGGCATGGGGGGGGGGGGCTAGTTGGTGACAGGGAACATGAGGACATGGTGAGGGTCCTAAGGGCTGCTAGGGGGTGCAGGGGGCATGGGAGCAGCAGAGGTGTCCCAGAAGACACAGGGGTGCCTGAGGGGACCTGGATGGGGTCCCAGAGGTGCCCCGGAGAATACTGGGGGAGTCGCAGGGCTGTCCCAGGGAACATGAGAGTGGGTCCCAGAGAGGACACAGAGAAACTGGCAGTGTCCAAGGCTTTTTTTACCCTGCGCTGTGGCTCTGGGGGCACTCAAGGCTTTTCTTGCCCCAGAGGGAGGCCTGGTGGGCCCCAAGTGGGATCCTCGGCCCTGTGGCCTCTCCAGGGGCACCAGGGAAGCCTCAAGCTAGTCCTGACCATGCTGGATCCCCGTATCCACCTCTTGGCACAGCCCCTGAGCCACCTGGGCCAGCTCAGCCACCGCTGCCTCCCGCCCTGGAGACCCTGGGGGCAAGGGCACTCAGGTCACAGCATGGCACTAGGGAGGGGGGGAACAAGGGACAGGGAGAGGCAGGGCTCAGGGCCTGGCACCAGGGAGACAGGGGACACAGGGCCCTGGCTGGGGCCAAGGAGGGGATGGGAGGGAACAGAGCTCAGGGCCTGGAACTGGGGACCTGCAAGGCATACGGGGGACAGAAGCCAGGGTTTAGGGCTTGGCTGCAGGGCTAGGGGAGATGCTGGGCACACAGGAAGATGTGAGGGGTAAAGCAGAGGCCTGGCACAGAGGCCAGGAGGGACAGGGTACACAGAGGACATGTGTCAGGGCCTGGCTCCAGGGACACAGTGGAGACAGGGGTTAGGACATAACCCCTGGGGACAGGGAGGGATGTGGGGAAACCCTGGGGGCAGGGGACCATGGGGTGGGGCAGAGCCTGCTCCTGGGGGTTCCCAGGACCAGCCAGGGTCGCAGCCCCATGATCCCAGGGTGACCCCAGCCCTCCTCTGGGACGCCAGGCTGCCCTCCAGACCCCTTCCAACATCTCCTGACACCAAGGTGCTCCTTTGATTCCCACCAGACCACAAAGCATCCCCCATGACCCTCGCCACAACCCCAAGGTGCCCCTTTGACACCATCACACTACTGGGTGCCACATGAACCCCAGGTGCCTCCCATGACCCTCCCCATGATTCCCCAGCCCTCCAAGACCCCAGGGTGCCCACCAGATTCCATAGTCTCCCCATCACCCCATGTTCCCTCCAGCCCTCTGAGACACTGGGGTGTCCCCCATGACCCTGAGCCAGGGAGATTCCACCTGTGTTGGGGTTCCTGGGGGTTTCCCCTCCCTCCTCCTGGGCAAGGGCAGGCTCATGGCCTCCCAGGTAAACCAGGGTCAGGTCAAGGCAGACCTGCGGACAAGGACAGAAGCCACAGGGGGATGGGGTCAGGGCAGGCTTCACATCACACACCTCACTGCACACCTACCTCTGACAGGGCCAAGCTCACCTGGGGTGTGAGGGCGTAGGCATAGAGCTTGGCATGCCGAAGGACCGTGTCGAGGACGTAGGCTGCCACACGGGCCACCTGGCTTGGCCCAAACACAGCCACACTGGCTGGGGGGCACTGCAGGGATGACACCATGGGCAGAGGCAGGCAGGGGCTGGGCAGTGGGCGGGGAACGTACAAGGGGAGGGGAGCATACAAGGTGCCTGCGGGCATAGGGGAGAACAGGAACAGCATGCTGGTAGCATGCAGGGAAGAGTGCAGGGAGCATGTGGGGAGTGTTTGCATCCTGGTAAGTGTGTGGGAGGCAGGCAGGAAGTGTGTGGGTGCACACAACTGCATGGGGATAGTCTGAGGGCCATGTAGGCACTGATAAAGCCTGCAGGGAGTGCTGGGGCACTGAGAAGTGTGTGTGCAGCATGGAAAGAGCACACAGGCCCCTGTAAGTGTGCAGGGAGCATGTGAGGACCATGTGGGCATTGATAAGCATGCAGAGAGCATGTGGGTTCCAATAAACGCATGGGGAGTGTGCAGAGAGCATGCAAGGAACATGCAGGTACCAACACGAGTGCAGGGGGCGTGCCAGGAGCACGTGGGTGCCAGCAAGCCTGCAAGGGGCATGCAAGGACTCACAGGCACAGTGTGGCGCAGCAGCAGCTCACCGAAGGAGCTGTAGCACTCCTCCAGGTCAGGCAGAGGGGTCTCTGAGGTCCGGGAAGGGCTGGCAGTGAGCCCTGCTCTGTGCCAGCGTTCCCCCCGCCCCTCTTCCAGCCCTGCCCTCACCTGCACACACAGCAATGGTGCGACGCACAATGCCCAGCAAGGCCAAGAGTGGCCCTGGGACCAGGTCCAGCTCCCAGGCTGGCTTCAGGGTCCCCTTGTAGGCGCTTCCCAGGGAGCCCAGTGCTGTTCACAGAGCTGTGGGGAATTTCCCTTGCATTGCCTGGACCCTCGGAGCTCTTGGGGGTGTTTCCCATCATCGTGGGGGCAGCCAGAGCCCCTCCAGGGCTGCGTGAGGTCCCCAAACCGCTCCCGGATTTGCTTTCAGCACTCCACAGTGTCGCTCATGTGCCTGGGGCAGCCTGCAGGCACCATCCTGTCAGCTGCGCTGAGCCCTGCAGTGTGCCTTATGACCCCTCTGGTGTGCGCCAAGGCCCTTCTTTTGTATTTTGGTCTGCCCCAGAGCCCTGCACTTGCCCTCAGGACCCCTCGGTTCACATTCTGGGTTGCCCCCAAGCCCTCTGCGTGCCATTCGGTGCGCCCCGGGACCCCATGTTTGTTTTGCGGCACATCGCAGAGGTCTCTGTTTAGCTTTTTCTCCCGTCCCAGAGTTTTCTGGGTGCTTCTCGGTGTGCCCCAGGCCCCTCCTTTTGGTGCCCCCAGAGTCACTGTGTTTGCTCTATCATTGCTTTTCCTTTCTTTTCTTTTCTTTTTGACTTTTGTTGCGCCCAGGGCTCTCGATTTGTTCTCTTGTCCTCCGCATACTCCCCTTTCCACACTTTACACCCCAGGGCTCTCCCTTCAGCTTTCAGCAAGCTGCTCTCAGGAGAGTGGGGATGCCTCTGCTGCCCTGGCAGCCCCAGCTGTCCCTGAAGGGGCTGATGGCCATGCCCCCTGCCCAGTTCCTGAAGGGCCACAGCTGCAGGCCCTGGGGCTGGGATGAATGCCAGGTGGTGCTGGGTGGGTGGGATAGGCCCCAGGTGGGGCTGATGGCAAGGGCGGGCACACATTTGAGAGCCTGGGGCCATAGTTGGGGGAAGCTGGTGTTGGGGCAGGACCTGGGCAGTGGAGCTGTTGCAGAATACCACCTGCTAGGACCAGCAGGGCAGCTGCCCCACGGAGGAGGTGAGTGGGGCTGGGGAAGGTGGGCTGCAGGTCTCGTGTGTGCCAGGGGTTCCGGCGGATGGGAGCGTCCCAGGCAACATAGCACCAGGGCCAGGGATGGTGGTGTGCCGGTGTGGTGGGGGCCGAGGACGTGGTGGGGAAGAGGGGTGCGCTGGGGCCATGGAGGGGAGGAAGAGGGTGCACTGGGGCTGTGGTGTGGTTTACTGCGTGGTCGGAGTGGCGCGGGGACGAGGAGGGTGTCTCCTGTATCAGCTCGGGAGCGTGTCGGGGAGCGGGGGGAGGAGGGATTGCAGGGGGAGGCCCCGGGAGGGTCGCGGGGGGGCAGCGGCAGTGTCAGAGCTGAGCTGGGGCCGGTCGCAGGGGTGACGGGGGAGCCCCGGGCCAGTGCTGGGGCTCGCGGGGTTGCGCTCGGGGCTCTGTGGCGGTTTCTGAGGGGAAGGGGAGAAGGATGGAAAGGAACAGAATCCCCAGAGGGTCAAACCTCCCCTGGGGGGGGGGGCGGGCGGGAGTTGGTGGCCGGGAATGCGGGGAGCTGTAGTTTTCGCTGCGGCATGCCGGGAGCAGTAGTGTTCCGGCACTGGGCTTCCGGGTGGCCATTTTTGTGTGCATGTTATGCTGGGAGGCATAGCCTTGTCTGAGAAGACTAAGGAGCGACCATGCTGTGCCTCTTGAGGTGTGTGTGGGGGGGGGGGGGAGGTCCCTGCCAGCGGGGTTCCCACCAGCCAGCTGCATCGTGCTCTGTGACAGGCCAGGAGCTGTAGTTCCAGGTGCTGGTGCCTCCTCAGCCCTGCAGTAGTGGCCTGCTGGGTCTGTTCCTTACTGGACATGTATCACTCATGCCTGAGTCCCCACAGGTCACAGGGGACAGTGGAATGTCCCTGTCTTTCCCTGGTACAGGGCAGGAAGCGTTTTCCATCTCTGGTGGTGTTGCAAGACAACCTTGGAAGCTCAGAAAGAATGTTCATGCTGTTTAAACTAGGCAGATTAGGAGAACCTCTCTCTCTCTCTATTGCCTGGGAGGAAATAATTCTTTAATCAAGGCCATCCTAGAACTGCTAAAGCCCTAAAGAAACAGTAAATCAAAATGTTTTGTTTTCTATACATACGTTGCCAATTTAGCAAAAGAATTTGAGGTATCCCCTAACTGAACTGTCGTCGCTGTAATACAAAAAGATCATGCCCATAGGTCAGAAAGACCCATGCCTGGGTGAAGACCCCTCCCCTTGTTGTCTGAAAAGCGGATTCATTGCCCGGTGTGCAATAAGCCAATAATTACACAGTCAGGAGAGACATTTGTTTATTTATTTCAGAGTTGCGCAAGCCTGGGTGCTCGGTGGTTTCCCACAAATCGAGCACACACCCCCCCCTCCAACTTTTCAAGTAGCATTTATACAAACAAATTGCCAGGTTTGCAATTTTCCCTTTTACACTGATTGGTTAGTGATTTCTTCATTCCCTGGGTCCCACCCCTGCTTCTCAAGGTCCTGATCAATTAACACTGCCCCAGCTAGGTCAGTAGATGTTATCTCCCAAGGTCCTGACAAAGAGGACATAATCCAGACCCCTTAATTAACACTGTTTCAACAGTGAGAGGAGGCTTTGCTTCCCAAGGTCCTGGTGCCCAAGCAGGCCTTATTTCACAGCCTTGACATCCTCCCTCCTGGAGTGTGGGGCACAGGAATGCAGACTGCTTGTAACTCCCTTATCTTTCCAGCCTGCACCAGCTCTGGGGCCCTTTCTTACCGAACTAGCAGCGTGGCCTAAGGCTTCATTAAATTTAGCTACTCATGCTAAGCAAGTGTGCGGCTACTCATGCTAAGCAAATTCTATCTAAGATAGAAGTTATCCAAATCTACCTACTTCAAACATTCTTTCTGAGCTTCTCAGGGTTGTCTTGTAACACCCTGAGCATGCGTAGTAGTAAAATGGTGCGTAAGGAATATTATAATTGTATGTAAATCACTAACCAACTGGTGTAAAAGGGAAAGTTGCAAACTTGGCAGTTTGTTTGTGTAAATGCTACTTGGAAAGGTTGGGGGGGGGTGCTTGATTTGTGGGAGACCACTGAGCAGCCAGGTTTGCGCTAATGCGCACAGAATAGTAAAATACTGTGACCGAATGCAGGGTTCCTCCCCGGCCTGGGCCTCTGCGTGTACCCTTGCAGACATCCTGGAGCCACAGGGAAACAGGCAAGCAGGCCCACGAGCGGGCTTGGGCACAGCGGCGTGCAGCAAGCTCTGTGTGCTCGGCAGGTAAGTGGGGTTGGAGCGTGGCGAGGGCTGTTGTGGGTTGTCTGGATCCATCTGGTTCCATTCTCTGTCCCTCTGTCCAGCACTCCATCCTTCTCTTTCTTTCCCCATGGCTCCTTCTGGTGCCCCATCCCTCTGTTCAGCTACTCATTCCTCTGCCCAGCTCCCTGTCCTGCTTTTACTCTTTCCATCCCTCTGTCGATATCTCCATCCCTCTAACTGGCTCCCTGTCGCTCTGTCCAGCTCTTCATTGTCCTCTTCCTCTCCCTATCCCACTGCCTGCCTGCCACAGAAGGTTTCAGAAAGATTAATCTCTAGTGGCTGTTTAGTCTAACTTCCCCTTTCATGGCAAGCCCAGCTGTCGCCATAGCTTCCAAACCAGGGGCTGGGGGAAGCGGTATTCGTGGCTCATGTATTCTCGTTTACCTTGCTCGTGTGCATATTAGATCTGCTTTTGTGCTTACAAACAACTTTGGATTCTTACAACTTTCTGTAGAGCTTTGGTTCCCCCCCCCCTTTCTTTGCTCTGTACTTTGGCAAGGCGATGGATTTTACTCTGCCTCCATCAACAGGTGCTGGCTGGCAAAGTCGTCGTGTCCCAACAGAGACTCTTAAGCAAGACGGGAGGAGTTCGGATCCGCAGCCTGCCAGAAGAACGTCGCCTGGGAGGGGCTGCTTGAGCTATAGGCGCTGGTGCATACGGCTCATTCTGTCAGACGCAAAGAGGTTTTTTCTCGGTTGCAGAAATCTTAGCTTGGCTTTACACCCTGTAGTGGTAGTATTTTTGGATGTATAGATTGCATTAATCCTCAGTGTTCGGAACCTTGGGGAAGGACTATATGCTGCCGCGAAGAGCTACAGGTTACCACCACCCTCAGACAGGGTTTTTGCTGTCGCAAGTTACGGTTTCTTTTAGGAGCCAGATACAAAAGTTACTTTGCTATAGCAGAGAAATGGGGTTACGTGTGTACGAGCAACAGCGCCAGAGTACACAGCAAAACCATAATCTATGGTGCCGGTAGCACGAGTCAGTTTCCCATCAGCTCTATCTCTCTGGAGTTTGGAGGCCTTAGTTTTTATCCTGCCTTGGCTGGACAGTGCTTTCTGAGAGTGTCTGTCAGAGGCAGAGTTTCCCTGCGGAGGACCATCTAGCAAAGGCTGGAGGTGGCCGGGTGCCTGAGCGAGCCTGACTGTCTGTGAGAGCCACTCTGACACCTTTGTGATGAAATGGTGCCAGAGAGGGTGACTGAAGCAGCATGGAGGGTCAGTCATACCTGTGGGAACAATCACGGGCCTTGGACTAGGGAGCAGTTCTAGCAGGAGGGCTGTGCAGTTGCCTGGCCTCTCAGTAACTGCTCTGACCTCTTTGCAGGTGCCAAAGCCCAGTTGGGCAGTCAAAGGAGCCTGGTCACAGCTGGGAGCTCTGCGGAGATGCGCAGCCGGCCGTGGAGGATGAGCTCTGACTTGCAGCGTGGACACAGCTAAGTCCTGGGCTGCATCGTATGCAAGCAGGGCTGGGAGGTGTGAGGCAGTTGTCCCCTGGGTGTGGTCACTGGCACCGCTGGCTGTGGCTGTTTGCCCACGGAGCTGAGAGGACCAAGCATACTACTTGCCTGACCCGGAGATGAATTAGTGCTTGCAGGCTTTCAGGTAGGTTCAGTGGAAGTGCAGCTTAGTGCAGTCCTGTGGAGTGATTCTTGTACAAGCTCACATTTCAATGGTGGCTAAAACCAAGCCTATAAACAGCAACTGTAACATGATTCTGGTGTGTGTCTTCCTGTTCTGCTATGCTTCTTTTAGAAGGGAAAACTTCCTAAGCTGGGGGAAAAACTCCTTGGCTTCTCTTTACTGTTTTCATGCTCATGAGTGCTTTGGTGTTTCTTGCTTAAAGCTGAGGGTTTGGAATTCTTCACTTAAGGTTTGTTGTTTTGTTTGTTGTTGAGGGTCTCTCACTCAGAAGTTGTGGGTTATTACTTTATTTTGTGGGGCTCAGCCTTTATCAGTCAAGGGTTACAGTTCGCTCATTTAGCGATCAGGGCACAGAACTTAAAATCCAACCTCATCCATAAATTTTAAAGCTTTGGCAACCACTGGGGTTCCAAGACTTGCAGTTTGTCACTTGACATTCAGGCTTATGACTTGCTGATAAAGGAAAAGGGCTAAATCCTTAGATAATAAACTGTAAGCCCTGAAGGCTAAGCAGCAGGCTGTGAACCCTTCTTTGGGCTTGGTAACCTCCCCCTGTACCCAGCATTGAGCTCTGCACTGACCTGAGTGCTGGATTGGATATGGCGCAGGCCTATCACAGAGACTGGCAATGTGATGGGTGAGCTGAGAGCTGTGAAAGTGTCTTGCAGGGCAGAAGTGCAGACAGGTGGGATCAGGCATTTTCCTCTCAACTCTCAGAGCTGAATCCTATCCCTGAAGGAAAAAGCAGAGGAGTAGGCTGTCAGCTACTCAGACACCTGCCATGTCAAGGGCAGCAGCAGGAGCTGACCCTTCCCTCACAAACAGATGGATGCTGGTGTGGTGATGACTCTTCAGGCATCACAGGTAAGGGAAAGCATGCTGGCACCAAGCTCCATGGCAGACTTGCTTTCAGGTGTTGTTTCTGCACAGTAAAACAAACAGTTGCTTTATTCTTTGTGCTCATGTCTGTGGTTCCTGAAGATGATGCCTGGGGAGGAGGTCACACATTGTGTCCAGGGCTGGGAGCTGGTCCCTGAGTTCCTTGTACTTTGGAGTCCCTGTGGTGCCCAGGGAGCCCAGTGCTGTTCACAGAGCTGTGGGGAATTTCTCTTGCATTGCCTGGACCCTTGTGGCTCCTGGGGGTGTTTCCCATCATTGTGGGGGCAGCCAGAGCCCCTCCAGGGCTGTATGAGGTCCCCAGACTGCTCCTGGATTTGCTTTTGGCACTTCCCAGTGTCCCTCATGTGTCTGGGGCCAGGGCCTATGTACCTGGAGCTGGGAGACAGTGTTTCTGTGGGGATGGGGGGAGCCTGCAGGCACCATGCTGTCAGCTGCATTGAACTGTGACATGCCTTATGACTTCTTTGGTGTGCACCAAGGCCCTTCATTTGTATTTTGGTTTGCCCCCAGGGCCTTTCCTTTGCCTTTTGATGCCCCCAGAGTGACTGTGTTTGCTCTGTCATTGCCTTTTTCTACTTTTGTTGCACCCAGAGCTCTTGATTTGTTCTCTTGTCCTCTGCCTACTCCCCTTTCCTTTCTCTACCCCCCCCCCCCCCCCCAGGGCTTTCCCTTCAGCAAGCTGCTCTCAGGAGTGGGGGTGCCTCTGCTGCCCTGGCAGCCCCAGCTGTCCCTGAAGGGGCTGATAGCCATGCCCCCTGCCCAGTTCCTGATGGGCTGCAGCTGTGGGCCCTGGGGCTGGGATGAATGCCAGGTGGGGCTGGTGGGGGTGGGATGAGCCCCAGGTGGGGCTGATGGCCATGGCAGGGGGTGGGCACCCACTGGAGCTGGGGCTGCAGCTGGGGGAAGCTCGTGCGGGGGCCAGTCTGTGACAATGGAGTCATGGCCGAGCACTGCCTGCCGGGACCAGTACAGCAGCTGCCCCCCAGAAGAGGTGAGTGGGGCCCAGGGGTGCCACACTCGGGGCTGCGGGTTCCGTATGTGCCGGGGGGGGGCTGGCAGATGGGAGCATCCTGGGTGATGTGGCACAACCGGGGAGCACCGGGGGAAACTCCACTAGGTCTGGAGGTGGCGGTGTGCCGGGGCGGTGGGGGGAGGAAGGGGGTGCGGCAGGGCTGTGATGCGGTTTACTATGCGGAGTAGCACCGGGCGGGGGGCGTGTCCTGTGTCAGCTCGGGACCGTGTCGGGGAGAGAGAGGAGGATTCACAGGGGAAGCCCCAGGGAGGGTCGCGGGGGGGCAGCGGCAGTGTCAGAGCTGAGCTGGGGCCAGTCGCGGGGGTGTCGGGGGAGCCCCGGGTCGGTGCTGGGGCTCGCGGGGCCACGCTCGGGGCTCTGCGGCGGTTTCCGGAGGGGTGGGGGTGGGGGGACGGGAAGAAGAGGGGCGGGACGGAACGGAATCTCCACGGAGTCAAACCTCACCGAGCGCTGCGGCCCCCAGCATGCCGGGAGCAGCAGTCTTCTGACACAGGGCTTCCGGGCGGCCATGTTGTTTTGCGCAGCATGCCGGGAGCGGTAGTCTTCTCAGACTGGGCTACTGGGTGACAATGGCAGGCGGGCGGCAGGTCTCTGCCAGCGGGGTTCCCACCAGCCGGCTGCCTGCCATCGTGCAGGTGCCGGTGCCTCCTCAGCCCTGCAGCAGTGGCCTGCTGTGTCTGTTTCTTACTGGACATGTGCTGCTCATGCAAGAGTCCCTATAGGTCATTGGGGACAGTGGAATTTCCCTGGTTTTCCCTGGTACAGGGCAGGAAGCATTTTCCATCTCTGGTGTGACCAGGCAGGCTTGTCCCCAGGGGCTGGGGCTGTCCCTCTTGGAAATGGGGAGGGCAGGGAGAATAGGAGGGACGCTGGGTGTTGTCTGAAAAGCGGATTTGTTGCCTGGTGTGCAATAAGCCAATAATTACACACTCAGGAGAGAGATTTACTTATTTATTTCAGAGTTGCGCAAGCCTGGGTGCTCGGTGGTTTCCCACAAATCAAGCACACCCCCCCCCCCCCCAACTTTTCAAGTAGCATTTATACAAACAAATTGCCAGGTTTGCAATTTTCCCTTTTACACTGATTGGTTAGTGACTTCTTCATTCCCTGGGTCCCACCCCTGTCTCTCAAGGTCCTGACGACCGACTGGGAGATAGTAATTCCAGCAATTAACACTGCCCTAGCAGGGACAGTAGGTGTTATCTCCCAAGGTCCTGACAAGGGGGAGATAGTCCAGACCCCTTAATTAACATTGTTTCAGCAGTGAGAGGAGGCTTTGTTTCCCAAGGTCCTGGTGCCCAAGCAGGCCTTATTTCAAAGCCTTGATGTCCTCCCTCCTGGAGTGTGGGGCACAGGAATGCAGACTGCTTGTAACTTCCTTATCTTTCCAGCCTGCACCAGCTCTGGGGCCCTTTCTCACTGAACTAGGAGTGCGGCCTAAAGCTTCAGCAAATTTAGTTGCTCATGCTAAGCAAGTTTTATCTAAGTGACTACCTCTAGACAGCTTCAGTTCAATAATTTACAGTTCAAGTCTTCAGCTAAGGATTAGCAGTTCTAGGACACCCTTGATTAAAGAATGCTTCTTTTTTAGAAAACAGAGATAGAAGTTATCCTAATCTACCTAGTTCAAATATTCTTTCTGAGCTTCCCAGGGTTGTCTTGTAACACGGGCTCCTGGTGGTTGTAGCTTTGCTCAGGATTGGGGCCAATTAGGCAGCAGCTATGAGGAGCAGCGGTGCTGGGAGGGCACAGTGCGGAGCTGTCCTGCTGTGCAGCACAAGGGAAAGTCCGCAAGGAAATGTGAACAGCACTGTTTCTGTCCAAGGACCCTAAAACAGCCTGAGAGACCCTGGAACAGCCACCCCACAGCAGCCCCATGGACATTGTGTCACTGCATTCAGCTGCCTTTAACTGTGTGGAAAGAGCCTGCAGGAGCCCTGGCCACAGGTACAGAGAATCCCCAGTCGCCTCTAAGCATCTGGAACTATATGCATTTTCTTTACAAAGATGCTATCTCTTTGATGCCTTGCTGTTGCTTCTGTCTTGCTCGGTGCCCAAGCCTACTACGTTCAGATCCACCTTTCCTGCTGCCCTCTGCTCTGTCTGAGCTGCTTGCCAGATCAAAAGGTGTGTGCACCTAAGAACTAGGCCAGGGTGTCTTGGCTGCCTGCTATAGGACAAACAGGAGGGCAAAGCAGAACAGGACAGGAAAGTACCTGTGGATGAGAAACAGCTGCTTTAGAGGTCTAAGATGCAGGGGCAACTGAGAGGAGTGGAAGGAGCAGGGGAAAATGGTGATGAGGAAGGTGTGCTGTTAGAGGCAGTACAGTGCAGGAGAGAGGGGAAAAACTGCTCCTATGATGAAATAAAAACTGACCTTAAGAGAGATTTGCTTTTTGCTCTTCAGGTTATGAATAGGCATGACTTCCTGAGAACTGTTCTGAGCATGCAGTGCTGCAGGTCACGACTGCCTGGGCAGTGATCCCCAACTTGTCTGCCAACACTACACAACAGCTCACAGCTGCCTGTGCAATGAAAGCAAAGGCCAGCTTCTCAGAGGGAAGAGGCAGGCTCCAAGCAGGAAGATTATGGCAGGTGAGTTAATGCCCTGGAACCTTCAGTTTTCCCCCTCGTTCCCCCAGGACTCACCCATTTGCTCCCTAGTTCCATCAGGACCAATCCACTTGCTTTTAGGTGTGCTCCAAGGCACTCCATTTGTTCTCTTGTCCCTTCTGAAGTCTTGTTTCTTTCTAGTTCCTGCAAGATTACTCTGCTGTTTGGTGTCTGTAGGCCCTCTGGTAGCATCACGACTCCTATGTTTGTCCTCTTGTCCTATCAAGTCCCCTCTCTTTTCCCTCTAGTCCCCCCCAAACCTCTGTGTTCGCTATTGATGCATCTCAGAGCCTTCGCTTTTCCCTCTAGCCCTCTCAAGATGCTTCTGTTTGCCCTCTAAGCCCCTTAGGATCCATCTTGCTGCCCTTTAGCCCTATCAGAACCCTTCTGATTGCCACATGCTCCCCTCAGGACACCTGGGTTTGCCTTGGGGGGGTGGGGTACCTTGTGCTCCAGCACCCCCTAAATGCTCTCAAGTCCCACCACAGCTCCTATTTGGGAGTTCTCTGTTTCTCTCACATCCCTTTGTCCTCTTTGTTTGCTTCTTAGTGCATACTGTATCCCTCCATTTCCTTTTGGTGTGGCTCACACCCTCTCAGTTACCCTCTACTCCCTTCAGAACCCCTGTGTTTGTTTTTCTAAGCTCCCCAGAACCCTGTGTTCTGTTGTGCTCCAGGGCTCTGTTTGCACCCTAGTCCCATCAACACATGTCCTTTTCCATGTTGGTGTGCCCTGGTGCCCATTGTTTGCTATCTGTTCCCCTCAGGACTCCCACATTTGCCCTCTAATCCCCACAGAATGCTTCCTGTGGCCCATGGGCTCCCTAACAACACCACCCTCCCTCCCCCTGTGAGCCTTTGGTGTGCACCTCAGACATCCTTCTGATGTGCCATCCAAGAACCCAATGTGTGCCCTCTAATCTTTTCAAGACTCTTCCATTTCACAATTTAGTTAACTTAAAACTGCCCCCAAAGTCTTCATTGCACCCTAGAGGCCTCTGTTTGATGTCTAGTCCCCTTAGGACTGCTCCAATCCCCTCAGAACCTCTCCATTGGACTTCATTGTGCACCAGGGGCTCAGTTGAGCGTGTAGAGTCCTTAGGACCCCTCTCGTACCCTCAGAACCCCTCCTGAGGCCTTTGTAGTGCTCCCAGAGCCCTTTTTTGGTCCACTGGCTCTCGTAGGACTTCTCTAATTCCTTCAATATCCCTCTTTTGCCCTTCATTGTGCAGGAGCCCTCCATTGTCCTTCTAGCTCTCCAAGCACCTCTCTAGTCCCACCAGGACCCCTCCTTTTGCCTTCATTGTTCCATACAGCATTTTTTTCTTCCTTCTAGTCCCTTTACAACCCCCCCCCCCCCCCGACTACTCTAGGTGCCTCTTTTGGCCAAAATTGTGCCCTGCAGCCCTCTTTTGGCCCTCTAGAACCAACAGGACCCCTCTAGTCACCTCTGAATCCCTCTTGAGGCCTTTGTTGTGCCCCAGAGCTGTCTTCTGGCTCTCCTGACGACCCCTTTGGATCCCTCAAATTCCACCTAAGAACCTGTCTGGAGGCTGTCCTTGTTCCCCAGAGTCTTTTTTGGCCTTGTAGACCTGTTAGCACCCCTCCAATGCACTCTCAAACACTCTCTTGGCCAAAATTGGGCCCCAGAGCTCTTTGGGCTCTCCAGACCCTAGCGAATCTCTCTCGTCCTCTCAGACCACCTCCTGAGCTCATCCCTGCTCCCCAGTTGATATTTTTTCAGCCAGGTAGACCACTTAGGACTCCTCTAGTGCACTTTGGACTACTCTTTCAGTCTCCCTTCTGTCCCAGAGCTGTCTTCTGGCCCTCCAGACCCCTTAGGGAACATCTAGTCTCCTCAGAACTCTTCCAGATTTCTTCCTGGTTTGCCAGCATCTCTTTTTGGCCATCTAGTCCCCTTAGGACTCCTCTGGTCTGCTCAGAACACCCCACCAGGGGTGACTGTTGTGCCCTGGAGCTGTGTTCTGGTTCCCCAGCTCCTTTAGGAACCCTCCAGTCTCCTCAGAACCCTTCCAGATTTCTTCCCTGTTTCCCAGAGTCATTTATTGGCCATGTAGACCCCTTAGCACTCCTCTAATGCACTCTGGACTACTCTTTCAGCCTTTCTTCTGCCCCAGAGCCATCTTCTGGCCCTCCAGCCCACTTTGGAATGGTCTAGTCCACTCAGACCCCCCCCCCCCAGAGGCCTTTGTGGTGCCCCAGAGCCCTCCAGCCCTCTCAGTGGCCCTCTCATCTGCTCTGCACACCTCTTTTGGCCAAAATTGGGCCCTAGAGTCATTTTTTGGCCATGTAGACTGCTTAGGACTCCTCTAGTGCAATCTGGACTACTCTTTCAGTCTCCCTTCTGTCCCAGAGCTGTCTTCTGGCCCTCCAGCCCCTTTTGCACCCCTCTAGTCCCTTCAGAATCCCTCCAGAGGCCTTTGTGATGCCCCGGAGCGCTCATTTGGCCCTCCAGCCTTCTCAGCAGCCCTCTCATCTGCTCTGCACTCCTTTTTTTGGGCCAAAATGGGGCCCCAGTGGCTTTTTCTTTGTTCGTTGGTTCCCTCAGGAAACCTCTAGTGTGCTCTTGATCCCTCTTTTGGCCAAGATTGGGACCCGGAGTCTTCTGTGGGCACTCTAGACCCCTGAGGACCCCTCTAGTGTACTCTGGACCACTCTTTTGGCCACAATTGGGCCCCAGAGCTGTCTTCCGGCCCTCCAGCCCCCTTAGGGAACATCTAGTCTCCTCAGAACTCTTCCAGATTTCTTCCTGGTTCCCCAGAGTCACTTTTTGGCCATGTAGACCCCTTAGCAGCCCTCTAGTGCACTCTGGACTACTCTATCAGCCTTCTTTGTGCCCCAGAGCTGTGTTTTGGATGTCTAGAGTCCTTCAGGACCCTGGTAGAACCCTCAGAATCCCTCTGGAGCCCTTCTTCATGCCCTGAAGCCCTCTTTTGGCCCTTTAGCAGCCCTCTATTCTGCTTTGGTCTCATTTCTTGATGTTTTATTTCCCTCCCGCAGACCACTCCTGGCCCTCTAGAACCCTTAGCACCCTTCTAGAGGCCTTTGCCATGCTCCAGAGCTGTCTTTTGGATCTCAAGTTCCCTTAGGACCCCTCTGGTGTGCTCAGAACCCCTCTGGAGGCCTTTGTGTCCCGGAGCCCTCTTTTGGCCATCCACATCCCATAGGAGCCCTCCTGTCCCCTCAGAGCACCTCCTGAGGTTGGTCATGTTACCCAGTTTTGGTTGGTTTTTTTTTTTTTTTTTTTTTTTTTTTTCCCCCCCTCCATTAGGAGTCCTCTGGTCTGCTCAGAACCCCTCCTGGGGTGGGGTGCTTGTTGTGCCCCAGAGCTGTCCTCTGGTTCCACAGCCCCCTTCAGAACCCTCTAGTCTCCTCAGAAGCCCTCCAGATTTCTTCCTTGTTCCCCAGAGTCATTCCTTGGCCATGCAGGCCCCTCAGCACCCCTCTAGTGCACTCTGGACCACTCTTTGGGCTTTCCTTGTTCCCTAGAGCTGTCTTTTGGCTCTCTAGCTCCTTTAGAACTTCTGCAGTGTTCTCAGAACTCTTCCTGAGCCCTCTCTTATGCCCTAGAGTGCTCTTTTCATCATTCAGCTGTCTGAGTACCCCTCCTTTCCTCTGAACCCCTTTGGAGGCTTTGCTTGTTCTCTTCTGGCTTCTTTTAGTTGCTCTCTAGTCTCTGTAAGAGATGTCTAATCTGCTCTGGATTCCTCTTTAGAGCTTTGTGCTGCATAGACCTCTCTTGGTCCTGCAGAGCCCTGAGGAACCCCTTTATTTTACTCTGGATTATTCTTTCAGCCTTCCTTTTGTGCCTGAGCTCTGTTTTGGCCCTTCAGTCCTTGTAGGACCCCCCTAATCCCTTCAGAACCCCTTCTTGAAGCCTTTGTTGTGCCCCAGAGCCCTGCATGGGTTCTCTAGCCCTCTTAGCATCCCTCTTCCCTCCTTGTGCCAGTCCTCCACTTAGAAATACAGAGCTAGTACTCCCCTGGGGAACTACCCATTCCACCTACTGATCCCTTTTTCTGAGCACTCTAGGTACTATACAGGAAGTACCCCTCTTCAGAAGTACTCACATTACAGAAGCAGCCTTGTTCCAGGAGTTTATTCTGATATCTTGGTTTGCCCTAGAGGAAATGCTGTCCTGCTACAACAGCTGTATTATATGCAGGTCTAAACCAATTAGAGCACTGTGGTGTAGTGTTCCCTTAACAGGTTATGTTGACTCTTGTAGCTTTCTTTCTAAGCATAAGCAGAACTGATTTTTAGTTTTTAGTGCAAAGGCTAGTGCTAGTTTGGGTAAAAAAGCTTAATAACATACCTCCTGATATTATGGGTACAGTATATAAGGTTTCAGTAATAAAGAAGATGGTCTGTTTTATCAAAGAGGTCTGTCTGTCCTTTCTGTGCTCTCCCATCCAGATACTGAGTGGAAGCAAAAGGCTTGCTTCTGCTTAGCCCTATGTATTTATGGCTGCCAGTGGTTTGCCCCTCCCCTTCCCAGGGCTTGTGGGTAGGGCAGTGGGTGGGGCTAGGGTTACATAAACCCAGGGCCTTGCCCCAGGGGGCTCATACAGTCTCTGCTCTCTTTGGGGTGGTGCTCTGGAATTGCCTTGGAAAATAACAGCATTTGTGGAAGTGAAACTATCCAGAAAGACTTATTGCTGCATTTAGAGAAGCAAAGGCCATTCCTTAATGTTAGAGCAATGGGATGGCTGAAGGTAGAGTCATAAGCCTGCCAGAAAATTGCTTATAGCAGGCAGTTTTGGTTTTGTGTTGGTATCTCGGTGTGGGGTGTTCAGGGGTGGAAGAGGGTTTCTGAGTGTGCAGTTGTATCCTCTGTTAATTGTCAGTATTGTTTTCTGGTGTTTGTGTGTTTACTGTGGAAGGGGCCTAACTTCCTCACTGGGCTCTTTGAACACGCTGATGCTTGAGGCATTGTTTGTGCCTCTGCTGGACTGCAGACAAGAGAAGAGAGCAGGGGTCCTGGGAAAACATTTCCTTCTGCACTTACACCCTAGGTGGTGGTTGTGTGTTTTATCTCCAGTAAGGTGGATCTGTGTGAGGTATTGCTCTCATCAGCTAGTCTGGTTTCTGGCTCGCTGGATGTTTTGTTGCTGCTCAGAAATACTGTCAGCCCTGTTCAGGGATGTAGGGGCAGACAGCGAGGGATTGGACAAGATGTAGTTAAGGAGCCGAAAGCCTTAGGAGGAATAAATTGCAGTATGTAGATAAGGTAGTAGCCACATGGGGTGAGATGGAGTGATGATGGGAACTTGACCTTTGGGAAAGTACCAGTCTGAGCTAGAGCTTATATAAAAGGGCTTGCTTGCTTGAATAAAGTTGATTCTGATCCAGCACATCGGAGTCCATGAATCAGACTGCCACAAATGGCGCCTGAACAGGGACCGAAGACTGACTTCATCCAGGGCTGTAGAGGCAGCGGTTAGCTGAACTGGTGGTGGAGCCCGGCTGAACAAAGAGCTGCTGTAAGGAAGCAGAAGGGGAGCCGCTGAAAGGAAGCGGCATTGTGCGCAACAGGTTACCTACCGCTGGACGGAGGTAAGCAGCCGGGAACGCGTGGGAGTCGTGGGAAACGGCATCTCCCCGCAAGATAGGTCTGTGCTAAACGTAATGCAAAAGACTTTGAAACAGCACGGTAGAGATATACCCCCCCAAGATCTCCAAATGCTATTAGTATGGGCATGTTCAAACTGTTCCAAGCATGGGAATTCTAGCATGATTTATAGCCTCAGTATGTGGGACTCAATCGGAGTTAAGCTCTGGGACGTGGCAACAAGAAACAATAAGGTGGTGGCAGGACTTCTAGCCCTGTGGTGTACCATGCTTGAGACCCTGAAAGGGCATAACAAGAAGAAAACACAGGGACCGGAGGCACCCGCAGCCCCCACAGCACCTCCGTCAAGCAACATGGTGGTGGGGATGGTGGGTGGACGGGACTCCCCAGGTAACAACCCAGACAATCCATTTGACCCAGGGCTGATTGATCCGGAACAGGAGCCGGACCTCTATCCACCTCTTAATATGTCTTGCTGTGTCCATCTTACGGCCCCTCCGGAACCACTGCCCCCTCAAGAGACAGGGCCGCCCGTGAGTGTGGACTGCCCACAACCCCCCCACACTGTCCCAGCTTCTGGGAAGGATCCGTTGCCCCAGGGCTGCTTGGCGGGGTGTGACTACACTGGCCGGGCATGCCCCCCGCCTTCCTTCTTCCCTCCCTGCCTTCCTTCCTGCCTTCCTTCCCCTCCCACCTGGCCCTTCCTCTCTCTGCCTGGTGCCGCCTTCACCTGGTGCCGCCACCGCTGAGCAGTAGGAGGAGGAACATGGCGAAAGCGGAGCAGGCCTCAGCCTGGAACTGCAGCATGAGCTCAAATTCAAAGAGCCTTTCACAGATGATGTCACCACAAACCTGAAGCTTGGCAATCCTACAGACAGATACGTGTGCTTCAAAGTTAAGACCACAGCACCACGTAGATACTGTGTAAGACCTAACAGTGCAATTATCGATGCAGGAACATCAATTAATGTTTCTGTGATGCTAAAGCCTTTGGACTATGATCCTAATGAGAAAAGTAAACACAAGCTTATGGCAAAAAAAAAAAAAAAAAAAAAAAGTTGGTCCAACTGTGTCAGGAGGATTGCCCATTCCTGACAAAGGAGGAAAACCCAGCGGAACCCAGCAAGGGACTTTTGATCCGCAGGCTCAATTGTCCCATGATTTCTTTTTTTTCATCAAAATGCAAAAGTGCTACAAAAAACTTATTACAAGAGACCAGGCCCAAAACATTATTCGAAGTTGCCCCGATTGCCAAAATGTATCCCCGTTACCACCCTACTTAGGGACCAACCCTTGAGGCCTGCAACCCTGCAATATTTGGCACACAGACGTTACCAATTATCCCTTATTCGGAAGGCTGAAATATGTCCATGTCTCTGTAGATACTTTTTCCCATTATGTTGTCACTAGTGCCTATGCTGGGGGGGGGGGGGGAAAGGCCACGATGTATATCATCACTGGCTTGCCTGTTTCGCCACAGTGGGGGTTCCCACTCTAATTAAAACTGACAGTGGTACCGCATACACTGCACAGCAAATGCGGGCATTTCTTCAAACCTGGGGGTTCACTCATGTGACCAGAATTCCCTATTCCCCAACTGGCCAGGCAATAGTGGAATGTACCCATCATACTCTAAAAAACATGCTTGAAAAACAAAAAAGGGGGAATAGCCCTGGTGCCTCTCCACAAGAGCAGCTGTGGAAAGCCTTATATGTTCTCAACCTCTTAAACCGTTATACAGACCAAAGTGCAGTTAATAAGCATTTCTCATGCCCTGTGTGGCAAGAACAGTCTCGGTTCACTACAAGAACCTGGAAACGGGTCAGTGGAGTGAACCAGTAGACTTAATAATGTGGGGGAAAGGTTATGCTTGTCTCCACAGGTAACAGGCCTTGTTGGATACCTGCACGGCTGATTCGGCCTGTTGACGCATCCCTCGAAACACCAAACGAGGACTGAGAGCCAGTTAAGATGAGCCCATTTCAGGACGCTTTCTGGCAATATCTGCCTGCCTCGTGCAGGGTCAATATCAATTCATAAAAGCTTACTGCGACTACGCGACCTTACTAATAAGTTGTAGATAAAATCAGAGTGGACCCCTTTTGAGGGGTAGGACTGGACGTTAGGTTTGGGGTCGTGGGTTAAGAAGGTACTGGCATGTGGATTGGTAATCTTGCTAAGATTTCTAGCCCTTGCTATCTATCTCCCCTGCTTAAGCCTTATGCAGAGAATGACTCGAAGGGCTTTGCATCAAGTACTTGTTCTACAAATACACACTGCACTGGCAATATTTAGTTTAGAAAATAAAAAAGGGGGAGATGTAGGGGCAGACAGAGAGGGATTGGACAAGATAGAGTTAAGGAGTCGAAAGCCTTGGGAGGAATAAATAGCAATATGTAGATAAGGTAGTAGCCGCACAGGATGAGAAGGAGTGATGATGGGAACTTGACCTTCGGGAAAGTACCGATCTGCCTTCTCCCTTCCTATAACTGCAGTATGATGAGAAAGGAAGTCACCTTGTCGGAAAGCAGACTGAACTGTGAGTAAGCCCATGTGCTTCAAGGGCTCAAAAACCAACCTCCCCTCAGCTACTGAACTCACCTCTCTTCTTGCCTAAGCCTCGGTGCTGAGAGAGAAGAAACTGCTGGACTTCCCTGAACCATGAGGAACCAATTTGCAGTCTTGCCTGGCAGCTCCTTTCTTATATCCATGCCTGTGAACCTACTGCCACCTGCTCTTTTGTGGCTCTGCTTCTGGCCCCTACCCTGGCTTCTGGGGCTGCCTACTTTGCTTTTTCAGGTGCTATGTCAGCCTTTTGCAGGCATGGCTGAGGATTTCAGGTGAGGTAGAATGGGTGATCAGAATGGTGTTTCAGTTGTTGTAGGGCTGGTCAGCGCTACCTGGCAGCATAGTAACTTTGTGTTGGTTTTCCAGGTGCCATGGGTGTCCCCACAGCAATGATGTTGGAGTCTGGAGTTGGTGCGGCACAGGTGAACACAATGTCAATGGTGCTTTGGTGGAGGGTGCTCTTCAGCTGGAGCTGGCTGGCATGGGGGTGATCTCCCGTGCTCTGGTTTGGCAGGCAATGAAGGCGAATGTGGTGACCGAAGGAAGATCAGAGAGGATGTGGCTGCCATTGAGGATGCCTCTTGAGGACCAATAGTGATGCACAGCACTGCAAAAGCTAAGGTGAGGAACAAAGTGTTGATGTGTCCTGGGTGTGTGTGCTGACATACAGTGTAGTATGGAGAACTCTTCTGGATGAGTGCTGTGTGTGAGGCAGAGGCAGTGGGGTGTGCATGGCAGAAAGTGAGGGTGTGGTAGGCAGAGCAGCTCCAGCCTGTGTCTGTGTTGTTGAGTAGCCTATGGGGTGTGTGTTGTAGCTGTGCTATCTTTTGCTCAGGTCTTGATGTTGCTCTTGCTCTTTGTGCTCAAGGAGCACAGCCCATGCTCTGCAGCACTAGCGTGGCAGGCATCCACTGTCTTTTTGCCTGGCCTGACTCATCAGCATTGCTCCAATGGATTGTGTCTTGTTCTGTGCAGGCAGCTGAAGGGGGTGGTCTGTTGCTCTGACTTCACATCATGGCTGTTTGCAGTCAGTCATCTTTGCAGCCATCATTGAGGCCTCACTGGCCACACCTCTTCTGAGCCCGCTCTTGTTTTGTGTCTTCCTGGCGCCCTTTCAGGGTTTTCTCCCCAGTGTTGTCACAGCCTCAGGTCTTTCTTGCTGGCCTCTTCTGCATTGCTTTTCCCAGCTTTGCTGGCCCTTTTCTGTCACAGGTGGTGGCGTCTGTCTCTTTCGTGGGCTCATCCAGAGCATCAGAGCTGCATGGTTGTGGTGTCATAGGGCTTTCTGGCTGGCAGTGTCTTCTGTGCTGCCATTTTTGTGTGTGTGTTTGGGGGGAGGGGGAGGGTTGAGAGATGTGTAGTAATGGCAGTGGCCAGAGCAGAATAACGTATCCATGAAACTTCTTGGGGGGGGGGGGGGGGGGGTCAGTAAGAAGTAAAAGTATTCTTTTCTTTAAACTCTTTTTTGATTGGGTGGCCATTTGGGGGATTCTTATTTATGCCAGTACAGTGTTACCTTTAAGAAAGGATGGAAGGAGATGGTTCTATTAGTAGGGGTGATGAATGGCTGGGATGGGAGTGAGTGGGTAGTTGTTTGGTTGTTTGGTGGGGTTGTTAGTGTGTCTAACCTTGTCTGCATGTTCTTTTCTTTTTCCAGGCTCTAGTTAAAATTTCCTAGATATTAAAAAAAAGAAAAAAACCAAAAACAAAACCAACAAACCACAGCTGGGGTTCCCCCTGCCCCCACTGTGTTTCTTTCCCTCCCTCAGTCCCCAATGCTCTGCAAGGTGGTGATCGATCCTTGCCCGCGTGGGTGTGGAGCTTTGGCTTGGAGCTGGGTGTTTTCTAGGCAGGGTGGCTTTTGGAGGCACTTGGTCACCCTGTTACTGGGAGCTGTCCAAAAACCTGGAGGTGCACTTGCCTGTTTCTGCAGGAATGTAGAGTATGTGCTGGCTGATGTATTGGTGAGATTAGAGATGGATGCTGAAGAGTATGTGCAGTGATGGAGAGTGTGGGCTTGTTTGTTATGTTTTGTGTGTTGTGAGGATGGAAGTCCAAGATTTGCTAATGATGCAACAATGAGTGTTGCAAATTCTTTTGAGCAATAAAAACAAAGATGCTGGAGTCTTGCCAGCTTTCCCCCCCTCCCTTTTGCTCTTGCTGGCTTCCCTCCCCTCCTGCCCTCCCTTTTGCTCTTGCTGGCTTCCCTCCTCCCCCCCCCCTTTTGCTTTTGCCGGCTTCCCTCCCCCCCCCTTTTGCTTTTGCTGGCTCTCCCCCTGCCCAAGATGATAAGAAGGTAGAAATTCATTTTGTGCATGTTCCCCTCTACCTTTTTCTGTCTTTACTCTTTGCTTTTTATTCTTTCACTCTATGTATACTTTAGTTTACTTCTTTGCTTTGCACTTTATTCTCTGCTTTGCTCTCTGCTCTTTATTCTGTGCTCTGCTCTTTGCTCTGTATTTTCTGCTCTCTGTGCTTTGCTCTTTGCTCTCTATTCTCTGCTTTGCTCTGTGCACTGTGGTCTGTAATCTCTGTGGTCTGCACTTTGTGCTTTGCTCTTTCTGCTCTGCATTTTGCTCTTTGCTTTTCTTCTTTGCTCTTTAATCTGTGCTTTGCTCTCTGTTTTCTTCTGTCTTCTTTTACTCCCAGCTGATATGCTAGAGAAAATAATTATTACTATACGATTAAAATGAAAAAAAATTATTTACTCCCAGATAGTATCCTACTCTTGCTAATGAATATATTAAATATGCAAATTAAGCCTTCCCATACTTATTATTTGTATATGTGTCTAAAAAGAAATAAAATGTGCATGCGCTGTATATATACATATATACAGTCATTCATACACATATACACCTTAGGCTTAGAGAGCTACCCTTAGCAAGTTACATAGCCAGTTTAGGGGTGACAGGGCAAGGAGTAAGGGTGACTACAAGTTCAAGGTAGCAGGTCAGAGGTTGGGGTTACGCTCAGAGCCATCAAGGCAGAGTGGGAGGGTTAGAGCCATTTAGGGTTGGGGTTAGGGCTGGGATTAAGAGTTGTTAGGGGTTGGGGTTAGGGTTTTAGGGTTAGGGGCTTAGAGGGTTGGGGTTAGGGCCATTAAGGGTTTAGGATTAGAGGGTTAGGGTCTGCCATTTAGGGTTGTGATTAGGGCCGGGTGGGGTTGGGGGTTAGTTAATAGGCAAAAAATATATTGGTGACTGCAATACAGAAAGAAGGACTAGTGTTTCACAGTGCTGTTGTTGTCTTTTAAATAAGAAAGCCCAGAAAGATAAGATAGTTTATCTGACCTGAAAAATAGGAACAGTACTCCCTTGTATCACACAGGTCATTTCAATGTGTAATTAAAGAAGTCTAGTCAGAAGCTGTGATGAAAATGCCCCATACTTGTGACTACTGAGAAAATAAATTGTGTGTTGCCGGTTTCCCATTACTTCTAGGTGTTGAATCAGTTTCTTGTTGGGAGATAACGCGAGTGTGCTACCAATACGCCTGAGAGGAATCACTATGTGGCCATTGAGGTTTATCCTCTCTGGACTGACAAAGCCAAGAGGTGAAGGTAACTTGCATTTTTTAAGCACATTAATAGGGAATCTTGGAATGATCACGTGGATCAAGGTTGATCCCCCGGCTTCATACACGGTGTACCTTTTCCTCGGTAGCTTGGCTTTTGTGGATTTCCGTTACTCCTCAGCTGTCTCCCCAAGGTTGCTGGTGAACTCTTCAGCAGTGAGGAGAGCCATTTCAATCAGTGCCTGTGTGGCACAGCTATTCACTTGTCTCCTCGTGGCTCATGTTAAGTGTCTCCTGCTGGCAGTAATGGCATATTGACTGCATGTGGTTGCCTGTAACCCTCTACTTTATGCAGCTGTCATGTCCTCAAAAGCCTATGCACAGATGGTAATCATCTCCTATTTCATTGGCTTTGTCCATGCACTTGCACAAACTATCTCCACCTTCACACCTCTTTCTGTGACTCCAGTGTTATCAGTCATTACTTCAGTGACTTTCCCCCTATGATCCAGCTTTTATGCTCTGACACCTATAGCAATGAGATGGTACTTCATATTTTTGGTACATTTCATGGCATCTTTGCATCTCTGGCAATTCTAATCTCCTGTATCTATCTCATCTCCACCATCCTGAGGATCCACTCCTCCAAGGGCAGATGCAAATCCTTCTCCACCTGTGCTTCCCATCTGAGAGCTGTCTTGTTGTTTTACGGGACCACTGTTTTTATGTATGTTAGGCCAATATCCAGCTACTCACTGGACTGAGATAAATGGGCCTCTCTGTTCTATACAGTGGTGACTCTGGTGCTGAATCCTATAATCTACAGCCTAAGGAATAAGGAGGTGAAGGATGCTCTGAGGAGAGTTTTAGGTCATAGCAGAGAAAATTCAGAAGAATTGTTAGAAAGAGAACTTTGGGGAAAATGTATCAAAACCTTGATACAAAGAGTAGGACTTCCAGGGAAGACTTGATCAGCTTCTAAGGGTGAGATTTGGAAAGGTACTTAGTTGTTAGAAGTGATTTTAGGTAGACTTTTAACTGGTTGTATCTTCAATTTTTATCTTGAAAGATTGTGTTCACCTGCTACTGAAACCTGGAAGAATCCTTACTTTTAACTTCCAAGTTCCAAGCACAAACAGGACTCCTAGCTGAGGAGTGTGTGGCACAGCATTTCAGTTCTCTGTTCTATTAGGAACGTTCGCCCCTATAGGAAAACCACCAGTCCATCAAGATGAGAAAAAAGCTTTCAAAGATATTCAAGAGGAGAAAAGAAATGTGATTTGAATTTTATGGCCATTTCTGCTATGTCTTCAATAAATGAAAGGAGTATCCTCTTCCAGCGTAACACGAAGAACCTGAAGTTCTGGAAGGGAAATCTTAGAGAATAGACACCTGTGTTTTCACCCCCCCAAACACTAGGGAAAGTAACTCTCTCTCTTCTGTCAGTCATGACTACCCCTTTTTTCCTATTCTGCCTGGAAACATGAAAAAATTACAGAAATTCAAAAAAGGTTTACTTCTAATTTTGCTACTATTGTAAAGTATCAAGAACTTATTCCTGCTTTTCACCTCTACATATCATCAGTTAACTTGAGGCAACTGAGTGAACTGGTAGTTATTTTAAGGACATTGGACATAATTTGAAATTTAATCAAGCTGAAGTGTTCTTTCACTAAAAAAAAAAAAATAAGACTGAAATAAGATTGTGACTTACCAACTACACATCTGTCATCAATGTGGTTTTGAGAATAAATGCCAAATCACTTCTGGAAGTTGAGAAAGTTGGGAAAGGCTTTGGAATCCTTTTATCAATTCAGCTAAGCTAGCTCTAGGGATAGGTGTTTTGTCACTAACAGATGTTCCATCCCTTCTGGCTGAGTTTTTGAATATTGTCCCTCAGTTGGCAGAAGGAATTTCAATCTTTATTGAGCTGAAAATTACGGAATTAATCTCAGACAGGTGAGAGGTCCCTGCTTCTGCATGAGGTTTACAGTCAAAGTGAGATGGGAAGAGGTCTTGTGGATTCCCTTTGCATTCCACTGCATGTCTGTTAGGGCTTTTATTTCCCCTGACTTTCTCTCCTTAAAGCTGTGCATAGAGATGGCAAAGCTTGTGTCCCTGTGATCATCTATGGCACACTAAAGAAGGATTTTACAAGTCTCTTTTTGTCAGACTGCTGCCAGAATATCTTACACTGAGAGGTAACGTGACTGAGAAACATAATTATTTTTACCTAAAGACACATGGCTAAGGAGAAAACTTATCTTCAGTATGTTATAGACTAAATTTGATCAAGTAGTGATGATTAAAGGTCATTGCTATCTCAGAAGCCATTTATTCCAATAATGCTAAAATTAGAATATGCACAGGGTAGTAAAAACATTTGGACTATGTGCACTATTATCCCACTGGCCTGACAGTCCTAAAAAGTAGAAAAAAGAATGACAGTATAACCTTTTGGTCCTGCTATTTGTCATCCTTCTGTTGCTGCAGAGGCTGAAGCTCAAGGTTTATCTGTTGTTTCTGATTATTAAGTTTCATCAGATATGTGAAGTTCACAGTTTTTATACTTATCAATGTTGCACTGTCCTTATCTTGAACAGAGATGTGAGATTTTTAAGCCAGATTTCTGAGTTGCCCAAAACTGTCTTTTTCAGTGGACTGCCTGCTCAAAGGAAGGAAATAGCTTGAAAAGAAATCACAGACATCATTTTATTTTACTGTGTATGTTTAAAGGTCTCTGCGGAGAGCAATGTACAATACTACTCTTCTAGAAAAAGACAGGTAGATGGTCATCAAAGAGCTTACCTCCACAGCAGTGAGTCACATCTGCACACCTTCTCTCCCTGTGCTGATGTTTAAGATACTCAAAGCCATCTAGAGCTAAGCATCAGCAGAACTGGCAGCATGTTTCAATCAAGAAGCAAAATCTCAAACCTAAATATGCTTTCTGACAAACATCATCAAAAAGAACAGATCTTCGTAAGCCCTGTATTCATCTGTCCCTTAGTCTCCACCTAGAGAAACCCAGACAAAATTAGGGAATTTAAAATGTTAAAGACCTGATGTCTTTTCAAAGCTACAGTTTGCTTTTCTAAGAAAGCCTTATGATCCACCATCTAGAATCCTGTTCCTCTTCTTTCCATCCCAAAAATCTCAGTTCCAGTAGGAGACTTGGGAAAATTCCTGCCGAATGACTTGTCACGACAGCAATGCTAAAGTCAGTCAGTGTGTGGTAGAACAGCATTGCCTAGAGTCAGGAGGTCCTAGGGGCATTTTAGGGTTTCCCTGTTGCAAGCAGGTGAGGAAAACTCAATGAATCAAGAACAGTAGTATTAAGAATTTTAGGAAAATTGTCAGTGTTCAGCTAGGACTTAGGTTATATTCCAGTATGGAGAGAGATTCAATCCCCATTTTTCTACTGGGATACCTAGTCCTTAGATTTTTGTAGTGTAAAGCACCAGAGGACTGGCCAAAGTATGAAACTTCATCCAGTCTCTAAACAAAGCTGTGAAAAATATCCCGATAATTAAACTGGATTGTGGCTCCAACATTGATTGGCATCCAATCATGCTTGGATTGCTGCTCTGATAAATTAGAAAGCTCAGCTATGCCGTAAGGTCAAGGCCTTGGAAAGGTGGTAGCAGTGTAGTTATAGCTCCATATGGGCTACAGAGCCCATTAACAGGGCGAAGTAGCCCTGTTCAGGCTTGCTGAAATATGAACGTAATGGTTAGGCTGCAGCTGTGACAACTTGGTAAGACCTGCCTTAGCTACATGGACCTTCCACCATCCTGACCTTTGTGACTGCAACCTGTAAACATACTTTCTTCTGCCAGGATCTGGATTTGTTATTTGTAAGAGAGTTTTCTCTCTTTAATGAAACGGTGGCAAGCACTTAATGGCAACAGCAGCAGGAAAGTGAGTTTAAGTGAGGAAAATGCTTACCCTGCTTAGATACACAAAAGACCAGACTGCTTTTAGACACTGAGTTATCTTAGAATAGTTGGCTGTTGTTTATCTCCAACCTACCAAACATTTTCTGCTCTATAACACAGCAACTAGCCATGGACTGCTTGGGAAACTGAAGGAGGAAATTTCCATCTCCTGCCCCAACGAGAGTGATCAAAAACTGGATTAGGTGCAAATTTGTAGACTCTCCATCTGTGCTGATATTTGAAATTCAGCAGGATAGGGCCTGAGCAATCTGATCTGACTGAACCTGCTTTGGAGTGGTGGTTGGACTTAATGACCTCCAGAAATCCTTCCCAACCTAAATTATTCTATGATTCTATCTGCAGATTGAAAATGATCTTTTTATCTCTTAAATGAAGAAATAGGCCTACCTTCCTCCCATGAAGGTGCGAGATATTTTATGCACTATTGATCCCAGAAATAAACTCTTATTTTGAAAGCTACAAACATTTAATGTACCTTCATAATAGTGAATAGCTTCCTTCTTCACTACAAAGATATCTTACTGAAACAAATCACAAGATTTATCTAAATAGAAAAACTTCAGGACTTCAGACTTGCAATACAGCCCCTCTGTCCCAATCCAATATCGGGAGGGTTTCGTTACGATCCCAAGGACGAGATTAAGACGCTAAAACTGGTCAACCTTTTAACTTTATTTTCCACGAAGTGGGGAGGGGGGGAAAGGTGGGGAAAGGCAAAGGGGAGGAGAGGGGAAAGAGAATAAGGGGAAAAGATACAGAAAGTGGGAAAAGAAGAGAAGAAACTAGCTACCACCACTCTGAATCCGATGATGTTCTGCCGACTCCGTTCGAGTTACAGCTCAAGCCGGGTGCCTCTGAAGAGGGACCCTGAACAAAGAAGTCCCTGGGCAATTATAGCTTTTCAAATTAAGTTTCCCACCCCTCACACAGTAGTTCAGACCAGTAGTAAATTTTAGGTCTGGGGTCTCCTGCTCCTTATTGGGTCTCATCATCGTTCCTAGGCAGACTGTTTTTTTTCTCCCTTATCTTTACTGTTGTGGTTTCTGCTGACAGATGTATTTTGATTCCTCGGGTCCTGCCCTTGTCTTTCAAGGCCCTGACAAAGAGGTGTTGTTCCAACAATTAGCACTGCCCCAGCAGTGACAGTAGGTGTTATCTTCCAAGGTCCTGACGAAGAGGATATAATCCAGACCCCCCCCCCTAATTAACACTGTTTCAGCAGCGAGGGGAGGCTTTGTTTCCCAGGGTCCTGGCACCCAAGCAGGCCTCACTTCAAAGCCTTGACATCCTCCCTCCCAGAGTGTGAAGCACAGGAATGCAAACTGCTTGTAACTCCCTTATCTTTCCAGCCTGCACCAGCTCTGGGGCCCTTTCTCACTGAACTAGGGAGTGCAGCCTAAGGCTTCAGCAAATTTAGCTACTCATGCTAAGCAAGTTTTATAGAAGTTGTGCTAAGCAGCAATAATTTACAGTCCAGGTCCCAAAGTCTCTGCCCGATCGTGGTCTGGTTCGGCGCAGGCTCGGTGTGTCCCGGGTGGTCGCAGGGAGACCATCTGGGAGGTCGCAGCAGCTTAGTCTTGTTTCTGCCGGGAACAGATGGCTTGTTCAGGGTTATGGTTTGCTTGCACCTTATGTACCAAGAAATGTTTAAGGCAAAAGTTCATTCATCTGGCCGCCACACCACCCCGTGACTTAAACATTGATTGGTACGTCTCCTTCCTGAAGTCTTCATAGCCTTCGTCCATGGTGGTGATATGAGATAGAGAGAGAGATCAGAAGGAAATACGGAAAAGGTAGAAGCGCGCACGGTAACAAGTCGCGGGAAGAGTAAAAGGAGAAAAAAAAGAAAAGGGCGCTTAACAGTGATTAAACAGGTCTTGCTCAGTGCAAGTTTAACAACATTTAACTTCACAGAACAAACATCAAAACTGAGTTAACAAGGTAAGTGATTGTTACAACAGGTATAAAACAGCTGGCAAATGCGTTGTGGATGTTAATATGCAATTTCCTCCTTCAGGATAAACTGGGAATGGGTTTAAATGATGGGTACTGTGGTTGGCTGTGGCCGATGGATGGCACAGATTTTCTTTATGCCATCAGGTGAGGTGGTAGGAACAAATTGCATATTTGACACAACATGTCGGATTAATTGAACAAAGCAAGGAATTATACAAGGTAAGAATGTTAAAGCGGCAACTGCACCTAACAAATACAATATTAACTGTTTCACCCATGGTGCCCCCAGTAACCAGGACCACAAATCGCTATTCCAGCCATTCCAGGTTTGGATGGGGATGTGGGCTATTTTTCTAATATCTTTGGTTAGCTGGAGAACTATTTCGCCTACATCATGTATCTCTAAACAACAGTTGGAAACATTCAGTTTCCCACACATCCCTCTCTCTTCAGCTAACAGGTAGTCTAAATCCATGCGGTGCTGAAGGATTGCTGTGCGCATCTGTTGGGACTGCCAAGTTAAAAGATCTATTGCATCCGCAGTTTTGTTGGTAATAATTTCCAGAGCCACTTGTAGTCTGATTATTCGATTTAGGTTATAAATTGTTTCTCTCGCCCCCGATATTGGCTCATTAGGATTCCAGGTTGCAGGCCCATAATGTTGAATTATTCGTTCAGGAGGCCATTCATTATTCCCCCATTTTTTGCGTCCCACCCAAATCTACCTTAATGGATCGCATCTTATGGGCAACCCTTCTGTCTCCGAGGTTATCATATACCTTTATGCCTAACCGAGGTCCACCTGTTTCTGGTAAAAGGAAAAACAAAGGTCTGATGATCCCTATATAACAAATTCCTGACCATCCTGCAGGTAAACATTTATATGCTGTGTGTCCGCAGATCCAATAATGCCCCTTCTTAGCTCCGATGCCCTGAGCAAATGGCCCGTTTATCCCTGTTGGGAATTAAAAGTAAGTTGTGTGTCTGTTGCCCAGAGGGCTGAAAATTGTAGTCACCCCATCACCTATTCGGCCGGTACAATACCAAGCCCCAGAAGTGTCTTTCCATTTGCAGGTTTGCTTGCAAGGGGGATGATTGGGTCGTTGGAGAGTTAAAGTTTCATTTTTTGTTTGACCAGTATCCCTCAAGTCCCCAATTGCGCCTCGTTTCACTGAGCCACATCCATAGGTGGAGATTCCCATCTTTATCGAGTGGCTTACGAGTGAGTGTCCATTGACATTTACTTTCCCCCACTTTGATCCCTCCCTCCTGGGTACAGTTTAAACAATATTGCCCCATGGTTGGAAATTGAATAGGCCAGGTCCCACGTGTCATCTGCAGTTTCACTATAATTGCTTACGATCTGGTCTGGGGTGAGGGGTGTGGACGTCCATGGCCAACTTGATAATCCCAGCGGTCCTCCGCAAACCCAGCAGTGGCTTAAATTGAAAGTTTGGTTTACTGCTTTTGCCAGCAACACGAACTCGTTGTTCTCGAAGGGATTAAATGGGTTGGGGGAAGGTAGAGGGAGTGGTCGTTCATCGCCTTCGTGGATGCATCCTTGAATCAGGATGGTCCAGAGCAGTAGGTGCGTCTTGGTCAGACCGCCACCCCCGGAAACAGAAATAAGAACAAACTCAAGAACAAGATGGCTTGTTTGGGGGTTATGGTTTGCTTGCACCTTATGTACCGAGAAATGTTTAAGGCAAAAGTTCACTCATCTGTCTGCCACACCCTCCCTGCTCTACTTCCCCAGATAAATGTCATTTGCTTAGATGCTCACAGACCTACACAATTCAGTACTGCCTTTGGAGCAACATCTCATTCTTTTCCCAGTATATTGGAGCTGTCCTGGAGCTTGCGAAACGTTAGTGGAGTGACACGCTGAGAAACAACCACTAGCCTGTGTTAGTGTTGTTTTTCTTGAAGACCTTTCTGGTTGTTGTTTTCTGACAGCCTATTTAATGTTTTATTAGTACAACCTAATCACAGATATATTTTTCTTCTAAGATCATTGAATGATTAACTCTTTTGAAGAATAGAAAAATAATGGTCTATTAGAAGATGCTGACAGAGGTATGATGCTTTAGTAACAGTTTGCCATTAATCTCTCTCTGTTCTTGCAGTATCACTGGACACTTATGGAAATTACTTTACGATAAGATGATGAAGAAAGGTGTTCTGGGAAGCTGAGGAGCCTTTGAAACACATGAATGAAGACCCTTCCCCTGATTCTGGCATGAGTTTAAGGACATCTCTGTCTGCCAGAAAAACTAGCTTATTTGTGCTGCTTAGAGGTTATTTGACTAACTGTTGGCCTACAGAGCAGAGAGCTGCATTGGGTTACTCAGCTGAAGAGTGATCTGCTCTGACTGTCCCTAGCAGGGAAAGTCATCAGTGGAGCTTAGACAGCAGAGATGTCACAGGCAACGCAGCCTTAGACTGTGCTTACAGTGGCTGCTCGTGTTGTGGAACGGGGACAACTCCTGGGACAATGCATATGCAGTGCCACGTGTAAGATGGTGAGTGAGGGAAGCTAGTCTGTTTGGGCTACGCCATGAAGTCTGCAGTATATTTGCATTAGACTAAGTCCTGTTCCAGGCTGGATTAGACTAGCAATGTAATGGATTTCTGAATTCTCATCTGGACTATGTGAAAGCCGTGGTGTTCAGTAGATAGCTGGGTTAAGACTGGATGAACAGATATTACTTGTCTGGGTTATTTATCTTTCTTTCATTTAGTCTTCTCTCACAATTTAGTCAGAAATATCTGAAACTTCCAGGGTATTACAGGAAGCATGAAAATGTGAAATCAATCGCATTCAAAATTGTCACAATTGTACTTTCTCACATTAAAGCTGTAGCTCTTGCTATTACAGAAAAGTTTTTAATATTAGTTATTTCTTTCTTCACCTCTGCATTCACTTTTCTCCTACTTCTATTGCATAACAAGCAATTATTTCAGAGTAAATTCATTCACAAACAGCTGTACTCCTCATTTTATTTTTTTAAGCACCTGTTGCAACTACTTTGGAGGTTTTATTGACTGACAAACAATTTCCTCCCTATAACAGTCTGTTCAGTGCCTCATTTACCTCCTTGGTCCTCAAGCTGTAGATTGTGGGGCTTACCGTTGTACAGCATCTAGAAATACATTGAATCACTACATAAACGCATACAAAAACTACTAACACCACTCCCAAAACTGTTAAACACTTTTTAACCCATGAGCTTACGTCAGGGAACCAGGAAGTCAACCATTTCCATGTTTCTTCAAATCTGAAAGAGGTATCATCTTTCTGAACCCCATGTAAGATTTCAGTCTGCTTCCAGGTTTCATTTAGATCGGGAGAAATTCTCCTGCTTTAATCCACATATACCACAGCAACTAGTATTCATTACTGTATATACTCCTCCCTGAGATGCCAAGAACATATAGAGTCATTCTGTTTTGTGTAGTTATTTTAGCAATTTCTGAAACCTCCTCTTGTAAAGCTGCAATGGCATCAGAGGTTTTATTCCCTATTTTCTCTATAACTGCTGAAATATTTACTATTGCTTTTTCAAGTTCACTCACTCCCAATTGTGGAAACAGCCACCTTGCCAATGAATGAAACCTAGTAGGTCGACCTGTTAAAGGATTATTGACCCTCTTTTGTCTCCTCATGAATGTTCTTAACCACAATTTTTGATATTTATTACTCAATTCTTTTGTTACAGTAATATTAGGGATTATTGCCCCTAAAGTACATGTCCCTGACCAATTAGGAGGTAGCACTTTTTCGTGCCTTGTTCCCACACAACCAATACCATCCACTACCTTTCGGAACACGCCACCCATTTAGCTCCTTACTTGGCCACTTATAACCTATTTCAGGTATCCGAGAGCAATCTTCAAAACTCCCTGCCTTAATGGCTCCAGTACAGTTGATCATCTGTTTTCCATAAAATACAGTTTTCTCCCACCATTTATTACTCTTACTACATCTTCAGATACACTGATAATAATCTCCTGTCACATTCTGGACTTCTCATTCCTGTTCTGTTGTTTCATCATATTTCGTTTGATCACTATCATTTCTTATCTGTTTTATAAATTCCATAAAGGAAAAATTAAGAGGCACTCCAATTAGCGGGAAGCCCTTGTTGGAACGTTCAGGGAAGTGGGTACATACCCAACAATCCATCTGGTTAACTATCTTCATAGATTTCGTAATTACTTCCAAATGAAGATTTTTACCCCAAAATCCTTCCTGATTCCCTTTAATTGTTTGGCTCAGGTAACCTAGAAAAACTAACCACCACATTTCTCCCCTGGTTGTTAAGGAGAACATCATCTTTACACAGATACCATAACAACATAACCCTATTCCTAAGAAACAAATTAAAACAATTTTTCCCTGAATACAATCTAAATTTAAAACTGATTCACTTCTAATACAACTCATATATTTTTATATATTTTTAACTTTAAAGGTTGAACTTGTCCAGCTTTCCACATCTCTTGAGGTACTGCTTTCACTCGGGTGTAGTGGATCCAGCAATCAATTCCCTGCAGTTTCACAGCAGTGTTTGTTGTTAGTAGTACAAGATACAGGCCTCTCCATTTTTCTATCAATGGTTCATCCTTCCAGGTTCGAAGATACACTTGATCTCCCGGCTGGAATGAATGTACAGGTGAATCTAAAAGTGTAGGAGATCTTAACTGGATGTACCTACGGAGAGAAGTAAGAACCTTTGCCATAGACAAGAGATAATCACTTAAAATTTGATCACCCTTGATGTGCATTTGAATTTCATTTCCAGTTAAATTTACAGTGTAAGGTTTACCATACAGAATCGCGAATGGACTAACTTTCTCCCTAACCCTTGGGGTTATTCTGATTCTTAATAATGCCAGAGGTAAAACATCAGTCCATTTCATCTGAGTCTCCTGACACAATTTCCCTCTCTGTCTCTTAATTGTTTGATTCATTCTTTCCACTTTTCCACTGGATTGTGGCCGCCAGGGGGTATGTAAATCCCATTTAATTTGTAGTATTTTTGAGATTTCCTGTACTATTTCTGCTATAAAATGAGGTCCCCTATCTGAAGAAAATCCTTCAGGTACCCCAAATCTTGGTATGATTTCTTTTAATAACATTTTCACTACCTCCCTTGATTTATTGGTACGGCACGGGAAAGCCTCAGGCCATCCTGAAAAGGTCTCAGCAATTACCAACAAATATTTATATCCATTATAGCTTGGTAATTCAGAAAAATCAATTTGCCAGTAATCCCCAGGCATGAAGCCCCTTTTTACTTCCTCTGGGGGGGGCTTCTTCTGAATCTTGGGATTATTTCTGAGACAGATTTCACATTTTTGTGTAATACCTTTTGCAATTATTAGCATACTGACTCCCACAGCAAATCTTTTAACTGTTTCAACAAGTGACTCGGCTCCCATGTGGGTGCTATCATGTATTTGCTTCATCAGCTTCTTCATTATCGGCAAAGTTACCACACATTGTCCAGTAGATGTTACCCACCATCCTTCGGGACTCTTTATGCATTTCAGTATTTCTGCTAATTTATTTTCTTTTTCAGTGTATACCGGAATTTCCATTTTTAACGTTCTCTCTGGAACTAAGGCTGCCACCGACACGGATAATGCTACCCTTTTTTCAGCCTCATCGGCCCTTTTGTTCCCTTTAACTATGTCAGTCTGTCCAGATTGGTGCACTTTGCAATGCATTACTGCTGTCTCTTTGGGTTTATTAACTGCTTCGAGTAGGTCCATAATCTCCTTACTGTATTTTATAGGATTCCCTTGAGAAGACAGCAATCCTCTTTCCTTCCAAATTGCGCCATGGGCATATATAACCCCAAAGGCATATTTTGAATGTGTAAACACATTGGTCTGTTTTCCTTCTGATAATTCCAGAGCCCAGGTTAAAGCAATCAGTTCTGCTTTCTGGGCGGATGTATTTGCTGGTAGCGATCTTACTTCGATTTCTTCTTCCAAAGTGACAACAGCATCTCCAGCCCTTCTTTCTCCCTTTATGATAAAACTGCTCCCATCAGTAAATAATTCCCAGGCTGGATTCTGCAATGGAATACCTCTCAAATCTGGACGGCTGGAATATATTTGCTCAATAGTTTGCAGGCAGTCATGAGCCAACTTTTCCTCTTCGTGAAGTGGTAATAAAGATGCCGGATTAAGGGTATTAGACACTTTCATGGTTACATCTTCTTGCTCAAGTATTACTGCTTGGTATTGCACCATCCTACTCGGGGATAACCAGTGATGCCCTTTCTGTTCTAAAACTGCTGCAACAGAATGTGGCACATAAACAGTCACCGTTTGTCCCAACATCAATTTTTGTGCTTCTTGTATTAACACCACAGCAGTGGCAACTGCTCTCAGGCGTCCTGGCCACCCTGCACCCACTTTATCCAATTGTTTTGAAAAGTAAGCCACAGGTCTTTTCCAATTTCCTAAAGTCTGTACAAGCACTCCCAAAGCCTGGCACCCTCGCTTATGTACGTAAAGCCCAAATGGCTTTGTTACGTTTGGATGTCCTAATGCGGGAGCACTCATGAGAGCAATCTTGTTTTCATCAAATCCTTTTCGGCACTCTGGAGTCCACTCCAGCAAGTCTCCCAGCCCCTTAACAGCTTCATATAAAGGCTTTGCCATTAATCCAAAATTAGATATCCACAGACAACACCACCCAGCCATTTCTAAAAATCCCCTAAGTTCTCTTTCTGATTTGGGGGGGCGATCTGACAAATCGCTTCTTTCCTTTCGATTCCTAATTTTCTTTCCCCCTGGGATATTTCAAATCCCAGATAGATTACACTTTCCTTCATGATCTGTACTCTTTTTCTGAGACACCCTATATCCTGCTGTTCCCCCAAAATTTAATAAACTGATGGTTGTTTCTCTACATTCTTCAATAGTGTCTGCCCCCAATAAGATATCATCCACATACTGTAATAAGGTAGTGGTCTCTTTCTTACCTTGCCATAATTCTAATTCTTTTGCAAGTACATTACCAAAAATTGTAGGGCTGTTCTTGAATCCTTGAGGGAGTACTGTCCAGCACAACTGCATTTTGCGTTTCATTGTAGGACTTTCCCACTCAAAGGCGAATAATTGTTGACTTTGTTCCTCCAAAGGGATACAGAAGAAAGCATCTTTTAAGTCCAATACTGTAAAATAGACATTTGAATCATTTATCGTCGTTAACAAAGTGTATGGATTGGATACCACTGGGTGCACATCAATCACTATCTGGTTAATGGCTGGCAAATCCTGTACTAGACAGTATTCTTGTGAATGTTTTTTTAACAGGCAGGATTGGAGTATTGTACTCAGACTGACATTCTCGCAACAGTCCATACTTTAAGAAATTATTAATCATAGGCTCCAGTCCAACATGGGCCTCTAACTTCATGGGATACTGTTTTCGCCTTACTGGTTTAGCTCCTTGTTTTAATTCCACCTTTACCAGTTCTACACATCTGGCTCTTCCAGGTTTCTCCATTGCCCACACAAAAGGGGCTACTGCATCCATTACTTCGGAGGGAATTCCACTGGGTCCACTCTCCACCTGTTCGGAATCCAGTGCTTTCTGCAACATATCTGCTTGTGCCTTCCAGGCGTTATTTTGTGGAATGTGCACCTGAACTTTGTTTTTATCAAAGGTTATCTGTGCCCCCAGTTTATTCAGTAAATCCCTCCCCATTAGGGGTAATGGGCTTTCTGGCATATATAAGAATTCATGTGTTAACACCTTATTTCCTATTTCACATTTAATTGGTTGAAAGAAAGGTTTGACCTCTCGCTTTCCTGTGGCCCCAATTACTGGCATAGAGAATTTACTCATTGGTCCCTTACAGCTATTTAATACCAAATATGTTGCTCTAGTGTCTACTAAAAATTTAGCTGTTTTGTTCCCCAGCTTTACTGGGAACCAGGGGTTCGGCTAGGGAATCCAATTCCTCAACCGCTGGTCCCCGTCAGTCTGAATCTTCTGCACCAATCAGGAGCAAATCTGCCTCTGGAACAGATACAGACTGAGGTTTCCAATGATCTGATTGTTTCTTTGAACACTCATTTTTCCAGTGTCCCTTTTCCCTACAAATCGCACACTGATCTCTCCTCAGTGAAATTCTATTTCTCAAATTCCCTCCTGCTCTATGTCCTCTTCCACGTCCTTGTCCTTTCGGAAAACCCCTTCCCTGGAGGAATTTTGTGCCTGGGCAAATGCAGCTGCCAAAATTGCAGCATTTTGCCTCTTATCTTTCAGTTTCTCCTTTTGTTTTTCCTTTCTCTGTACTTCTTCCCTGTT